>NW_026529729.1:0-324873 GCF_028500815.1 Rissa tridactyla | reverse complement strand
TCCCAAAGAGCTTTAGAACAAGGCATAGTTTTCCCTGCTGGCTCTTTGGGCGTGGGACCAATCTCCAGAGACAAGGCCATTTTTGGGCCTAGAGCGGCGCCTAGTGGGAAAGGGTGGTTTTGAGGCTGAAGGCAGCAGGAAAGCCTGCAGCCCCCAGGTGTGTGGGGCTACGCAAGCGGATGCCAAAGAGCTTTAGAACAAGGCATAGTTTTCCCTGCTGGCTCTTTGGGCGTGAGACCAATCTCCAGACAGATGGCCATTTTTGGGCCTGGGTCGGCGCCAAGTGGGAAAGGGTGGTTTTTGAGGCTGAAGGCAGCAGGAAAGCCTGCAGCCCCCAGGTCTGTGGGGCTACGCAAGCGGTTCCCAAAGAGCTTGAGAACAAGGCATAGTTTTCCCTGCTGGCTCTTTGGGCGTGGGACCATTCTCCAGGGATGTGGCCATTTTTGGGCCTGGCACGGCGCCAAGTGGGAAAGGGTGGTTTTGAGGCTGAAGGCAGCAGGAAAGCCTGCAGCCCCCAGGTCTGTGGGGCTATGCAAGCGGTTCCCAAAGAGCTTTAGAACAAGGCATAGTTTTCCCTGCTGGCTCTTTGGGCGTGGGACCAGTCTCCAGACAGATGGCCATTTTTGGGCGTAGAGCGGCGCCTAGTGGGAAAGGGTGGTTTTGAGGCTGAAGGCAGCAGGAAAGCCTGCAGCCCCCAGGTGTTTGGGACTATACAAGCGGTTCCCAAAGAGCTTTAGAACAAGGCATAGTTTTCCCTGCTGGCTCTTTGGGCGTGGGACCATTCTCCAGGGATGTGGCCATTTTTGGGCCTGGCGCGGCGCCAAGTGGGAAAGGGTGGTTTTGAGGCTGAAGGCAGCAGGAAAGACTGCAGCCCCCAGGTGTGTGGGGCTACGCAAGCGGTTCCCAAAGAGCTATAGAACAAGGCATAGTTTTCCCTGCTGGCTCTTTGGGCGTGGGACCAATCTCCAGACAGATGGCCATTTTTGGTCCTGGCGCGGCGCCAAGTGGGAAAGGGTGGTTTTGAGGCTGAAGGCAGCAGGAAAGCCTGCAGCCCCCAGGTCTGTGGGGCTACGCAAGCGGTTCCCAAAGAGCTTGAGAACAACGCATATTTTTCCCTGTTGTATTTTTGGGCGTGGGACCAATCTCCAGAGATATGGCCATTTTTGGGCCTAGCGCGGCGCCAAGTGGGAAAGGGTGGTTTTGAGGCTGAAGGCAGCAGGAAAGCCTGCAGCCCCCAGGTGTGTGGGGCTACGCAAACGGTTCCCAAAGAGCTTGAGAACAAGGCATAGTTTTCCCTGCTGGCTCTTTGGGCGTGGGACCAATCTCCAGACAGATGGCCATTTTTGCGCCTGGCGCGGTGCCAAGTGGGATAGGGTGGTTTTGAGGCTGAAGGCAGCAGGAAAGCCTGCAGCCCCCAGGTGTTTGGGGCTACGCAAGCGGTTCCCAAAGAGCTTTAGAACAAGGCATAGTTTTCCCTGCCGGCTCTTTGGGCGTGGGACCAATCTCCAGGCAGATGGCCATTTTTGGGCCTGGCGCGGCGCCAAGTGGGAAAGGGTGGTTTTGAGGCTGAAGGCAGCAGGAAAGCCTGCAGCCCCCAGGTGTGTGGGGCTATGCAAGCGGTTCCCAAAGAGCTTTAGAACAAGGCATAATTTTCCCTGCTGGCTCTTTGGGCATTGGATCAATCTCCAGAGACAAGGCCATTTTTGGGCCTAGAGCGGCGCCTAGTGGGAAAGGGTGATTTTGAGACTGAAGGCAGCAGGAAAGCCTGCAGCCCCCAGGTGTGTGGGGGTACGCAAGCGGATGCCAAAGAGCTTTAGAACAAGGCATAGTTTTCCCTGCTGGCTCTTTGGGCGTGAGACCAATCTCCAGACAGATGGCCATTTTTGGGCCTGGCGCGGTGCCAAGTGGGAAAGGGTGGTTTTTGAGGCTGAAGGCAGCAGGAAAGCCTGCAGCCCCCAGGTGTGTGGGGCTACGCAAGCGGTTCCCAAAGAGCTTTAGAACAAGGCATAGTTTTCCCTGATGGCTCTTTGGGCGTGGGACCAATCTCCAGACAGATGGCCATTTTTGGGCCTGGCGCGGCGCCAAGTGGGAAAGGGTGGTTTTGAGGCTGAAGGCAGCAGGAAAGCCTGCAGCCCCCAGGTGTGTGGGGCTACGCAAGCGGTTCCCAAAGAGCTTTAGAACAAGGCATAGTTTTCCCTGCTGGCTCTTTGGGCGTGGGACCAATCTCCAGACAGATGGCCATTTTTGTGCCTGGCGCGGCGCCAAGTGGGAATGGGTGGTTTTGAGACTGAAGGCAGCAGGAAAGCCTGCAGCCCCCAGGTCTGTGGGGCTACGCAAGCGGTTCCCAAAGAGCTTTAGAACAAGGCATAGTTTTCCCTGCTGGCTCTTTCGGCGTGGGACCAGTCTCCAGACAGATGGCCATTTTTCGGCGTAGAGCGGCGCCTAGTGGGAAAGGGTGGTTTTGAGGCTGAAGGCAGCAGGAAAGCCTGCAGCCCCCAGGTGTTTGGGACTATACAAGCGGTTTCCAAAGAGCTTTAGAACAAGGCATAGTTTTCCCTGCTGGCTCTTTGGGCGTGGGACCAGTCTCCAGACAGATGGCCATTTTTGTGCCTGGCGCGGCGCCAAGTGGGAAAGGGTGGTTTTGAGGCTGAAGGCAGCAGGAAAGCCTGCAGCCCCCAGGTGTGTGGGGCTACGCAAGCGGTTCTGAAAGAGCTTTAGAACAAGGCATAGTTTTCCCTGCTGGCTCTTTGGGCGTGGGACCAGTCTCCAGACATATGGCCATTTTTGAGCCTAGAGCGGCGCCTAGTGGGAAAGGGTGATTTTGAGGCTGAAGGCAGCAGGAAAGCCTGCAGCCCCCAGGTGTGTGGGGCTACGCAAGCGGATGCCAAAGAGCTTTAGAACAAGGCATAGTTTTCCCTGCTGGCTCTTTGGGCGTGAGACCAATCTCCAGACAGATGGCCATTTTTGGGCCTGGCACGGTGCCAAGTGGGAAAGGGTGGTATTGAGGCTGAAGGCAGCAGGAAAGCCTGCAGCCCCCAGGTCTGTGGGGCTATGCAAGCGGTTCCCAAAGAGCTTTAGAACAAGGCATAGTTTTCCCTGCTGGCTCTTTGGGCATGGGACCAGTCTCCAGACAGATGGCCATTTTTGGGCCTAAAGCGGCGCCAAGTGGGAAAGGGTGGTTTTGAGGCTGAAGGCAGCAGGAAAGCCTGCAGCCCCCAGGTCTGTGGGCCTACGCAAGCGGTTCCCAAAGAGCTTTAGAACAAGGCATAGTTTTCCCTGCTGGCTCTTTGGGCGTGGGACCATTCTCCAGGGATGTGGCCATTTTTGTGCCTGGCACGGCACCAAGTGGGAAAGGGTGGTTTTGAGGCTGAAGGCAACAGGAAAGCCTGCAGCCCCCAGGTCTGTGGGGCTACGCAAGCGGTTCCCAAAGAGCTTTAGAACAAGGCATAGTTTTCCCTGCTGGCTCTTTGGGCGTGGGACCAATCTCCAGACAGATGGCCATTTCTCTGCCTGGCGCGGCGCCAAGTGGGAAAGGGTGGTTTTGAGGCTGAAGGCAGCAGGAAAGCCTGCAGCCCCCAGGTGTGTGGGGCTAAGCAAGGGGTTCCCAAAGAGCTTGAGAACAACGCATATTTTTCCCTGTTGGATTTTTGGGCGTGGGACCAATCTCCAGAGATATGGCCATTTTTGGGCCTAGCGCGGCGCCAAGTGGGAAAGGGTGGTTTTGAGGCTGAAGGCAGCAGGAAAGCCTGCAGCCCCCAGGTGTGTGGGGCTAAGCAACTGGTTCCCAAAGAGCTTTAGAACAAGGCATAGTTTTCCCTGCTGGCTCTTTGGGCGTGGGACCAATCTCCAGACAGATGGCCATTTTTGTGCCTGGCGCGGCGCCAAGTGGGAATGGGTGGTTTTGAGACTGAAGGCAGCAGGAAAGCCTGCAGCCCCCAGGTCTGTGGGGCTACGCAAGCGGTTCCCAAAGAGCTTTACAACAAGGCATAGTTTTCCCTGCCGGCTCTTTGGGCGTGGGACCAGTCTCCAGACAGATGGCCATTTTTCGGCGTAGAGCGGCGCCTAGTGGGAAAGGGTGGTTTTGAGGCTGAAGGCAGCAGGAAAGCCTGCAGCCCCCAGGTCTGTGGGGCTACGCAAGCGGATGCCAAAGAGCTTTAGAACAAGGCATAGTTTTCCCTGCTGGCTCTTTGGGCGTGAGACCAATCTCCAGACAGATGGCCATTTTTGTGCCTGGCGCGGCGCCAAGTGGGAAAGGGTGGTTTTTGAGGCTGAAGGCAGCAGGAAAGCCTGCAGCCCCCAGGTCTGTGGGGCTACGGAAGCGGTTCCCAAAGAGCTTTCGAACAAGGCATAGTTTTCCCTGCTGGCTCTTTGTGCATGGGACCAATCTCCACAGATAAGGCCATTTTTGGGCCTGGCGCGGCGCCAAGTGGGAAAGGGTGGTTTTGAGGCTGAAGGCAGCAGGAAAGCCTGCAGCCCCCAGGTGTGTGGGGCTACGCAAGCGGTTCCCAAAGAGCTTTAGAACAAGGCATAGTTTTCCCTGCTGGCTCTTTGTGCATGGGACCAATCTCCACAGATAAGGCCATTTTTGGGCCTGGCGCGGCGCCAAGTGGGAAAGGGTGGTTTTGAGGCTGAAGGCAGCAGGAAAGCCTGCAGCCCCCAGGTGTGTGGGGCTACGCAAGCGGTTCCCAAAGAGCTTTAGAAAAAGGCATAGTTTTCCCTGCTGGCTCTTTGGGCGTGGCACCCATCTCCAGGCAGATGGCCATTTTTGGGCCTGGGTCGGCGCCAAGTGGGAAAGGGTGGTTTAGAGGCTGAAGGCAGCAGGAAAGCCTGCAGCCCCCAGGTGTGTGGGGCTACGCAAGCGGTTCCCAAGGAGCTTTCGAACAAGGCATAGTTTTCCCTGCTGGCTCTTTGGGCATGGGACCAATCTCCAGAGATAAGGCCATTTTTGTGTGTGGCGCGGCGCCAAGTGGGAAAGGGTGGTTTTGAGGCTGAAGGCAGCAGGAAAGCCTGCAGCCCCCAGGTCTGTGGGGCTACGCAAGCGGTTCCCAAAGAGCTTTAGAACAAGGCATAGTTTTCCCTGCTGGCTCTTTGGGCGTGGGACCAATCTCCAGAGATAAGGCCATTTTTGTGTGTGGCGCGGCGCCAAGTGGGAAAGGGTGGTTTTGAGGCTGAAGGCAGCAGGAAAGCCTGCAGCCCCCAGGTCTGTGGGGCTACGCAAGCGGTTCCCAAAGAGCTATAGAACAAGGCATAGTTTTCCCTGCTGGCTCTTTGGGCGTGGGACCAATCTCCAGGCAGATGGCCATTTTTCGTCTTGGCGTGACGCCAAGTGGGATAGGGTGGTTTTGAGGCTGAAGGCAGCAGGAAAGCCTGCAGCCCCCAGGTGTCTGGGGCTACGCAAGCGGTTCCCAAAGAGCTATAGAACAAGGCATAGTTTTCCCTGCTGGCTCCTTGGGCGTGGGACCAATCTCCAGACATATGGCCATTATTGTGACTGGTGCGGCGCCAAGTGGGAAAGGGTGGTTTTTGAGGCTGAAGGCAGCAGGAAAGCCTGCAGCCCCCAGGTCTGTGGGGCTACGCAAGCGGTTCCCAAAGAGCTATAGAACAAGGCATAGTTTTCCCTGCTGGCTCTTTGGGCGTGGGACCAATCTCCAGACAGATGGCCATTTTTGTGCCTGGCGCGGCGCCAAGTGGGAAAGGGTGCTTTTGAGGCTGAAGGCAGCAGGAAAGCCTGCAGCCCCCAGGTCTGTGGGCCTTCGCAAGCAGTTCCCAAAGAGCTTTAGAACAAGGCATAGTTTTCCCTGCTGGCTCTTTGGGCGTGGGACCAATCTCCAGACAGATTGCCATTTCTCTGCCTGGTGCGGCGCCAAGTGGGAAAGGGTGGTTTTGAGGCTGAAGGCAGCAGGAAAGCCTGCAGCCCCCAGGTGTGTGGGGCTACGCAAGCGGTTCCCAAAGAGCTTGAGAACAACGCATATTTTTCCCTGTTGGATTTTTGGGCGTGGGACCAATCTCCAGAGATATGGCCATTTTTGGGCCTAGCGCGGCGCCAAGTGGGAAAGGGTGGTTTTGAGGCTGAAGGCAGCAGGAAAGCCTGCAGCCCCCAGTTGTTTGGGGCTACGCAAGCGGTTCCCAAAGAGCTTTAGAACAAGGCATAGTTTTCCCTGCCGGCTCTTTGGGCGTGGGACCAATCTCCAGGCAGATGGCCATTTTTGGGCCTGGCGCGGCGCCAAGTGGGAAAGGGTGGTTTTGAGGCTGAAGGCAGCAGGAAAGCCTGCAGCCCCCAGGTGTGTGGGGCTATGCAAGCGGTTCCCAAAGAGCTTTAGAACAAGGCATAATTTTCCCTGCTGGCTCTTTGGGCATTGGACCAATCTCCAGAGACAAGGCCATTTTTGGGCCTAGAGCGGCGCCTAGTGGGAAAGGGTGGTTTTGAGACTGAAGGCAGCAGGAAAGCCTGCAGCCCCCAGGTGTGTGGGGCTACGCAAGCGGATGCCAAAGAGCTCTAGAACAAGGCATAGTTTTCCCTGCTGGCTCTTTGGGCGTGAGACCAATCTCCAGACAGATGGCCATTTTTGGGCCTAAAGCGGCGCCAAGTGGGAAAGGTTGGTTTTTGAGGCTGAAGGCAGCAGGAAAGCCTGCAGCCCCCAGGTGTGTGGGGCTACGCAAGCGGTTCCCAAAGAGCTTTAGAACAAGGCATAATTTTCCCTGCTGGCTCTTTGGGCGTGGGACCAGTCTCCAGACAGATGGCCATTTTTGGGCGTAGAGCGGCGCCTAGTGGGAAAGGGTGGTTTTGAGGCTGAAGGCAGCAGGAAAGCCTGCAGCCCCCAGGTGTGTGGGGCTACGCAATCGGATGCAAAAGAGCTTTAGAACAAGGCATAGTTTTCCCTGCTGGCTCTTTGGGCGTGAGACCAATCTCCAGACAGATGGCCATTTTTGGGCCTTTCACGGTGCCAAGTGGGAAAGGGTGGTTTTTGAGGCTGAAGGCAGCAGGAAAGCCTGCAGCCCCCAGGTCTGTGGGGCTACGCAAGCAGTTCCCAAAGAGCTTGAGAACAAGGCATAGTTTTCCCTGCTGGCTCTTTGGGCGTGGGACCAGTCTCCAGACAGATGGCCATTTTTGGGCGTAGAGCGGCGCCTAGTGGGAAAGGGTGGTTTTGAGGCTGAAGGCAGCAGGAAAGCCTGCAGCCCCCAGGTGTTTGGGACTATACAAGCGGTTCCCAAAGAGCTTTAGAACAAGGCATAGTTTTCCCTGCTGGCTCTTTGGGCGTGGGACCATTCTCCAGGGATGTGGCCATTTTTGGGCCTGGCGCGGCGCCAAGTGGGAAAGGGTGGTTTTGAGGCTGAAGGCAGCAGGAAAGCCTGCAGCCCCCAGGTGTTTGGGGCTACGCAAGCGGTTCCCAAAGAGCTTTAGAACAAGGCATAGTTTTCCCTGCTGGCTCTTTGAGCGTGGGACCAATCTCCAGAGGTATGGCCATTTTTGTTCCTAGCGCGGCGCCAAGTGGGAAAGGGTGGTTTTGAGGCTGAAGGCAGCAGGAAAGCCTGCAGCCCCCAGGTGTGTGGGGCTACGCAAGCGGTTCCCAAAGAGCTTGAGAACAAGGCATAGTTTTCCCTGTTGGATTTTTGGGCGTGGGACCAATCTCCAGAGATATGGCCATTTTTGGGCCTAGCGCGGCGCCAAGTGGGAAAGGGTGGTTTTGAGGCTGAAGGCAGCAGGAAAGCCTGCAGCCCCCAGGTGTGTGGGGCTACGCAAGCGGTTCCCAAAGAGCTTTAGAACAAGGCATAGTTTTCCCTGCTGGCTCTTTGGGCGTGGGACCAATCTCCAGACAGATGGCCATTTTTGGGCGTAGAGCGGCGCCTAGTGGGAAAGGGTGGTTTTGAGGCTGAAGGCAGCAGGAAAGCCTGCAGCCCCCAGGTGTTTGGGACTATACAAGCGGTTCCCAAAGAGCTTTAGAACAAGGCATAGTTTTCCCTGCTGGCTCTTTGGGCGTGGGACCATTCTCCAGACATATGGCCATTTTTGTGCCTGGCGCGGCGCCAAGTGGGAAAGGGTGGTTTTGAGGCTGAAGGCAGCAGGAAAGCCTGCAGCCCCCAGGTGTGTGGGGCTACGCAAGCGGTTCCCAAAGGGCTATAGAACAAGGCATAGTTTTCCCTGCTGGCTCTTTGGGCGTGGGACCAGTCTCCTGAGATATGGCCATTTTTGGGCCTAGAGCGGCGCCTAGTGGGAAAGGGTGGTTTTGAGACTGAAGGCAGCAGGAAAGCCTGCAGCCCCCAGGTGTGTGGGGCTACGCAAGCGGATGCCAAAGAGCTTTAGAACAAGGCATAGTTTAACCTGCTGGCTCTTTGGGCGTGAGACCAATCTCCAGACAGATGGCCATTTTTGGGCCTGGCACGGTGCCAAGTCGGAAAGGGTGGTTTTGAGGCTGAAGGCAGCAGGAAAGCCTGCAGCCCCCAGGTCTCTGGGGCTATGCAAGCGGTTCCCAAAAAGCTTTAGAACAAGGCATAGTTTTCCCTGCTGGCTCTTTGTGCATGGGACCAGTCTCCAGACAGATGGCCATTTTTGGGCCTAAAGCGGCGCCAAGTGGGAAAGGGTGGTTTTGAGGCTGAAGGCAGCAGGAAAGCCTGCAGCCCCCAGGTGTGTGGGGCTACGCAAGCGGTTCCCAAAGAGCTTTAGAACAAGGCATAGTTTTCCCTGCTGGCTCTTTGGGCGTGGGACCAATCTCCAGACAGATGGCCATTTCTCTGCCTGTGGCGGCGCCAAGTGGGAAAGGGTGGTTTAGAGGCTGAAGGCAGCAGGAAAGCCTGCAGCCCCCAGGTGTGTGGGGCTAAGCAACTGGTTCCCAAAGAGCTTTAGAACAAGGCATAGTTTTCCCTGCTGGCTCTTTGGGCGTGGGACCAATCTCCAGAGACAAGGCCATTTTTGGGCCTAGAGCGGCGCCTAGTGGGAAAGGGTGGTTTTGAGGCTGAAGGCAGCAGGAAAGCCTGCAGCCCCCAGGTGTGTGGGGCTACGCAAGCGGATGCCAAAGAGCTTTAGAACAAGGCATAGTTTTCCCTGCTGGCTCTTTGGGCGTGAGACCAATCTCCAGACAGATGGCCATTTTTGGGCCTTTCACGGTGCCAAGTGGGAAAGGGTGGTTTTTGAGGCTGAAGGCAGCAGGAAAGCCTGCAGCCCCCAGGTCTGTGGGGCTACGCAAGCGGTTCCCAAAGAGCTTGAGAACAAGGCATAGTTTTCCCTGCTGGCTCTTTGGGCGTGGGACCATTCTCCAGGGATGTGGCCATTTTTGGGCCTGGCACGGCGCCAAGTGGGAAAGGGTGGTTTTGAGGCTGAAGGCAGCAGGAAAGCCTGCAGCCCCCAGGTCTGTGGGGCTATGCAAGCGGTTCCCAAAGAGCTTTAGAACAAGGCATAGTTTTCCCTGCTGGCTCTTTGGGCGTGGGACCAGTCTCCAGACAGATGGCCATTTTTGGGCGTAGAGCGGCGCCTAGTGGGAAAGGGTGGTTTTGAGGCTGAAGGCAGCAGGAAAGCCTGCAGCCCCCAGGTGTTTGGGACTATACAAGCGGTTCCCAAAGAGCTTTAGAACAAGGCATAGTTTTCCCTGCTGGCTCTTTGGGCGTGGGACCATTCTCCAGGGATGTGGCCATTTTTGGGCCTGGCGCGGCGCCAAGTGGGAAAGGGTGGTTTTGAGGCTGAAGGCAGCAGGAAAGACTGCAGCCCCCAGGTGTGTGGGGCTACGCAAGCGGTTCCCAAAGAGCTATAGAACAAGGCATAGTTTTCCCTGCTGGCTCTTTGGGCGTGGGACCAATCTCCAGACAGATGGCCATTTTTGGTCCTGGCGCGGCGCCAAGTGGGAAAGGGTGGTTTTGAGGCTGAAGGCAGCAGGAAAGCCTGCAGCCCCCAGGTCTGTGGGGCTACGCAAGCGGTTCCCAAAGAGCTTGAGAACAACGCATATTTTTCCCTGTTGTATTTTTGGGCGTGGGACCAATCTCCAGAGATAAGGCCATTTTTGGGCCTAGCGCGGCGCCAAGTGGGAAAGGGTGGTTTTGAGGCTGAAGGCAGCAGGAAAGCCTGCAGCCCCCAGGTGTGTGGGGCTACGCAAACGGTTCCCAAAGAGCTTGAGAACAAGGCATAGTTTTCCCTGCTGGCTCTTTGGGCGTGGGACCAATCTCCAGACAGATGGCCATTTTTGCGCCTGGCGCGGTGCCAAGTGGGATAGGGTGGTTTTGAGGCTGAAGGCAGCAGGAAAGCCTGCAGCCCCCAGGTGTTTGGGGCTACGCAAGCGGTTCCCAAAGAGCTTTAGAACAAGGCATAGTTTTCCCTGCCGGCTCTTTGGGCGTGGGACCAATCTCCAGGCAGATGGCCATTTTTGGGCCTGGCGCGGCGCCAAGTGGGAAAGGGTGGTTTTGAGGCTGAAGGCAGCAGGAAAGCCTGCAGCCCCCAGGTGTGTGGGGCTATGCAAGCGGTTCCCAAAGAGCTTTAGAACAAGGCATAATTTTCCCTGCTGGCTCTTTGGGCATTGGATCAATCTCCAGAGACAAGGCCATTTTTGGGCCTAGAGCGGCGCCTAGTGGGAAAGGGTGATTTTGAGACTGAAGGCAGCAGGAAAGCCTGCAGCCCCCAGGTGTGTGGGGGTACGCAAGCGGATGCCAAAGAGCTTTAGAACAAGGCATAGTTTTCCCTGCTGGCTCTTTGGGCGTGAGACCAATCTCCAGACAGATGGCCATTTTTGGGCCTGGCGCGGTGCCAAGTGGGAAAGGGTGGTTTTTGAGGCTGAAGGCAGCAGGAAAGCCTGCAGCCCCCAGGTGTGTGGGGCTACGCAAGCGGTTCCCAAAGAGCTTTAGAACAAGGCATAGTTTTCCCTGATGGCTCTTTGGGCGTGGGACCAATCTCCAGACAGATGGCCATTTTTGGGCCTGGCGCGGCGCCAAGTGGGAAAGGGTGGTTTTGAGGCTGAAGGCAGCAGGAAAGCCTGCAGCCCCCAGGTGTGTGGGGCTACGCAAGCGGTTCCCAAAGAGCTTTAGAACAAGACATAGTTTTCCCTGCTGGCTCTTTGGGCGTGGGACCAATCTCCAGACAGATGGCCATTTTTGTGCCTGGCGCGGCGCCAAGTGGGAATGGGTGGTTTTGAGACTGAAGGCAGCAGGAAAGCCTGCAGCCCCCAGGTCTGTGGGGCTACGCAAGCGGTTCCCAAAGAGCTTTAGAACAAGGCATAGTTTTCCCTGCTGGCTCTTTCGGCGTGGGACCAGTCTCCAGACAGATGGCCATTTTTCGGCGTAGAGCGGCGCCTAGTGGGAAAGGGTGGTTTTGAGGCTGAAGGCAGCAGGAAAGCCTGCAGCCCCCAGGTGTTTGGGACTATACAAGCGGTTTCCAAAGAGCTTTAGAACAAGGCATAGTTTTCCCTGCTGGCTCTTTGGGCGTGGGACCAGTCTCCAGACAGATGGCCATTTTTGTGCCTGGCGCGGCGCCAAGTGGGAAAGGGTGGTTTTGAGGCTGAAGGCAGCAGGAAAGCCTGCAGCCCCCAGGTGTGTGGGGCTACGCAAGCGGTTCTGAAAGAGCTTTAGAACAAGGCATAGTTTTCCCTGCTGGCTCTTTGGGCGTGGGACCAGTCTCCAGACATATGGCCATTTTTGAGCCTAGAGCGGCGCCTAGTGGGAAAGGGTGATTTTGAGGCTGAAGGCAGCAGGAAAGCCTGCAGCCCCCAGGTGTGTGGGGCTACGCAAGCGGATGCCAAAGAGCTTTAGAACAAGGCATAGTTTTCCCTGCTGGCTCTTTGGGCGTGAGACCAATCTCCAGACAGATGGCCATTTTTGGGCCTGGCACGGTGCCAAGTGGGAAAGGGTGGTATTGAGGCTGAAGGCAGCAGGAAAGCCTGCAGCCCCCAGGTCTGTGGGGCTATGCAAGCGGTTCCCAAAGAGCTTTAGAACAAGGCATAGTTTTCCCTGCTGGCTCTTTGGGCATGGGACCAGTCTCCAGACAGATGGCCATTTTTGGGCCTAAAGCGGCGCCAAGTGGGAAAGGGTGGTTTTGAGGCTGAAGGCAGCAGGAAAGCCTGCAGCCCCCAGGTCTGTGGGCCTACGCAAGCGGTTCCCAAAGAGCTTTAGAACAAGGCATAGTTTTCCCTGCTGGCTCTTTGGGCGTGGGACCATTCTCCAGGGATGTGGCCATTTTTGTGCCTGGCACGGCACCAAGTGGGAAAGGGTGGTTTTGAGGCTGAAGGCAACAGGAAAGCCTGCAGCCCCCAGGTCTGTGGGGCTACGCAAGCGGTTCCCAAAGAGCTTTAGAACAAGGCATAGTTTTCCCTGCTGGCTCTTTGGGCGTGGGACCAATCTCCAGACAGATGGCCATTTCTCTGCCTGGCGCGGCGCCAAGTGGGAAAGGGTGGTTTTGAGGCTGAAGGCAGCAGGAAAGCCTGCAGCCCCCAGGTGTGTGGGGCTAAGCAAGGGGTTCCCAAAGAGCTTGAGAACAACGCATATTTTTCCCTGTTGGATTTTTGGGCGTGGGACCAATCTCCAGAGATATGGCCATTTTTGGGCCTAGCGCGGCGCCAAGTGGGAAAGGGTGGTTTTGGGGCTGAAGGCAGCAGGAAAGCCTGCAGCCCCCAGGTGTGTGGGGCTAAGCAACTGGTTCCCAAAGAGCTTTAGAACAAGGCATAGTTTTCCCTGCTGGCTCTTTGGGCGTGGGACCAGTCTCCAGACAGATGGCCATTTTTGTGCCTGGCGCGGCGCCAAGTGGGAATGGGTGGTTTTGAGACTGAAGGCAGCAGGAAAGCCTGCAGCCCCCAGGTCTGTGGGGCTACTCAAGCGGTTCCCAAAGAGTTTTACAACAAGGCATAGTTTTCCCTGCCGGCTCTTTGGGCGTGGGACCAGTCTCCAGACAGATGGCCATTTTTCGGCGTAGAGCGGCGCCTAGTGGGAAAGGGTGGTTTTGAGGCTGAAGGCAGCAGGAAAGCCTGCAGCCCCCAGGTGTGTGGGGCTACGCAAGCGGATGCCAAAGAGCTTTAGAACAAGGCATAGTTTTCCCTGCTGGCTCTTTGGGCGTGAGACCAATCTCCAGACAGATGGCCATTTTTGTGCCTGGCGCGGCGCCAAGTGGGAAAGGGTGGTTTTTGAGGCTGAAGGCAGCAGGAAAGCCTGCAGCCCCCAGGTCTGTGGGGCTACGGAAGCGGTTCCCAAAGAGCTTTAGAACAAGGCATAGTTTTCCCTGCTGGCTCTTTGTGCATGGGACCAGTCTCCAGACAGATGGCCATTTTTGGGCCTAGAGCGGCGCCAAGTGGGAAAGGGTGGTTTTGAGGCTGAAGGCAGCAGGAAAGCCTGCAGCCCCCAGGTGTGTGGGGCTACGCAAGCGGTTCCCAAAGAGCTTTAGAACAAGGCATAGTTTTCCCTGCTGGCTCTTTGGGCGTGGGACCAATCTCCAGACAGATGGCCATTTCTCTGCCTGGCGCAGCGCCAAGTGGGAAAGGGTGGTTTTGAGGCTGAAGGCAGCAGGAAAGCCTGCAGCCCCCAGGTGTGTGGGGCTACGCAAGCGGTTCCCAAAGAGCTTGAGAACAACGCATATTTTTCCCTGTTGGATTTTTGGGCGTGGGACCAATCTCCAGAGATATGGCCATTTTTGGGCCTAGCGCGGCGCCAAGTGGGAAAGGGTGGTTTTGAGGCTGAAGGCAGCAGGAAAGCCTGCAGCCCCCAGGTGTGTGGGGCTACGCAAGCGGTTCCCAAAGAGCTTTAGAACAAGGCATAGTTTTCCCTGCTGGCTCTTTGGGCGTGGGACCAATCTCCAGACACATGGCCATTTTTGGGCCTAGAGCGGTGCCAAGTAGATAGGGTGGTTTTGAGGCTGAAGGCAGCAGGAAAGCCTGCAGCCCCCAGGTCTGTGGGGCTACGCAAGCGGTTCCCAAGGAGCTTTAGAACAAGGCAGAGTTTTCCCTGCTGGCTCTTTGGGCGTGGGACCAATCTCCAGACAGATGGCCCTTTTTGGGCCTGGCGCGGCGCCAAGTGGGAAAGGGTGGTTTTGAGGCTGAAGGCAGCAGGAAAGCCTGCAGCCCCCAGGTGTGTGGGGCTACGCAAGCGGTTCCCAAAGAGCTTTAGAACAAGGCATAGTTTTCCCTGCTGGCTCTTTGGGCGTGGGACCAGTCTCCAGACAGATGGCCATTTTTGGGCGTAGAGCGGCGCCTAGTGGGAAAGGGTGGTTTTGAGGCTGAAGGCAGCAGGAAAGCCTGCAGCCCCCAGGTCTGTGGGGCTACGCAAGCGGTTCCCAAAGAGCTTTAGAACAAGGCATAGTTTTCCCTGCTGGCTCGTTGGGCGTGGGACCATTCTCCAGGGATGTGGCCATTTTTGGGCCTGGCGCGGCGCCAAGTGGGAAAGGGTGGTTTTGAGGCTGAAGGCAGCAGGAAAGCCTGCAGCCCCCAGGTCTGTGGGGCTAAGCAAGCGGTTCCCAAAGAGCTTTAGAACAAGGCATAGTTTTCCCTGCTGGCTCTTTGAGCGTGGGACCAATCTCCAGAGGTATGGCCATTTTTGTTCCTAGCGCGGCGCCAAGTGGGAAAGGGTGGTTTTGAGGCTGAAGGCAGCAGGAAAGCCTGCAGCCCCCAGGTGTGTGGGGCTAAGCAAGCGGTTCCCAAAGAGCTTTAGAACAAGGCATAGTTTTCCCTGCTGGCTCTTTGGGCGTGGGACCAGTCTCCAGACAGATGGCCAATATTCGGCGTAGAGCGGCGCCTAGTGGGAAAGGGTGGTTTTGAGGCTGAAGGCAGCAGGAAAGCCTGCAGCCCCCAGGTGTTTGGGACTATACAAGCGGTTCCCAAAGAGCTTGAGAACAAGGCATAGTTTTCCCTGCTGGCTCTTTGGGCGTGGGACCATTCTCCAGACATATGGCCATTTTTGTGCCTGGCGCGGCGCCAAGTGGGAAAGGGTGGTTTTGAGGCTGAAGGCAGCAGGAAAGCCTGCAGCCCCCAGGTGTGTGGGGCTACGCAAGCGGTTCCCAAAGAGCTTTAGAACAAGGCATAGTTTTCCCTGCTGGCTCTTTGGGCGTGGGACCAATCTCCAGGCAGATGGCCATTTTTGGGCCTGGGTCGGCGCCAAGTGGGAAAGGGTGGTTTTGAGGCTGAAGGCAGCAGGAAAGCCTGCAGCCCCCAGGTGTGTGGGGCTATGCAAGCGGTTCCCAAAGAGCTTCAGAACAAGGCATAGTTTTCCCTGCTGGCTCTTTGGGCATGGGACCAATCTCCAGAGACAAGGCCATTTTTGGGCCTAGAGCGGCGCCTAGTGGGAAAGGGTGGTTTTGAGGCTGAAGGCAGCAGGAAAGCCTGCAGCCCCCAGGTGTGTGGGGCTACGCAAGCGGATGCCAAAGAGCTTTAGAACAAGGCATAGTTTTCCCTGCTGGCTCTTTGGGCGTGAGACCAATCTCCAGACAGATGGCCATTTTTGGGCCTGGCACGGTGCCAAGTGGGAAAGGGTGGTTTTTGAGGCTGAAGGCAGCAGGAAAGCCTGCAGCCCCCAGGTCTGTGGGGCTACGCAAGCGGTTCCCAAAGAGCTTTAGAACAAGGCATAGTTTTCCCTGCTGGCTCTTTGTGCATGGGACCAGTCTCCAGACAGATGGCCATTTTTGGGCCTAGAGCGGCGCCAAGTGGGAAAGGGTGGTTTTGAGGCTGAAGGCAGCAGGAAAGCCTGCAGCCCCCAGGTCTGTGGGGCTACGCAAGCGGTTCCCAAAGAGCTTTAGAACAAGGCATAGTTTTCCCTGCTGGCTCTTTGGGCGTGGGACCAATCTCCAGACAGATGGCCATTTTTGGGCGTAGAGCGGCGCCTAGTGGGAAAGGGTGGTTTTGAGGCTGAAGGCAGCAGGAAAGCCTGCAGCCCCCAGCTCTGTGGGCCTTCGCAAGCGGTTCCCAAAGAGCTTGAGAACAACGCATATTTTTCCCTGTTGGATTTTTGGGCGTGGGACCAATCTCCAGAGATATGGCCATTTTTGGGCCTAGCGCGGCGCCAAGTGGGAAAGGGTGGTTTTGAGGCTGAAGGCAGCAGGAAAGCCTGCAGCCCCCAGGTCTGTGGGGCTACGCAAGCGGTTCCCAAGGAGCTTTAGAACAAGGCATTGTTTTCCCTGCTGGCTCTTTGGGCGTGGGACCATTCTCCAGGGATGTGGCCATTTTTGGGCCTGGCGCGGCGCCAAGTGGGAAAGGGTGGTTTTGAGGCTGAAGGCAGCAGGAAAGCCTGCAGCCCCCAGGTGTTTGGGGCTAAGCAAGCGGTTCCCAAAGAGCTTTAGAACAAGGCATAGTTTTCCCTGCTGGCTCTTTGAGCGTGGGACCAATCTCCAGAGGTATGGCCATTTTTGTTCCTAGCGCGGCGCCAAGTGGGAAAGGGTGGTTTTGAGGCTGAAGGCAGCAGGAAAGCCTGCAGCCCCCAGGTGTGTGGGGCTACGCAAGCGGTTCCCAAAGAGCTATAGAACAAGGCATAGTTTTCCCTGCTGGCTCTTTGGGCGTGGGACCAATCTCCAGACAGATGGCCATTTTTGTTCCTAGCGCGGCGCCAAGTGGGAAAGGGTGGTTTTGAGGCTGAAGGCAGCAGGAAAGCCTGCAGCCCCCAGGTGTTTGGGGCTAAGCAAGCGGTTCCCAAAGAGCTTTAGAACAAGGCATAGTTTTCCCTGCTGGCTCTTTGGGCGTGGGACCAATCTCCAGAGAGATGGCCATTTTTGGGCCTGGCGCGGCGCCAAGTGGGATAGGGTGGTTTTGAGGCTGAAGGCAGCAGGAAAGCCTGCAGCCCCCAGGTGTGTGGGGCTACGCAAGCAGTTCCCAAAGAGCTTTAGAACAAGGCATATTTTTCCCTGTTGGATTTTTGGGCGTGGGACCAATCTCCAGACAGATGGCCATTTCTCTGCCTGGTGCGGCGCCAAGTGGGAAAGGGTGGTTTTGAGGCTGAAGGCAGCAGGAAAGCCTGCAGCCCCCAGGTGTGTGGGGCTACGCAAGCGGTTCCCAAAGAGCTTTAGAACAAGGCATAGTTTTCCCTGCTGGCTCTTTGGGCGTGGGACCAATCTCCAGACAGATGGCCATTTTTGGGCCTGGCGCGGTGCCAAGTGGGATAGGGTGGTTTTGAGGCTGAAGGCAGCAGGAAAGCCTGCAGCCCCCATGTGTTTGGGACTATACAAGCGGTTCCCAAAGAGCTTTAGAACAAGGCATAGTTTTCCCTGCTGGCTCTTTGGGCGTGGGACCATTCTCCAGGGATGTGGCCATTTTTGGGCCTGGCGCGGCGCCAAGTGGGAAAGGGTGGTTTTGAGGCTGAAGGCAGCAGGAAAGCCTGCAGCCCCCAGGTGTGTGGGGCTACGCAAGCGGTTCCCAAAGAGCTTTAGAACAAGGCATAGTTTTCCCTGCTGGCTCTTTGGGCGTGGGACCAATCTCCAGACAGATGGCCATTTTTGGGCCTGGCGCGGCGCCAAGTGGGATAGGGTGGTTTAGAGGCTGAAGGCAGCAGGAAAGCCTGCAGCCCCCAGGTGTTTGGGGCTACGCAAGCGGTTCCCAAAGAGCTTTAGAACAAGGCATAGTTTTCCCTGCTGGCTCTTTGGGCGTGGGACCAATCTCCAGGCAGATGGCCATTTTTGTGCCTGGCGCGGCGCCAAGTGGGAAAGGGTGGTTTTGAGGCTGAAGGCAGCAGGAAAGCCTGCAGCCCCCAGGTGTGTGGGGCTACGCAAGCGGTTCCCAAAGAGCTTTAGAACAAGGCATAATTTTCCCTGCTGGCTCTTTGGGCATTGGACCAATCTCCAGAGACAATGCCATTTTTGGGCCTAGAGCGGCGCCTAGTGGGAAAGGGTCGTTTTGAGACTGAAGGCAGCAGGAAAGCCTGCAGCCCCCAGGTGTGTGGGGCTACGCAAGCGGATGCCAAAGAGCTTTAGAACAAGGCATAGTTTTCCCTGCTGGCTCTTTGGGCGTGAGACCAATCTCCAGACAGATGGCCATTTTTGGGCCTGGCACGGTGCCAAGTGGGAAAGGGTGGTTTTTGAGGCTGAAGGCAGCAGGAAAGCCTGCAGCCCCCAGGTCTGTGGGGCTACGCAAGCGGTTCCCAAAGAGCTTTAGAACAAGGCATAGTTTTCCCTGCTGGCTCTTTGGGCGTGGGACCATTCTCCAGGGATGTGGCCATTTTTGTTCCTGGCGCGGCGCCAAGTGGGAATGGGTGGTTTTGAGACTGAAGGCAGCAGGAAAGCCTGCAACCCCCAGGTCTGTGGGGCTACGCAAGCGGTTCCCAAAGAGCTTGAGAACCACGCATATTTTTCCCTGCTGGCTCTTTGGGCGTGGGACCAATCTCCAGACAGATGGCCATTTTTGGGCGTAGAGCGGCGCCTAGTGGGAAAGGGTGGTTTTGAGGCTGAAGGCAGCAGGAAAGCCTGCAGCCCCCAGGTCTGTGGGCCTTCGCAAGCGGTTCCCAAGGAGCTTTAGAACAAGGCATATTTTTCCCTATTGGATTTTTGGGCGTGGGACCAATCTCCAGAGATATGGCCATTTTTGGGCCTAGCGCGGCGCCAAGTGGGAAAGGGTGGTTTTGAGGCTGAAGGCAGCAGGAAAGCCTGCAGCCCCCAGGTCTGTGGGCCTTCGCAAGCGGTTCCCAAGGAGCTTTCGAACAAGGCATATTTTTCCCTATTGGATTTTTGGGCGTGGGACCAATCTCCAGAGATATGGCCATTTTTCGGCCTAGCGCGGCGCCAAGTGGGAAAGGGTGGTTTTGAGGCTGAAGGCAGCAGGAAAGCCTGCAGCCCCCAGGTGTGTGGGGCTACGCAAGCGGTTCCCAAAGAGCTTTAGAACAAGGCATAGTTTTCCCTGCTGGCTCTTTGGGCGTGGGACCAATCTCCAGACAGATGGCCATTTTTGGGCCTGGCGCGGTGCCATTGGGAAAGGGTGGTTTTGAGGCTGAAGGCAGCAGGAAAGCCTGCAGCCCACAGGTCTGTTTGGCTACGCAACTAGATATCTTTGTGCTCTAAATCTCCCAACAGCCAAACGTAATAGCAGCAAACATCTTGCTCTGTGTCCCACATCCAGAGTTCCAAGAGAGAGCTTGCTCTCCGTGTCTTTGAGTACTGTTTTCACTGTCCCGTTTACCTCTTTGCTAACATTCTCTCAAGAGAGTTGTGCTCAAAAGCAAAGCACCTATCAAGACATATCTCCACATCGAAACTGCCAGCAGGGAAAGGTGGGGACTGTTCTTGGACTCGATAGGAACTGCTTCAAGTCACCTAATTATGTCTCTGCCTACTCTCGCCATAGAGCTAGGCGCAAAACAAACCAACAACAAAAGGGAAAGAGCCAGGAGGGAATTGTAGGGCTTGTTTCTCAGTGTCTCCAATAACGGCATTCAGTGTGCCACCAACTTTTTCTTCTACACCCTCGAGGACTTCTCCTCAAAATCCATAAAGGTCTTGTTATACGTAAAACAACCAAAGGGCCAAAAGTGAATGGTATAGCTGTTCTCAGTGTCTCTGAGAATTGCTCTGATTATCCGTGTGACCTCTTTGCTAAGACTCTACAGAGAGCCTTCCTCAAAAGCAATACACATCTTGACATATCTCCCACACTGATCGCAGTGTCTCTCCAGGAACGGCATTCAGTGAGCCAGGAACTTTTCTGCCTACACTGTCCACTGAGTTGTCCTCAAAACCGATATATATCCTGCTATATCTACTACATGGAAAGTGCCAAGAGAATAATGTAGAGCTTGCTCTCCCTGTCTTTGAGTACTGCTTTCTACTCTCCCGGTTACCTCTTTGCTAACATTCTCTTCAGAGCTGCAGTGAAACCAGGAACCATGTGGAGAAGGCACCCACACTGAAAATGTCTGGAAGGAACGTTGGGGCTTCTTCTCAGTGTCTCTGATGTCAGGTTTTACTGTCCCGGGAAAGTCTCTGCTAACACGCTGCAGAGCGCAGTGCCCAATATACAGAAACGTCTTGCGGTATCTCCTACAGGGAAAGTGCCAGGAGGGAATTGTGGAGTTTGGTCTCAGTGTCTCTGAGAATTGCTCTGATTATCCGTGTGACCTCTTTGCTAAGACTCTCCAGAGAGCCGTCCTCAAAACCAACACACATCTTGACATATCTCCCACATTGATCGCAGTGTCTCTCCAGGAACGGCATTCAGTGAGCCAGGAACTATTCTGCCTACACTGTCCGGGGACAGTTCCTCAAAACCAATATACATCCTGCTATATCTCCCACATGGAAAGTGCCAGGTGGGAAATGTAGAGCTTGCTCTCCCTGTCTTTGAGTACTGCTTTCTACTCTCCCGGTTACCTCTTTGCTAACGTTCTCTCGAGAGAGTTGTGCTCCAAACCAAAGCACACCTTGACATATCTCCCACATGGAAAGTGCTATTAGGCAATTGTAGGATTTGATTGCAGTGTCTCTCCAGGAACGGCATTCAGTGAGCCAGGAACTTTTCTGCCTACACTGTCCACTGAGTTGTCCTCAAAACCGATATATATCCTGCTATATCTACTACATGGGAAGTGCCAAGAGAATAATGTAGAGCTTGCTCTCCCTGTCTTTCAGTACTGTTTTCACTGTCCCGATTACCTCTTTGCTAACATTCTCTTCAGAGCTGCAGTGAAACCAGGAACCATGTGGAGAAGGCACCCACACTGAAAATGACTGGAAGGAACGTTGGGGCTTCTTCTCAGTGTCTCTGATGTCAGGTTTCACTGTCCCGGGAAAGTCTCTGCTAACACGCTGCAGAGCGCAGTGCCCAATATACAGAAACGTCTTGCGGTATCTCCTACAGGGAAAGTGCCAGGAGGGAATTGTGGAGTTTGGTCTCAGTGTCTCTGAGAATTGCTCTGATTATCCGTGTGACCTCTTTGCTAAGACTCTCCAGAGAGCCTTCCTCAAAACCAACACACATCTTGACATATCTCCCACACTGATCGCAGTGTCTCCAGGAACGGCATTCAAGGAGCCAGGAACTTTTCTGCCTACACTGTCCGGGGACAGTTCCTTAAAACCAATATACATCCTGCTATATCTCCCACATGGAAAATGCCAGGAGGGAGAAGTGGGCATTATGTTTAGACTTTCTCAGAACTGCTTCAAATCAACTGGATATCTTTGTGCTGTAACTCTCCCAATAGCCAAATGTAAAAGCAGCAAACATCTCGCTGTATGTCCCACATCCAAAGTGCCAAGAGAGAGCTTGCTCTCCCTGTCTTTGAGTACTGTTTTCACTGTCCCGATTACCTCTTTGCTAACGTTCTCTCGAGAGAGTTGTGCTCCAAACCAAAGCACACCTTGACATATCTCCCACATGGAAAGTGCTATTAGGCAATTGTAGGATTTGATTGCAGTGTCTCTCCAGGAACGGCATTCAGTGAGCCAGGAACTTTTCTGCCTACACTGTCCACTGAGTTGTCCTCAAAACCGATATATATCCTGCTATATCTACTACATGGAAAGTGCCAAGAGAATAATGTAGAGCTTGCTCTCCCTGTCTTTGAATACTCTTTTCACTGTCCCGATTACCTCTTTGCTAACATTCGCTTCAGAGCTGCAGTGAAACCAGGAACCATGTGGAGAAGGCACCCACACTGAAAATGTCTGGAAGGAACGTTGGGGCTTCTTCTCAGTGTCTCTGATGTCAGGTTTTACTGTCCCGGGAAAGTCTCTGCTAACACGCTGCAGAGCGCAGTGCCCAATATACAGAAACGTCTTGCGGTATCTCCTACAGGGAAAGTGCCAGGAGGGAATTGTGGAGTTTGGTCTCAGTGTCTCTGAGAATTGCTCTGATTATCCGTGTGACCTCTTTGCTAAGACTCTCCAGAGAGCCGTCCTCAAAACCAACACACATCTTGACATATCTCCCACATTGATCACAGTGCCTCTCCAAGAACGGCATTCAGTGAGCCAGGAACTATTCTGCCTACACTGTCCGGGGACAGTTCCTCAAAACCAATATACATCCTGCTATATCTCCCACATGGAAAATGCCAGGTGGGAAATGTAGAGCTTGCTCTCCCTGTCTTTGAGTACTGCTTTCTACTCTCCCGGTTACCTCTTTGCTAACGTTCTCTCGAGAGAGTTGTGCTCCAAACCAAAGCACACCTTGACATATCTCCCACATGGAAAGTGCTATTAGGCAATTGTAGGATTTGATCGCAGTGTCTCTCCAGGAACGGCATTCAGTGAGCCAGGAACTTTTCTGCCTACACTGTCCACTGAGTTGTCCTCAAAACCGATATATATCCTGCTATATCTACTACATGGGAAGTGCCAAGAGAATAATGTTGAGCTTGCTCTCCCTGTCTTTGAGTACTGTTTTCACTGTCCCGATTACCTCTTTGCTAACATTCTCTTCAGAGCTGCAGTGAAACCAGGAACCATGTGGAGAAGGCACCCACACTGAAAATGTCTGGAAGGAACGTTGGGGCTTCTTCTCAGTGTCTCTGATGTCAGGTTTCACTGTCCCGGGAAAGTCTCTGCTAACACGCTGCAGAGCGCAGTGCCCAATATACAGAAACGTCTTGCGGTATCTCCTACAGGGAAAGTGCCAGGAGGGAATTGTGGAGTTTGGTCTCAGTGTCTCTGAGAATTGCTCTGATTATCCGTGTGACCTCTTTGCTAAGACTCTCCAGAGAGCCTTCCTCAAAACCAACACACATCTTGACATATCTCCCACACTGATCGCAGTGTCTCCAGGAACGGCATTCAAGGAGGAGCCAGGAACTTTTCTGCCCACACTGTCCGGGGACAGTTCCTTAAAACCAATATACATCCTGCTATATCTCCCACATGGAAAATGCCAGGAGGGAGAAGTGGGCATTATGTTTAGACTTTCTCAGAACTGCTTCAAATCAACTGGATATCTTTGTGCTGTAAATCTCCCAATAGCCAAATGTAAAAGCAGCAAACATCTCGCTGTATGTCCCACATCCAAAGTGCCAAGAGAGAGCTTGCTCTCCCTGTCTTTGAGTACTGCTTTCTACTCTCCCGGTTACCTCTTTGCTAACATTCTCTTCAGAGCTGCAGTGAAACCAGGAACCATGTGGAGAAGGCACCCACACTGAAAATGACTGGAAGGAACGTTGGGGCTTCTTCTCAGTGTCTCTGATGTCAGGTTTTACTGTCCCGGGAAAGTCTCTGCTAACACGCTGCAGAGCGCAGTGCCCAATATACAGAAACGTCTTGCGGTATCTCCTACAGGGAAAGTGCCAGGAGGGAATTGTGGAGTTTGGTCTCAGTGTCTCTGAGAATTGCTCTGATTATCCGTGTGACCTCTTTGCTAAGACTCTCCAGAGAGCCTTCCTCAAAACCAACACACATCTTGACATATCTCCCACACTGATCGCAGTGTCTCCAGGAACGGCATTCAGTGAGCCAGGAACTTTTCTGCCTACACTGTGTGGGGACGGTTCCTCAAAACCAATATACATCCTGCTATATCTCCCACATGGAAAATGCCAGGAGGGAGAAGTGGGGATTTTGAAGGGAGGGAGAAGGGTGGTTTTGAGGCTGAAGGCAGCAGGAAAGCCTGCAGCCCCCAGGTGTGTGGGGCTACGCAAGCGGTTCCCAAAGAGCTTTAGAACAAGGCATAGTTTTCCCTGCTGGCTCTTTGGGCGTGGGACCAATCTCCAGACAGATGGCCATTTTTGGGCCTGGCGCGGCGCCAAGTGGGAAAGGGTGGTTTTGAGGCTGAAGGCAGCAGGAAAGCCTGCAGCCCCCAGGTGTGTGGGGCTACGCAAGCGGTTCCCAAAGAGCTTGAGAACAAGGCATAGTTTTCCCTGCTGGCTCTTTGGGCGTGGGACCAATCTCCAGACAGATGGCCATTATTGTGACTGGCGCGGCGCCAAGTGGGAAAGGGTGGTTTTGAGGCTGAAGGCAGCAGGAAAGCCTGCAGCCCCCAGGTCTGTGGGGCTACGCAAGCGGTTCCCAAAGAGCTTTAGAACAAGGCATAGTTTTCCCTGCTGGCTCTTTGGGCGTGGGACCAATCTCCAGACAGATGGCCATTTTTCGTCTTGGCGTGACGCCAAGTGGGAAAGGGTGGTTTTGAGGCTGAAGGCAGCAGGAAAGCCTGCAGCCCCCAGGTCTGTGGGGCTACGCAAGCGGTTCCCAAAAAACTATAGAACAAGGCATAGTTTTCCCTGCTGGCTCTTTGGGCGTGGGACCAATCTGCAGACAGATGGCCATTTTTGGGCCTGGCGTAATGCCAAGTGGGAAAGGGTGGTTTTGAGGCTGAAGGCAGCAGGAAAGCCTGCAGCCCTCAGGTCTGTGGGGCTACGCAAGCGGTTCCCAAAGAGCTTTCGAACAAGGCATAGTTTTCCCTGCTGGCTCTTTGTGCATGGGACCAATCTCCACAGATAAGGCCATTTTTGGGCCTGGCGCGGCGCCAAGTGGGAAAGGGTGGTTTTGAGGCTGAAGGCAGCAGGAAAGCCTGCAGCCCCCAGGTGTGTGGGGCTACGCAAGCGGTTCCCAAAGAGCTTTAGAACAAGGCATAGTTTTCCCTGCTGGCTCTTTGTGCATGGGACCAATCTCCACAGATAAGGCCATTTTTGGGCCTGGCGCGGCGCCAAGTGGGAAAGGGTGGTTTTGAGGCTGAAGGCAGCAGGAAAGCCTGCAGCCCCCAGGTGTGTGGGGCTACGCAAGCGGTTCCCAAAGAGCTTTAGAACAAGGCATAGTTTTCCCTGCTGGCTCTTTGGGCGTGGCACCCATCTCCAGACAGATGGCCATTTTTGGGCCTGGGTCGGCGCCAAGTGGGAAAGGGTGGTTTAGAGGCTGAAGGCAGCAGGAAAGCCTGCAGCCCCCAGGTGTGTGGGGCTACGCAAGCGGTTCCCAAGGAGCTTTAGAACAAGGCATAGTTTTCCCTGCTGGCTCTTTGGGCATGGGACCAATCTCCAGAGATAAGGCCATTTTTGTGTGTGGCGCGGCGCCAAGTGGGAAAGGGTGGTTTTGAGGCTGAAGGCAGCAGGAAAGCCTGCAGCCCCCAGGTCTGTGGGGCTACGCAAGCGGTTCCCAAAGAGCTTTAGAACAAGGCATAGTTTTCCCTGCTGGCTCTTTGGGCGTGGGACCAATCTCCAGAGATAAGGCCATTTTTGTGTGTGGCGCGGCGCCAAGTGGGAAAGGGTGGTTTTGAGGCTGAAGGCAGCAGGAAAGCCTGCAGCCCCCAGGTCTGTGGGGCTACGCAAGCGGTTCCCAAAGAGCTATAGAACAAGGCATAGTTTTCCCTGCTGGCTTCTTGGGCGTGGGACCAATCTCCTGAGATATGGCCATTTTTGGGCCTAGCGCGGCGCCAAGTGGGAAAGGGTGGTTTTGAGGCTGAAGGCAGCAGGAAAGCCTGCAGCCCCCAGGTGTGTGGGGCTACGCAAGCGGTTCACAAAGAGCTTTAGAACAAGGCATAGTTTTCCCTGCTGGCTCTTTGGGCGTGGGACCAATCTCCAGACAGATGGCCATTTTTCGTCTTGGCGTGACGCCAAGTGGGATAGGGTGGTTTTGAGGCTGAAGGCAGCAGGAAAGCCTGCAGCCCCCAGGTGTCTGGGGCTACGCAAGCGGTTCCCAAAGAGCTATAGAACAAGGCATAGTTTTCCCTGCTGGCTCCTTGGGCGTGGGACCAATCTCCAGACATATGGCCATTATTGTGACTGGTGCGGCGCCAAGTGGGAAAGGGTGGTTTTGAGGCTGAAGGCAGCAGGAAAGCCTGCAGCCCCCAAGTGTGTGGGGCTACGCAAGCGGTTCCCAAAGAGCTTTAGAACAAGGCATAGTTTTCCCTGCTGGCTCTTTGGGCGTGGGACCAATCTCCAGACAGATGGCCATTTTTGTGCCTGGCGCGGCGCCAAGTGGGAAAGGGTGGTTTTGAGGCTGAAGGCAGCAGGAAAGCCTGCAGCCCCCAGGTGTGTGGGGCTACGCAAGCGGTTCCCAAAGAGCTATAGAACAAGACATAGTTTTCCCTGCTGGCTCTTTGGGCGTGGGACCAATCTCCAGAAATATGGCCATTATTGTGACTGGCGCGGCGCCAAGTGGGAAAGGGTGGTTTTGAGGCTGAAGGCAGCAGGAAAGCCTGCAGCCCTCAGGTCTGTGGGGCTACGCAAGCGGTTCCCAAAGAGCTTTCGAACAAGGCATAGTTTTCCCTGCTGGCTCTTTGTGCATGGGACCAATCTCCACAGATAAGGCCATTTTTGGGCCTGGCGCGGCGCCAAGTGGGAAAGGGTGGTTTTGAGGCTGAAGGCAGCAGGAAAGCCTGCAGCCCCCAGGTGTGTGGGGCTACGCAAGCGGTTCCCAAAGAGCTTTAGAACAAGGCATAGTTTTCCCTGCTGGCTCTTTGTGCATGGGACCAATCTCCACAGATAAGGCCATTTTTGGGCCTGGCGCGGCGCCAAGTGGGAAAGGGTGGTTTTGAGGCTGAAGGCAGCAGGAAAGCCTGCAGCCCCCAGGTCTGTGGGGCTACGCAAGCGGTTCCCAAAGAGCTTTAGAACAAGGCATAGTTTTCCCTGCTGGCTCTTTGGGCGTGGCACCCATCTCCAGACAGATGGCCATTTTTGGGCCTGGGTCGGCGCCAAGTGGGAAAGGGTGGTTTAGAGGCTGAAGGCAGCAGGAAAGCCTGCAGCCCCCAGGTCTGTGGGGCTACGCAAGCGGTTCCCAAGGAGCTTTAGAACAAGGCATAGTTTTCCCTGCTGGCTCTTTGGGCATGGGACCAATCTCCAGAGATAAGGCCATTTTTGTGTGTGGCGCGGCGCCAAGTGGGAAAGGGTGGTTTTGAGGCTGAAGGCAGCAGGAAAGCCTGCAGCCCCCAGGTCTGTGGGGCTACGCAAGCGGTTCCCAAAGAGCTTTAGAACAAGGCATAGTTTTCCCTGCTGGCTCTTTGGGCGTGGGACCAATCTCCTGAGATATGGCCATTTTTGGGCCTAGCGCGGCGCCAAGTGGGAAAGGGTGGTTTTGAGGCTGAAGGCAGCAGGAAAGCCTGCAGCCCCCAGGTGTGTGGGGCTACGCAAGCGGTTCACAAAGAGCTTGAGAACAAGGCATAGTTTTCCCTGCTGGCTCTTTGGGCGTGGGACCAATCTCCAGACAGATGGCCATTTTTCGTCTTGGCGTGACGCCAAGTGGGATAGGGTGGTTTTGAGGCTGAAGGCAGCAGGAAAGCCTGCAGCCCCCAGGTGTCTGGGGCTACGCAAGCGGTTCCCAAAGAGCTATAGAACAAGGCATAGTTTTCCCTGCTGGCTCCTTGGGCGTGGGACCAATCTCCAGACATATGGCCATTATTGTGACTGGTGCGGCGCCAAGTGGGAAAGGGTGGTTTTGAGGCTGAAGGCAGCAGGAAAGCCTGCAGCCCCCAAGTGTGTGGGGCTACGCAAGCGGTTCCCAAGGAGCTTTAGAACAAGGCATAGTTTTCCCTGCTGGCTCTTTGGGCGTGGGACCAATCTCCAGACAGATGGCCATTTTTGGGCCTGGCGCGGCGCCAAGTGGGAAAGGGTGGTTTTGAGGCTGAAGGCAGCAGGAAAGCCTGCAGCCCCCAGGTGTGTGGGGCTACGCAAGCGGTTCCCAAAGAGCTATAGAACAAGACATAGTTTTCCCTGCTGGCTCTTTGGGCGTGGGACCAATCTCCAGACATATGGCCATTATTGTGACTGGCGCGGCGCCAAGTGGGAAAGGGTGGTTTTGAGGCTGAAGGCAGCAGGAAAGCCTGCAGCCCCCAGGTCTGTGGGGCTACGCAAGCGGTTCCCAAAGAGCTTTAGAACAAGGCATAGTTTTCCCTGCTGGCTCTTTGGGCGTGGGACCAATCTCCAGACAGATGGCCATTTTTCGTCTTGGCGTGACGCCAAGTGGGAAAGGGTGGTTTTGAGGCTGAAGGCAGCAGGAAAGCCTGCAGCCCCCAGGTGTGTGGGGCTACGCAAGCGGTTCCCAAAGAGCTTTAGAACCAGGCAGAGTTTTCCCTGCTGGCTCTTTGTGCATGGCACCAATCTCCACAGATAAGGCCATTTTTGGGCCTGGCGCGGCGCCAAGTGGGAAAGGGTGGTTTTGAGGCTGAAGGCAGCAGGAAAGCCTGCAGCCCCCAGGTGTGTGGGGCTACGCAAGCGGTTCCCAAAGAGCTTTAGAACAAGGCATAGTTTTCCCTGCTGGCTCTTTGTGCATGGGACCAATCTCCACAAATAAGGCCATTTTTGGGCCTGGCGCGGCGCCAAGTGGGAAAGGGTGGTTTTGAGGCTGAAGGCAGCAGGAAAGCCTGCAGCCCCCAGGTGTGTGGGGCTACGCAAGCGGTTCCCAAAGAGCTTTAGAACAAGGCATAGTTTTCCCTGCTGGCTCTTTGGGCGTGGCACCCATCTCCAGACAGATGGCCATTTTTGGGCCTGGGTCGGCGCCAAGTGGGAAAGGGTGGTTTTGAGGCTGAAGGCAGCAGGAAAGCCTGCAGCCCCCAGGTGTGTGGGGCTACGCAAGCGGTTCCCAAAGAGCTTTAGAACAAGGCATAGTTTTCCCTGCTGGCTCTTTGGGCGTGGGACCAATCTCCAGACAGATGGCCATTTTTCGTCTTGGCGTGACGCCAAGTGGGAAAGGGTGGTTTTGAGGCTGAAGGCAGCAGGAAAGCCTGCAGCCCCCAGGTCTGTGGGGCTACGCAAGCGGTTCCCAAAAAACTATAGAACAAGGCATAGTTTTCCCTGCTGGCTCTTTGGGCGTGGGACCAATCTGCAGACAGATGGCCATTTTTGGGCCTGGCGTAATGCCAAGTGGGAAAGGGTGGTTTTGAGGCTGAAGGCAGCAGGAAAGCCTGCAGCCCTCAGGTCTGTGGGGCTACGCAAGCGGTTCCCAAAGAGCTTTCGAACAAGGCATAGTTTTCCCTGCTGGCTCTTTGTGCATGGGACCAATCTCCACAGATAAGGCCATTTTTGGGCCTGGCGCGGCGCCAAGTGGGAAAGGGTGGTTTTGAGGCTGAAGGCAGCAGGAAAGCCTGCAGCCCCCAGGTGTGTGGGGCTACGCAAGCGGTTCCCAAAGAGCTTTAGAACAAGGCATAGTTTTCCCTGCTGGCTCTTTGTGCATGGGACCAATCTCCACAGATAAGGCCATTTTTGGGCCTGGCGCGGCGCCAAGTGGGAAAGGGTGGTTTTGAGGCTGAAGGCAGCAGGAAAGCCTGCAGCCCCCAGGTCTGTGGGGCTACGCAAGCGGTTCCCAAAGAGCTTTAGAACAAGGCATAGTTTTCCCTGCTGGCTCTTTGGGCGTGGCACCCATCTCCAGACAGATGGCCATTTTTGGGCCTGGGTCGGCGCCAAGTGGGAAAGGGTGGTTTAGAGGCTGAAGGCAGCAGGAAAGCCTGCAGCCCCCAGGTGTGTGGGGCTACGCAAGCGGTTCCCAAGGAGCTTTAGAACAAGGCATAGTTTTCCCTGCTGGCTCTTTGGGCATGGGACCAATCTCCAGAGATAAGGCCATTTTTGTGTGTGGCGCGGCGCCAAGTGGGAAAGGGTGGTTTTGAGGCTGAAGGCAGCAGGAAAGCCTGCAGCCCCCAGGTCTGTGGGGCTACGCAAGCGGTTCCCAAAGAGCTTTAGAACAAGGCATAGTTTTCCCTGCTGGCTCTTTGGGCGTGGGACCAATCTCCTGAGATATGGCCATTTTTGGGCCTAGCGCGGCGCCAAGTGGGAAAGGGTGGTTTTGAGGCTGAAGGCAGCAGGAAAGCCTGCAGCCCCCAGGTGTGTGGGGCTACGCAAGCGGTTCACAAAGAGCTTGAGAACAAGGCATAGTTTTCCCTGCTGGCTCTTTGGGCGTGGGACCAATCTCCAGACAGATGGCCATTTTTCGTCTTGGCGTGACGCCAAGTGGGATAGGGTGGTTTTGAGGCTGAAGGCAGCAGGAAAGCCTGCAGCCCCCAGGTGTCTGGGGCTACGCAAGCGGTTCCCAAAGAGCTATAGAACAAGGCATAGTTTTCCCTGCTGGCTCCTTGGGCGTGGGACCAATCTCCAGACATATGGCCATTATTGTGACTGGTGCGGCGCCAAGTGGGAAAGGGTGGTTTTGAGGCTGAAGGCAGCAGGAAAGCCTGCAGCCCCCAAGTGTGTGGGGCTACGCAAGCGGTTCCCAAGGAGCTTTAGAACAAGGCATAGTTTTCCCTGCTGGCTCTTTGGGCGTGGGACCAATCTCCAGACAGATGGCCATTTTTGGGCCTGGCGCGGCGCCAAGTGGGAAAGGGTGGTTTTGAGGCTGAAGGCAGCAGGAAAGCCTGCAGCCCCCAGGTGTGTGGGGCTACGCAAGCGGTTCCCAAAGAGCTATAGAACAAGACATAGTTTTCCCTGCTGGCTCTTTGGGCGTGGGACCAATCTCCAGACATATGGCCATTATTGTGACTGGCGCGGCGCCAAGTGGGAAAGGGTGGTTTTGAGGCTGAAGGCAGCAGGAAAGCCTGCAGCCCCCAGGTCTGTGGGGCTACGCAAGCGGTTCCCAAAAAACTATAGAACAAGGCATAGTTTTCCCTGCTGGCTCTTTGGGCGTGGGACCAATCTGCAGACAGATGGCCATTTTTGGGCCTGGCGTAATGCCAAGTGGGAAAGGGTGGTTTTGAGGCTGAAGGCAGCAGGAAAGCCTGCAGCCCTCAGGTCTGTGGGGCTACGCAAGCGGTTCCCAAAGAGCTTTCGAACAAGGCATAGTTTTCCCTGCTGGCTCTTTGTGCATGGCACCAATCTCCACAGATAAGGCCATTTTTGGGCCTGGCGCGGCGCCAAGTGGGAAAGGGTGGTTTTGAGGCTGAAGGCAGCAGGAAAGCCTGCAGCCCCCAGGTGTGTGGGGCTACGCAAGCGGTTCCCAAAGAGCTTTAGAACAAGGCATAGTTTTCCCTGCTGGCTCTTTGTGCATGGGACCAATCTCCACAAATAAGGCCATTTTTGGGCCTGGCGCGGCGCCAAGTGGGAAAGGGTGGTTTTGAGGCTGAAGGCAGCAGGAAAGCCTGCAGCCCCCAGGTGTGTGGGGCTACGCAAGCGGTTCCCAAAGAGCTTTAGAACAAGGCATAGTTTTCCCTGCTGGCTCTTTGGGCGTGGCACCCATCTCCAGACAGATGGCCATTTTTGGGCCTGGGTCGGCGCCAAGTGGGAAAGGGTGGTTTTGAGGCTGAAGGCAGCAGGAAAGCCTGCAGCCCCCAGGTGTGTGGGGCTACGCAAGCGGTTCCCAAGGAGCTTTAGAACAAGGCATAGTTTTCCCTGCTGGCTCTTTGGGCATGGGACCAATCTCCAGAGATAAGGCCATTTTTGTGTGTGGCGCGGCGCCAAGTGGGAAAGGGTGGTTTTGAGGCTGAAGGCAGCAGGAAAGCCTGCAGCCCCCAGGTCTGTGGGGCTACGCAAGCGGTTCCCAAAGAGCTTTAGAACAAGGCATAGTTTTCCCTGCTGGCTCTTTGGGCGTGGGACCAATCTCCAGAGATAAGGCCATTTTTGTGTGTGGCGCGGCGCCAAGTGGGAAAGGGTGGTTTTGAGGCTGAAGGCAGCAGGAAAGCCTGCAGCCCCCAGGTCTGTGGGGCTACGCAAGCGGTTCCCAAAGAGCTATAGAACAAGGCATAGTTTTCCCTGCTGGCTTCTTGGGCGTGGGACCAATCTCCTGAGATATGGCCATTTTTGGGCCTAGCGCGGCGCCAAGTGGGAAAGGGTGGTTTTGAGGCTGAAGGCAGCAGGAAAGCCTGCAGCCCCCAGGTGTGTGGGGCTACGCAAGCGGTTCACAAAGAGCTTGAGAACAAGGCATAGTTTTCCCTGCTGGCTCTTTGGGCGTGGGACCAATCTCCAGACAGATGGCCATTTTTCGTCTTGGCGTGACGCCAAGTGGGATAGGGTGGTTTTGAGGCTGAAGGCAGCAGGAAAGCCTGCAGCCCCCAGGTCTGTGAGCCTACGCAAGCGGTTCCCAAAGAGCTTGAGAACAAGGCATAGTTTTCCCTGCTGGCTCTTTGTGCATGGGACCAATCACCAGAGATAAGGCCATTTTTGTGCCTGGCGCGGCGCCAAGTGGGAAAGGGTGGTGTGAGGCTGAAGGCAGCAGGAAAGCCTGCAGCCCCCAAGTGTGTGGGGCTACGCAAGCGGTTCCCAAAGAGCTTTAGAACAAGGCATAGTTTTCCCTGCTGGCTCTTTGGGCGTGGGACCAATCTCCAGACAGATGGCCATTTTTGTTCCTAGCGAGGCGCCAAGTGGGAAAGGGTGGTTTTGAGGCTGAGGGCAGCAGGAAAGCCTGCAGCCCCCAGGTGTGTGGGGCTACGCAAGCGGTTCCCAAGGAGCTTTCGAACAAGGCATAGTTTTCCCTGCTGGCTCTTTGTGCATGGGACCAATCTCCAGAGATAAGGCCATTTTTGTGTGTGCCGCGGCGCCAAGTGGGAAAGGGTGGTGTGAGGCTGAAGGCAGCAGGAAAGCCTGCAGCCCCCAAGTGTGTGGGGCCACGCAAGCGGTTCCCAAAGAGCTTTAGAACAAGGCATAGTTTTCCCTGCTGGCTCTTTGGGCGTGGGACCAATCTCCAGACAGATGGCCATTTTTGGGCCTAGCGAGGCGCCAAGTGGGAAAGGGTGGTTTTGAGGCTGAAGGCAGCAGGAAAGCCTGCAGCCCCCAGGTGTGTGGGGCTACGCAGGTGGTTCCCAAAGAGCTTTCGAACAAGGCATAGTTTTCCCTGCTGGCTCTTTGGGCGTGGGACCAGTCTCCAGACAGATGGCCATTTTTGGGCCTGGCGCGGCGCCAAGTGGGAAAGGGTGGTTTTGAGGCTGAAGGCTGCAGGAAAGCCTGCAGCCCCCAGGTCTGTGGGGCTACTCAAGCGGTTCCCAAAGAGCTATAGAACAAGGCATAGTTTTCCCTGCTGGCTCCTTGGGCGTGGGACCAATCTCCAGACATATGGCCATTATTGTGACTGGCGCGGCGCCAAGTGGGAAAGGGTGGTTTTGAGGCTGAAGGCAGCAGGAAAGCCTGCAGCCCCCAGGTGTGTGGGGCTACGCAAGCGGTTCCCAAAGAGCTTGAGAACAAGGCATAGTTTTCCCTGCTGGCTCTTTGGGCGTGGGACCAATCTCCTGAGATATGGCCATTTTTGGGCCTAGCGCGGCGCCAAGTGGGAAAGGGTGGTTTTGAGGCTGAAGGCAGCAGGAAAGCCTGCAGCCCCCAGGTGTGTGGGGCTACGCAAGCGGTTCCCAAGGAGCTTTCGAACAAGGCATAGTTTTCCCTGCTGGCTCTTTGGGCGTGGGACCAGTCTCCTGAGATATGGCCATTTTTGGGCCTAGCGCGGCGCCAAGTGGGAAAGGGTGGTTTTGAGGCTGAAGGCAGCAGGAAAGCCTGCAGCCCCCAGGTGTGTGGGGCTACGCAAGCGGTTCCCAAGGAGCTTTCGAACAAGGCATAGTTTTCCCTGCTGGCTCTTTGGACATGGGACCAATCTCCAGAGATAAGGCCATTTTTGTGTGTGGCGCGGCGCCAAGTGGGAAAGGGTGGTGTGAGGCTGAATGCAGCAGGAAAGCCTGCAGCCCCCAAGTGTGTGGGGCTACGCAGGTGGTTCCAAAAGAGCTTTAGAACAAGGCATAGTTTTCCCTGATGGCTCTTTGGGCGTGGGACCAGTCTCCAGACAGATGGCCATTTTTGGGCCTGGCGCGGCGCCAAGTGGGAAAGGGTGGTTTTGAGGCTGAAGGCAGCAGGAAAGCCTGCAGCCCCCAGGTGTGTGGGGCTACGCAAGCGGTTCCCAAAGAGCTATAGAACAAGGCATAGTTTTCCCTGCTTGCTCTTTGGGCGTGGGACCGATCTCCAGACATATGGCCATTATTGTGACTGGCGCGGCGCCAAGTGGGAAAGGGTGGTTTTGAGGCTGAAGGCAGCAGGAAAGCCTGCAGCCCCCAGGTCTGTGGGGCTACGCAAGCGGTTCCCAAAGAGCTTGAGAACAAGGCATAGTTTTCCCTGCTGGCTCTTTGGGCGTGGGACCAATCTCCAGACAGATGGCCATTTTTCGTCTTGGCGCGACGCCAAGTGGGAAAGGGTGGTTTTGAGGCTGAAGGCAGCAGGAAAGCCTGCAGCCCCCAGGTGTGTGGGGCTACGCAAGCGGTTCCCAAAGAGCTTTAGAACAAGGCATAGTGTTCCCTGCTGGCTCTTTGGGCGTGGGACCAATCTCCAGACAGATGGCCATTTTTGGGCCTAGCGAGGCGCCAAGTGGGAAACGGTGGTTTTGTGTCTGAAGGCAGCAGGAAAGCCTGCAGCCCCCAGGTCTGTGGGGCTACGCAAGCGGTTCCCAAAGAGCTTTAGAACAAGGCATAGTTTTCCCTGCTGGCTCTTTGTGCATGGGACCAATCTCCAGAGATAAGGCCATTTTTGGGCCTGGCGCGGCGCCAAGTGGGAAAGGGTGGTTTTGAGGCTGAAGGCAGCAGGAAAGCCTGCAGCCCCCAGGTCTGTGGGGCTACGCAAGCGGTTCCCAAAGAGCTTTAGAACAAGGCATAGTTTTCCCTGCTGTCTCTTTGGGCGTGGGACCAATCTCCAGACAGATGGCCATTTTTGGGCCTAGAGCGGCGCCAAGTGGGAAAGGGTGGTTTTGAGGCTGAAGGCAGCAGGAAAGCCTGCAGCCCCCAGGTGTGTGGGGCTACGCAAGCGGTTCCCAAGGAGCTTTCGAACAAGGCATAGTTTTCCCTGCTGGCTCTTTGGGCATGGGACCAATCTCCAGAGATAAGGCCATTTTTGTGTGTGGCGCGGCGCCAAGTGGGAAAGGGTGCTTTTGAGGCTGAAGGCAGCAGGAAAGCCTGCAGCCCCCAGGTGTGTGGGGCTACGCAAGCGGTTCCCAAGGAGCTTTCGAACAAGGCATAGTTTTCCCTGCTGGCTCTTTGGGCATGGGACCAATCTCCAGAGATAAGGCCATTTTTGTGTGTGGCGCGGCGCCAAGTGGGAAAGGGTGCTTTTGAGGCTGAAGGCAGCAGGAAAGCCTGCAGCCCCCAAGTGTGTGGGGCTACGCAAGCGGTTCCCAAAGAGCTTTAGAACAAGGCATAGTTTTCCCTGCTGGCTCTTTGGGCGTGGGACCAATCTCCAGACATATGGCCATTTTTGTTCCTAGCGAGGCGCCAAGTGGGAAAGGGTGGTTTTGAGGCTGAAGGCAGCAGGAAAGCCTGCAGCCCCCAGGTGTGTGGGGCTACGCAGGTGGTTCCCAAAGAGCTTTAGAACAAGGCATAGTTTTCCCTGCTGGCTCTTTGGGCGTGGGACCCATCTCCAGACATATGGCCATTTTTGGGCCTGGGTCGGCGCCAAGTGGGAAAGGGTGGTTTTGAGGCTGAAGGCAGCAGGAAAGCCTGCAGCCCCCAGGTGTGTGGGGCTACGCAAGCGGTTCCCAAAGAGCTTTAGAACAAGGCATAGTTTTCCCTGCTGGCTCTTTGGGCGTGGGACCAATCTCCTGAGATATGGCCATTTTTGGGCCTAGCGCGGCGCCAAGTGGGAAAGGGTGGTTTTGAGCCTGAAGGCAGCAGGAAAGCCTGCAGCCCCCAGGTGTGTGGGGCTACGCAAGCGGTTCCCAAGGAGCTTTCGAACAAGGCATAGTTTTCCCTGCTGGCTCTTGGGGCATGGGACCAATCTCCAGAGATAAGGCCATTTTTGTGTGTGGCGCGGTGCCAAGCGGGAAAGGGTGGTGTGAGGCTGAAGGCAGCAGGAAAGCCTGCAGCCCCCAGGTGTGTGGGGTTACGCAAGCGGTTCCAAAAGAGCTTTAGAACAAGGCATAGTTTTCCCTGCTGGCTCTTTGGGCGTGGGACCAATCTCCAGACAGATGGCCATTTTTGGTCCTAGCGAGGCGCCAAGTGGGAAAGGGTGGTTTTGAGGCTGAAGGCAGCAGGAAAGCCTGCAGCCCCCAGGTCTGTGGGGCTACGCAAGCGGTTCCCAAAGAGCTTTAGAACAAGGCATATTTTTCCCTGCTGGCTCTTTGGACGTGTGAACAATCTCCAGACAGATGGCCATTTTTGTGTCTGGCGCGGCGCCAAGTGGGAAAAGGTGGTTTTGAGGCTGAAGGCAGCAGGAAAGCCTGCAGCCCCCAGGTGTGTGGGGCTACGCAAGCGGTTCCCAAAGAGCTATAGAACAAGGCATAGTTTTCCCTGCTGGCTCTTTGGGCATGGGACCAATCTCCAGACAGATGGCCATTTTTGGGCCTGGGTCGGCGCCAAGTGGGAAAGGGTGGTTTTGAGGCTGAAGGCAGCAGGAAAGCCTGCAGCCCCCAGGTGTGTGGGGCTACGCAAGCGGTTCCCAAAGAGCTTTAGAACAAGGCATAGTTTTCCCTGCTGGCTCTTTGGGCGTGGGACCAATCTCAAGGCAGATGGCCATTTTTGGGCCTGGCGTGACGCTAAGTGGTAAAGGGTGGTTTTGAGGCTGAAGGGAGCAGGAAAGCCTGCAGCCCCCAGGTGTGTGGGGCTACGCAAGCGGTTCCCAAAGAGCTTTAGAACAAGGCATAGTTTTCCCTGCTTGCTCTTTGGACATGGGACCAATCTCCAGAGATAAGGCCATTTTTGTGTCTGGCGCGGCGCCAAGTTGGAAAGGGTGGTTTTGAGGCTGAAGGCAGCAGGAAAGCCTGCAGCCCCCAGGTCTGTGGGGCTACGCAAGCGGTTCCCAAAGAGCTTGAGAACAAGGCATAGTTTTCCTTGCTGGCTCTTTGGGCGTGGCACCAATCTCCAGGCAGATGGCCATTTTTGTGTCTGGCGCGGCGCCAAGTGGGAAAGGGTGGTTTTGAGGCTGAAGGCAGCAGGAAAGCCTGCAGCCCCCAGGTGTGTGGGGCTACGCAAGCGGTTCCCAAAGAGCTTTAGAACAAGGCATAGTTTTCCCTGCTGGCTCTTTGGGCGTGGGACCAATCTCTAGAGATAAGGCCATTTTTGTGTCTGGCTCGGCGCCAAGTGGGAAAGGGTGGTTTTGAGGCTGAAGGCAGCAGGAAAGCCTGCAGCCCCCAGGTGTGTGGGGCTACGCAAGCGGTTCCCAAAGAGCTTTAGAACAAGGCATAGTTTTCCCTGCTGGCTCTTTGGGCGTGGGACCAATCTCCAGACAGATGGCCATTTTTGGGCCTGGCGCGGCGCCAAGTGGGAAAGGGTGGTTTTGAGGCTGAAGGCAGCAGGAAAGCCTGCAGCCCCCAGGTCTGTGGGGCTACGCAAGCGGTTCCCAAAGAGCTTGAGAACAAGGCATAGTTTTCCCTGCTGGCTCTTTGGGCGTGGGACCAATCTCCAGACAGATGGCCATTTTTCGTCTTGGCGCGACGCCAAGTGGGAAAGGGTGGTTTTGAGGCTGAAGGCAGCAGGAAAGCCTGCAGCCCCCAGGTGTGTGGGGCTACGCAAGCGGTTCCCAAAGAGCTTTAGAACAAGGCATAGTTTTCCCTGCTGGCTCTTTGGGCGTGGGACCAATCTCCAGACAGATGGCATTTTTGGGCCTAGCGAGGCGCCAAGTGGGAAACGGTGGTTTTGTGTCTGAAGGCAGCAGGAAAGCCTGCAGCCCCCAGGTCTGTGGGGCTACGCAAGCGGTTCCCAAAGAGCTTTAGAACAAGGCATAGTTTTCCCTGCTGGCTCTTTGTGCATGGGACCAATCTCCAGAGATAAGGCCATTTTTGTGTGTGGCGCGGCGCCAAGTGGGAAAGGGTGGTTTTGAGGCTGAAGGCAGCAGGAAAGCCTGCAGCCCCCAGGTCTGTGGGGCTACGCAAGCGGTTCCCAAAGAGCTTTAGAACAAGGCATAGTTTTCCCTGCTGTCTCTTTGGGCGTGGGACCAATCTCCAGACAGATGGCCATTTTTGGGCCTAGAGCGGCGCCAAGTGGGAAAGGGTGGTTTTGAGGCTGAAGGCAGCAGGAAAGCCTGCAGCCCCCAGGTGTGTGGGGCTACGCAAGCGGTTCCCAAGGAGCTTTCGAACAAGGCATAGTTTTCCCTGCTGGCTCTTTGGGCGTGGGACCAATCTCCAGAGAGATGGCCATTTTTGTGTGTGGCGCGGCGCCAAGTGGGAAAGGGTGCTTTTGAGGCTGAAGGCAGCAGGAAAGCCTGCAGCCCCCAAGTGTGTGGGGCTACGCAAGCGGTTCCCAAAGAGCTTTAGAACAAGGCATAGTTTTCCCTGCTGGCTCTTTGGGCGTGGGACCAATCTCCAGACAGATGGCCATTTTTGTTCCTAGCGAGGCGCCAAGTGGGAAAGGGTGGTTTTGAGGCTGAAGGCAGCAGGAAAGCCTGCAGCCCCCAGGTGTGTGGGGCTACGCAGGTGGTTCCCAAAGAGCTTTAGAACAAGGCATAGTTTTCCCTGCTGGCTCTTTGGGAGTGGGACCCATCTCCAGACATATGGCCATTTTTGGGCCTGGGTCGGCGCCAAGTGGGAAAGGGTGGTTTTGAGGCTGAAGGCAGCAGGAAAGCCTGCAGCCCCCAGGTGTGTGGGGCTACGCAAGCGGTTCCCAAAGAGCTTTAGAACAAGGCATAGTTTTCCCTGCTGGCTCTTTGGGCGTGGGACCAATCTGCAGACAGATGGCCATTTTTGGGCCTAGCGAGGCGCCAAGTGGGAAAGGGTGGTTTTGAGGCTGAAGGCAGCAGGAAAGCCTGCAGCCCCCAGGTCTGTGGGGCTACGCAAGCGGTTCCCAAAGAGCTTTAGAACAAGGCATAGTTTTCCCTGCTGGCTCTTTGTGCATGGGACCAATCTCCAGAGATAAGGCCATTTTTGTGTGTGGCGCGGTGCCAAGCGGGAAAGGGTGGTGTGAGGCTGAAGGCAGCAGGAAAGCCTGCAGCCCCCAGGTGTGTGGGGCTACGCAAGCGGTTCCCAAAGAGCTTTAGAACAAGGCATAGTTTTCCCTGCTGGCTCTTTGGGCGTGGGACCAATCTGCAGACAGATGGCCATTTTTGGGCCTAGCGAGGCGCCAAGTGGGAAAGGGTGGTTTTGAGGCTGAAGGCAGCAGGAAAGCCTGCAGCCCCCAGGTCTGTGGGGCTACGCAAGCGGTTCCCAAAGAGCTTTAGAACAAGGCATAGTTTTCCCTGCTGGCTCTTTGTGCATGGGACCAATCTCCAGAGATAAGGCCATTTTTGGGCCTGGCGCGGCGCCAAGTGGGAAAGGGTGGTTTTGAGGCTGAAGGCAGCAGGAAAGCCTGCAGCCCCCAGGTGTGTGGGGCTACGCAAGCGGTTCCCAAAGAGCTTTAGAACAAGGCATAGTTTTCCCTGCTGGCTCTTTGGGCGTGGGACCAATCTCCAGACAGATGGCCATTTTTGGCCTAGAGCGGCGCCAAGTGGGAAAGGGTGGTTTTGAGGCTGAAGGCAGCAGGAAAGCCTGCAGCCCCCAGGTGTGTGGGGCTACGCAAGCGGTTCCCAAGGAGCTTTCGAACAAGGCATAGTTTTCCCTGCTGGCTCTTTGGGCATGGGACCAATCTCCAGAGATAAGGCCATTTTTGTGTGTGGCGCGGCGCCAAGTGGGAAAGGGTGCTTTTGAGGCTGAAGGCAGCAGGAAAGCCTGCAGCCCCCAGGTGTGTGGGGCTACGCAAGCGGTTCCCAAAGAGCTTTAGAACAAGGCATAGTTTTCCCTGCTGGCTCTTTGGGCGTGGGACCAATCTCCAGACAGATGGCCATTTTTGGGCCTAGCGAGGCGCCAAGTGGGAAAGGGTGGTTTTGAGGCTGAAGGCAGCAGGAAAGCCTGCAGCCCCCAGGTCTGTGGGGCTACGCAAGCGGTTCCCAAAGAGCTTTAGAACAAGGCATAGTTTTCCCTGCTGGCTCTTTGGACGTGTGAACAATCTCCAGACAGATGGCCATTTTTGTGTCTGGCGCGGCGCCAAGTGGGAAAAGGTGGTTTTGAGGCTGAAGGCAGCAGGAAAGCCTGCAGCCCCCAGGTGTGTGGGGCTACGCAAGTGGTTCCCAAATAGCTTTCGAACAAGGCATAGTTTTCCCTGCTGGCTCTTTTGGCGTGGGACCAATCTCCTGAGATATGGCCATTTTTGGGCCTAGCGCGGCGCCAAGTGGGAAAGGGTGGTTTTGAGGCTGAAGGCAGCAGGAAAGCCTGCAGCCCCCAGGTCTGTGGGGCTACGCAAGCGGTTCCCAAAGAGTTATAGAACAAGGCATAGTTTTCCCTGCTGGCTCTTTGGGCGTGGGACCAATCTGCTGACAGATGGCCATTTTTGTGTCTGGCGCGGCGCCAAGTGGGAAAGGGTGGTTTTGAGGCTGAAGGCAGCAGGAAAGCCTGCAGCCCCCAGGTCTGTGGGGCTACGCAAGCGGTTCCCAAAGAGCTTGAGAACAAGGCATAGTTTTCCCTGCTGGCTCTTTGGGCGTGGCACCAATCTCCAGGCAGATGGCCATTTTTGTGTCTGGCGCGGCGCCATGTGGGAAAGGGTGGTTTTGAGGCTGAAGGCAGCAGGAAAGCCTGCAGCCCCCAGGTCTGTGGGGCTACGCAAGCGGTTCCCAAAGAGCTTGAGAACAAGGCATAGTTTTCCCTGCTGGCTCTTTGTGCATGGGACCAATCTCCAGAGATAAGGCTATTTTTGTGCCTGGCGCGGCGCCAAGTGGGAAAGGGTGGTGTGAGGCTGAAGGCAGCAGGAAAGCCTGCAGCCCCCAAGTGTGTGGGGCTACGCAAGCGGTTCCGAAAGAGCTTGAGAACAAGGCATAGTTTTCCCTGATGGCTCTTTGGGCGTGGGACCAATCTCCAGAGATATGGCCATTTTTGGGCCTAGCGCGGCGCCAAGTGGGAAAGGGTGGTTTTGAGGCTGAAGGCAGCAGGAAAGCCTGCAGCCCCCAAGTGTGTGGGGCTACGCAAGCGGTTCCCAAAGAGCTTTAGAACAAGGCATAGTTTTCCCTGCTGGCTCTTTGGGCGTGGGACCAATCTCCAGACAGATGGCCATTTTTGGGCCTGGCGCGGCGCCAAGTGGGAAAGGGTGGTTTTGAGGCTGAAGGCAGCAGGAAAGCCTGCAGCCCCCAGGTCTGTGGGGCTACGCAAGCGGTTCCCAAAGAGCTTTAGAACAAGGCATAGTTTTCCCTGCTGGCTCTTTGGGCGTGGGACCAATCTCAAGACAGATGGCCATTTTTGTGTCTGGCGCGTCGCCAAGTGGGAAAAGGTGGTTTTGAGGCTGAAGGCAGCAGGAAAGCCTGCAGCCCCCAGGTCTGTGGGGCTACGCAAGCGGTTCCCAAATAGCTTTAGAACAAGGCATAGTTTTCCCTGCTGGCTCTTTGGGCGTGGGACCAATCTCCAGAGATAAGGCCATTTTTGTGTCTGGCGCGGCGCCAAGTTGGAAAGGGTGGTTTTGAGGCTGAAGGCAGCAGGAAAGCCTGCAGCCCCCAGGTGTGTGGGGCTACGCAAGCGGTTCCCAAAGAGCTTGAGAACAAGGCATAGTTTTCCCTCCTGGCTCTTTGGGCGTGGCACCAATCTCCAGGCAGATGGCCATTTTTGTGTCTGGCGCGGCGCCAAGTGGGAAAGGGTGGTTTTGAGGCTGAAGGCAGCAGGAAAGCCTGCAGCCCCCAGGTGTGTGGGGCTACGCAAGCGGTTCCCAAAGAGCTTTCGAACAAGGCATAGTTTTCCCTGCTGGCTCTTTGGGCGTGGGACCAATCTCCAGAGATAAGCCATTTTTGTGTCTGGCTCGGCGCCAAGTGGGAAAGGGTGGTTTTGAGGCTGAAGGCAGCAGGAAAGCCTGCAGCCCCCAGGTGTGTGGGGCTACGCAAGCGGTTCCCAAAGAGCTTGAGAACAAGGCATAGTTTTCCCTGCTGGCTCTTTGGGCGTGGGACCAATCTCAAGGCAGATGGCCATTTTTGGGCCTGGCGTGACGCTAAGTGGTAAAGGGTGGTTTTGAGGCTGAAGGCAACAGGAAAGCCTGCAGCCCCCAGGTGTGTGGGGCTACGCAAGCGGTTCCCAAAGAGCTTTAGAACAAGGCATAGTTTTCCCTGCTTGCTCTTTGGGCGTGGGACCAATCTCCAGAGATAAGGCCATTTTTGTGTCTGGCGCGGCGCCAAGTTGGAAAGGGTGGTTTTGAGGCTGAAGGCAGCAGGAAAGCCTGCAGCCCCCAGGTCTGTGGGGCTACGCAAGCGGTTCCCAAAGAGCTTGAGAACAAGGCATAGTTTTCCCTGCTGGCTCTTTGGGCGTGGCACCAATCTCCAGGCAGATGGCCATTTTTGTGTCTGGCGCGGCGCCATGTGGGAAAGGGTGGTTTTGAGGCTGAAGGCAGCAGGAAAGCCTGCAGCCCCCAGGTCTGTGGGGCTACGCAAGCGGTTCCCAAAGAGCTTGAGAACAAGGCATAGTTTTCCCTGCTGGCTCTTTGTGCATGGGACCAATCTCCAGAGATAAGGCTATTTTTGTGCCTGGCGCGGCGCCAAGTGGGAAAGGGTGGTGTGAGGCTGAAGGCAGCAGGAAAGCCTGCAGCCCCCAAGTGTGTGGGGCTACGCAAGCGGTTCCGAAAGAGCTTGAGAACAAGGCATAGTTTTCCCTGATGGCTCTTTGGGCGTGGGACCAATCTCCAGAGATATGGCCATTTTTGGGCCTAGCGCGGCGCCAAGTGGGAAAGGGTGGTTTTGAGGCTGAAGGCAGCAGGAAAGCCTGCAGCCCCCAAGTGTGTGGGGCTACGCAAGCGGTTCCCAAAGAGCTTTAGAACAAGGCATAGTTTTCCCTGCTGGCTCTTTGGGCGTGGGACCAATCTCCAGACAGATGGCGTTTTTTGGGCCTGGCGCGGCGCCAAGTGGGAAAGGGTGGTTTTGAGGCTGAAGGCAGCAGGAAAGCCTGCAGCCCCCAGGTCTGTGGGGCTACGCAAGCGGTTCCCAAAGAGCTTTAGAACAAGGCATAGTTTTCCCTGCTGGCTCTTTGGGCGTGGGACCAATCTCAAGACAGATGGCCATTTTTGTGTCTGGCGCGTCGCCAAGTGGGAAAAGGTGGTTTTGAGGCTGAAGGCAGCAGGAAAGCCTGCAGCCCCCAGGTCTGTGGGGCTACGCAAGCGGTTCCCAAATAGCTTTAGAACAAGGCATAGTTTTCCCTGCTGGCTCTTTGGGCGTGGGACCAATCTCCAGAGATAAGGCCATTTTTGTGTCTGGCGCGGCGCCAAGTTGGAAAGGGTGGTTTTGAGGCTGAAGGCAGCAGGAAAGCCTGCAGCCCCCAGGTCTGTGGGGCTACGCAAGCGGTTCCCAAAGAGCTTGAGAACAAGGCATAATTTTCCCTCCTGGCTCTTTGGGCGTGGCACCAATCTCCAGGCAGATGGCTATTTTTGTGTCTGGCGCGGCGCCAAGTGGGAAAGGGTGGTTTTGAGGCTGAAGGCAGCAGGAAAGCCTGCAGCCCCCAGGTCTGTGGGGCTACGCAAGCGGTTCCCAAAGAGCTTTCGAACAAGGCATAGTTTTCCCTGCTGGCTCTTTGGGCGTGGGACCAATCTCCAGAGATAAGCCATTTTTGTGTCTGGCTCGGCGCCAAGTGGGAAAGGGTGGTTTTGAGGCTGAAGGCAGCAGGAAAGCCTGCAGCCCCCAGGTGTGTGGGGCTACGCAAGCGGTTCCCAAAGAGCTTTAGAACAAGGCATAGTTTTCCCTGCTGGCTCTTTGGGCGTGGGACCAATTTCCTCATGGATGGCCTTTTTTCGGCCTGGCGCGGCGCCAAGTGGGAAAGGGTGGTGTGAGGCTGAAGGCAGCAGGAAAGCCTGCAGCCCCCAGGTGTGTGGGGCTACGCAAGCGGTTCCCAAAGAGCTTTAGAACAAGGCATAGTTTTCCCTGCGGGATCTTTGGGCGTGGGACCAATCTCCAGACAGATGGCCATTTTTGGGCCTGGCGCGGCGCCAAGTGGGAAAGGGTGCTTTTGAGGCTGAAGGCAGCAGGAAAGCCTGCAGCCCCCAGGTCTGTGGGGCTACGCAAGCGGTTCCCAAAGAGCTTTAGAACAAGGCATAGTTTTCCCTGCTGGCTCTTTGGGCGTGGCACCAATCTCCAGGCAGATGGCCATTTTTGGGCCTGGCGCAGCGCCAAGTGGGAAAGGGTGGTTTTGAGGCTGAAGGCAGCAGGAAAGCCTGCAGCCCCCAGGTGTGTGGGGCTATGCAAGCGGTTCCCAAAGAGCTTTAGAACAAGGCATAGTTTTCCCTGCTGGCTCTTTGGGCGTGGGACCAATCTCCAGACAAATGGTCATTTTTGGGCCTGGCGCGGCGCCAAGTGGGAAAGGGTGGTTTTGAAGCTGAAGGCAGCAGGAAAGCCTGCAGCCCCCAGGTGTGTGGGGCTACGCAAGCGGTTCCCAAAGAGCTTTAGAACAAGGCATAGTTTTCCCTGCTGGCTCTTTGGGCGTGGGACCAATCTCCAGACAGATGGCCATTTTTGTGCCCGGCGTGGCGCCAAGTGCGAAAGGGTGGTTTTGTGTCTGAAGGCAGCAGGAAAGCCTGCATCCCCCAGGTCTGTGGGGCTACGCAAGCGGTTCCCAAAGAGCTTGAGAACAAGGCATAGTTTTCCCTGCTGGCTCTTTGTGCATGGGGCCAATGTCCAGAGATAAGGCCATTTTAGTGCCTGGCGCGGCGCCAAGTGGGAAAGGGTGGTTTTGAGGCTGAAGGCAGCAGGAAAGCCTGCAGCCCCCAGGTCTGTGGGGCTACGCAAGCGGTTCCCAAAGAGCTTTAGAACAAGGCATAGTTTTCCCTGCTGGCTCTTTGGGCGTGGGACCAATCTCCAGACAGATGGCCATTGTTGTGGCTGGGGCGGCGCCAAGTGGGAAAGGTGTCGGTGCCTTCTCCACATGGTTCCTGGTTTCACTGCAGCTCTGAAGAGAATGTTAGCAAAGAGGTAATCCGGCCAGTGAAAAGAGTACTCAAAGACAGGGAGAGCAAGGTCTACATTATTCTCTTGGCACTTTCCATGTAGTAGATATAGCAGGACATATATCGGTTTTGAGGACAACTCAGTGGACAGTGTAGGCAGAAAAGTTCCTGGCTCACTGAATGCCGTTCCTGGAGAGACACTGCGATCAATGTGGGAGATATGTCAAGATGTGTGTTGCTTTTGAGGAAGGCTCTCTGTAGAGTCTTAGCAAAGAGGTCGCACGGATAATCAGAGCAATTCTCAGAGACACTGAGAACAGCTATACCATTCACTTTTGGCCCTTTGGTTGTTTTACGTATAACAAGACCTTTATGGATTTTGAGGAGAACTCCTCGAGGGTGTAGAAGAAAAAATTGGTGGCACACTGAATGCCGTTATTTGAGACACTGAGAAACAAGCCCTACAATTCCCTCCTGGCTCTTTCCCTGTTGTTGTTGGTTTGTTTTGCGCCTAGCTCTATGGAGAGAGTAGGCAGAGACATAATTAGGTGACTTGAAGCAGTTCCTATTGAGTCCAAGAACAGTCCCCACCTTTCCCTGCTGGCAGTTTCGATGTGGAGATATGTCTTGATAGGTGCTTTGCTTTTGAGCACAACTCTCTTGAGAGAATGTTAGCAAAGAGGTAACCGGGACAGTGAAAACAGTACTCAAAGACACGGAGAGCAAGCTCTCTCTTGGAACTCTGGATGTGGGACATAGAGCAAGATGTTTGCTGCTATTACGTTTGGCTGTTGGGAGATTTAGAGCACAAAGATATCTAGTTGCGTAGCCAAACAGACCTGTGGGCTGCAGGCTTTCCTGCTGCCTTCAGCCTCAAAACCACCCTTTCCCACTTCGCGCCGCGCTAAGCCGAAAAATGGCCATATGTCTGGAGACTGGTCCCACGCCCAAAGAGCCAGCAGGGAAAACTATGCCTTGTTCTAAAGCTCTTTGGGAACCGCTTGCGTAGCCCCACACACCTGGGGGCTGCAGGCTTTCCTGCTGCCTTCAGCCTCAAAACCACCCTTTCCCACTTGGCGCCGCGTTAAGCTGAAAAATCGCCATCTGTCTGGAGACTGGTCCCACGCCCAAAGAGCCAGCAGGGAAAACTATGCCTTGTTCTAAAGCTCTTTGGGAACCGCTTGCTTAGCCCCACACACCTGGGGGCTGCAGGCTTTCCTGCTGCCTTCAGCCTCAAAACCACCCTTTCCCACTTGGCGCCGCGCCAGGAACAAAAATGGCCATCTGTCTGGAGATTGGTCTCACGCCCAAAGAGCCAGCTGGGAAAACTATGCCTTGTTCTAAAGCTCTTTGGGAACCGCTTGCGTAGCCCCACACACCTGGGGGCTGCAGGCTTTCCTGCTGCCTTCAGTCTCAAAACCACCCTTTCCCACTAGGCGCCGCTCTAGGCCCAAAAATGGCCATCTGTCTGGAGATTGGTCCCATGCCCAAAGAGCCAGCACGGAAAACTATGCCTTGTTCTCAAGCTCTTTGGGAATGGCTTGCGTAGCCCCACACACCTGGGGGCTGCAGGCTTTCCTGCTGCCTTCAGCCTCAAAACCACCCTTTCCCACTTGGTGCCGTGCCAGGCCCAAAAATGGCCATCTGTCTGGAGATTGGTCCCACGCCCAAAGAGCCAGCAGGGAAAACTATGCCTTGTTCTCAAGCTCTTTGGGAACCACTTGCATAGCCCCACACACCTGGGGGCTGCAGGCTTTCCTGCTGCCTTCAGCCTCAAAAACCACCCTTTCCCACTTGGCACCGTGCCAGGCCCAAAAATGGCCATCTGTCTGGAGATTGGTCTCAAGCCGAAAGAGCCAGCAGGGAAAACTATGCCTTGTTCTAAAGCTCTTTGGCATCCGCTTGCCTAGCCCCACAGACCTGGGGGCTGCAGGCTTTCCTGCTGCCTTCAGTCTCAAAACCACCCTTTCCCACTAGGCGCCGCTCTAGGCCCAAAAATGGCCATATGTCTGGAGACTGGTCCCACGCCCAAAGAGCCAGCAGGGAAAACTATGCCTTGTTCTAAAGCTCTTTGGCATCCGCTTGCGTAGCCCCACAGACCTGGGGGCTGCAGGCTTTCCTGCTGCCTTCAGTCTCAAAACCACCCTTTCCCACATGGCGCCGCGCCAGGAACAAAAATGGCCATCTGTCTGGAGATTAGTCCCACGCCCAAAGAGCCAGCAGGGAAAACTATGCCTTGTTCTAAAGCTCTTTGGGAACCGCTTGCGTAGCCCCACAGACCTGGGGGCTGCAGGCTTTCCTGCTGCCTTCAGCCTCAAAACCACCCTTTCCCACTTGGCGCCGCTCTAGGCCCAAAAATGGCCATATGTCTGGAGACTGGTCCCACGCCCAAAGAGCCAGCAGGGAAAACTATGCCTTGTTCTAAAGCTCTTTGGGAACCGCTTGTGTAGCCCCACACACCTGGGGGCTGCAGGCTTTCCTGCTGCCTTCAGCCTCAAAACCACCCTTTCCCACTTGGCGCCGCGCTAGGCCCAAAAATGGCCATCGGTCTGGAGATTGGTCCCACGCCCAAAGAGCCAGCAGGGAAAACTATGCCTTGTTCTCAAGCTCTTTGTGAAACGCTTGCTTAGCCCCACAGACCTGGGGGCTGCAGGCTTTCCTGCTGCCTTCAGCCTCAAAACCACCCTTTCCCACTTGGCGCCGCGTTAAGCCGAAAAATGGCCATCTGTCTGGAGATTGGTCCCACGCCCAAAGAGCCAGCATGGAAAACTATGCCTTGTTCTAAAGCTCTTTGGGAACCGCTTGCTTAGCCCCACACACCTGGGGGTTGCAGGCTTTCCTGCTGCCTTCAGCCTCAAAACCACCCTTTCCCACTTGGCGCAGCTCTAGGCCCAAAAATGGCCATCTCCTTGGAGACTGGTCCCATGCACAAAGAGCCAGCAGGGAAAACTATGCCTTGTTCTCAAGCTCTTTGGGAACCGCTTGCATAGCCCCACACACCTGGGGGCTGCAGGCTTTCCTGCTGCCTTCAGTCTCAAAACCACCCTTTCCCCCTAGGCGCCGCTCTAGGCCCAAAAATGGCCATATGTCTGGAGACTGGTCCCACGCCCAAAGAGCCAGCAGGGAAAACTATGCCTTGTTCTCAAGCTCTTTGGGAACCGCTTGCATAGCCCCACACACCTGGGGGCTGCAGGCTTTCCTGCTGCCTTCAGCCTCAAAACCACCCTTTCCCACTTGGCGCCGCGCCAGGCAGAGAAATGGCCATCTGTCTGGAGATTGGTCCCACGCCCAAAGAGCCAGCAGGGAAAACTATGCCTTGTTCTAAAGCTCTTTGGGAACCGCTTGCGTAGCCCCACACACCTGGGGGCTGCAGGCTTTCCTGCTGCCTTCAGCCTCAAAACCACCTTTTCCCACTTGGCGCCGCGCCAGGCACAAAAATGGCCATCTGTCTGGAGATTGGTCCCACGCCCAAAGAGCCAGCAGGGAAAACTATGCCTTGTTCTAAAGCTCTTTGGGAACCGCTTGCATAGCCCCACACACCTGGGGGCTGCAGGCTTTCCTGCTGCCTTCAGCCTCAAAACCACCCTTTCCCACTTGGTGCCGAGCCAGGCCCAAAAATGGCCATCTGTCTGGAGATTGGTCCCACGCCCAAAGAGCCAGCAGGGAAAACTATGCCTTGTTCTAAAGCTCTTTGGGAACCGCTTGCGTAGCCCCACAGACCTGGGGGCTGCAGGCTTTCCTGCTGCCTTCAGCCTCAAAACCACCCTTTCCCACTTGGCACCGCACTAGGCCCAAAAATGGCGATCTGTCTGGAGACTGGTCCCACGCCCAAAGAGCCAGCAGGGAAAACTATGCCTTGTTCTAAAGCTCTTTGGGAACCGCTTGCGTAGCCCCACACACCTGGGGGCTGCAGGCTTTCCTGCTGCCTTCAGCCTCAAAACCACCCTTTCCCACTTGGCACCGTGCCAGGCCCAAAATGGCCATCTGTCTGGAGACTGGTCCCACGCCCAAAGAGCCAGCAGGGAAAACTATGCCTTGTTCTCAAGCTCTTTGGGAACCGCTTGCATAGCCCCACACACCTGGGGGCTGCAGGCTTTCCTGCTGCCTTCAGCCTCAAAACCACCCTTTCCCACTTGGCGCCGTGCCAGGCACAAAAATGGCCATCTGTCTGGAGATTGGTCCCACGCCCAAAGAGCCAGCAGGGAAAACTATGCCTTGTTCTATAGCTCTTTGGGAACCGCTTGCGTAGCCCCACAGACCTGGGGGCTGCAGGCTTTCCTGCTGCCTTCAGCCTCAAAACCACCCTTTCCCACTTGGCTCGCGCCAGGAACAAAAATGGCCATCTGTCTGGAGATTGGTCTCACGCCCAAAGAGCCAGCAGGGAAAACTATGCCTTGTTCTCAAGCTCTTTGGGAACCGCTTGCGTAGCCCCACACACCTGGGGGCTGCAGGCTTTCCTGCTGCCTTCAGCCTCAAAACCACCCTTTCCCACTTGGCGCCACGCCAGGCCCAAAAATGGCCATCTGTCTGGAGATTGGTCTCAAGCCGAATGAGCCAGCAGGGAAAACTATGCCTTGTTCTAAAGCTCTTTGGCATCCGCTTGCGTAGCCCCACACACCTGGGGGCTGCAGGCTTTCCTGCTGCCTTCAGTCTCAAAACCACCCTTTCCCCCTAGGCGCCGCTCTAGGCCCAAAAATGGCCATATGTCTGGAGACTGGTCCCACGCCCAAAGAGCCAGCAGGGAAAACTATGCCTTGTTCTAAAGCTCTTTGGGAACCGCTTGCGTAGCCCCACACACCTGGGGGCTGCAGGCTTTCCTGCTGCCTTCAGCCTCAAAACCACCCTTTCCCACTTGGCGCCGCTCTAAGCCAAAAATGGCCATCGGTCTGGAGATTGGTCCCACGCCCAAAGAGCCAGCAGGGAAAATTATGCCTTGTTCTCAAGCTCTTTGGGAACCGCTTGCTTAGCCCCACAGACCTGGGGGCTGCAGGCTTTCCTGCTGCCTTCAGCCTCAAAACCACCCTTTCCCACTTGGCGCCGCGTTAAGCCGAAAAATGGCCATATGTCTGGAGATTGGTCCCACGCCCAAAGAGCCAGCAGGGAAAACTATGCCTTGTTCTAAAGCTCTTTGGGAACCGCTTGTATAGTCCCAAACACCTGGGGGCTGCAGGCTTTCCTGCTGCCTTCAGCCTCAAAACCACCCTTTCCCACTTGGCGCCGCGCCAGGAACAAAAATGGCCATCTGTCTGGAGATTGGTCTCACGCCCAAAGAGCCAGCTGGGAAAACTATGCCTTGTTCTAAAGCTCTTTGGGAACCGCTTGCGTAGCCCCACAGACCTGGGGGCTGCAGGCTTTCCTGCTGCCTTCAGTCTCAAAACCACCCTTTCCCACTATGCGCCGCTCTAGGCCCAAAAATGGCCATCTGTCTGGAGATTGGTCCCATGCCCAAAGAGCCAGCACGGAAAAATATGCCTTTTTCTCAAGCTCTTTGGGAACCGCTTGCGTAGCCCCACACACTTGGGGGCTGCAGGCTTTCCTGCTGCCTTCAGCCTCAAAACCACCCATTCCCACTTGGCGCCGCGCCAGGCACAAAAATGGCCATCTGTCTGGAGATTGGTCCCACGCCCAAAGAGCCAGCAGGGAAAACTATGCCTTCTTCTAAAGCTCTTTGGGAACCGCTTGCGTAGCCCCACAGACCTGGGGGCTGCAGGCTTTCCTGCTGCCTTCAGCCTCAAAACCACCCTTTCCCACTTGGTGCCGTACCAGGCCCAATAATGGCCATCTGTGTGGAGATTGGTCCCACGCCCAAAGAGCCAGGAGGGAACACTATGCCTTGTTCTAAAGCTCTTTGGGAACCGCTTGCGTAGCCCCACAGACCTGGGGGCTGCAGGCTTTCCTGCTGCCTTCAGCCTCAAAACCACCCTTTCCCACTTGGCACCGCACTAGGCCCAAAAATGGCCATCTGTCTGGAGGCTGGTCCCATGCACAAAGAGCCAGCAGGGAAAACTATGCCTTGTTCTAAAGCTCTTTGGGAACCGCTTGCATAGACCCACACACCTGGGGGCTGCAGGCTTTCCTGCTGCCTTCAGCCTCAAAACCACCCTTTCCCACTTGGCGGCGCGCCAGGCCCAAAAATGGCCATCTGTCTGGAGACTGGTCCCACGCCCAAAGAGCCAGCAGGGAAAACTATGCTTTGTTCTCAAGCTCTTTGGGAACCGCTTGCGTAGGCCCACAGACCTGGGGGCTGCAGGCTTTCCTGCTGCCTTCAGTCTCAAAACCACCCATTCCCACTTGGCGTCACGCCAGGCACAAAAATGGCCATCTGTCTGGAGATTGGTCCCACGCCCAAAGAGCCAGCAGGGAAAACTATGCCTTGTTCTAAAGCTCTTTGGGAACCGCTTGCTTAGCCCCACACACCTGGGGGCTGCAGGCTTTCCTGCTGCCTTCAGCCTCAAAACCACCCTTTCCCACTAGGCGCCGCTCTAGGCCCAAAAATGGCCATCTGTCTGGAGATTGGTCCAACGCCCAAAGAGCCAGCAGGGAAAACTATGCCTTGTTCTCAAGCTCTTTGGGAACCGCTTGCGTAGGCCCACAGACCTGGGGGCTGCAGGCTTTCCTGCTGCCTTCAGTCTCAAAACCACCCATTCCCACTTGGCGTCACGCCAGGCCCAAAAATGGCCATCTGTCTGGAGATTGGTCCCACGCCCAAAGAGCCAGCAGGGAAAACTATGCCTTGTTCTAAAGCTCTTTGGGAACCGCTTGCGTAGCCCCACAGACCTGGGGGCTGCAGGCTTTCCTGCTGCCTTCAGCCTCAAAAACCACCCTTTCCCACTTGGCACCGTGCCAGGCCCAAAAATGGCCATCTGTCTGGAGATTGGTCTCAAGCCGAAAGAGCCAGCAGGGAAAACTATGCCTTGTTCTAAAGCTCTTTGGCATCCGCTTGCGTAGCCCCACACACCTGGGGGCTGCAGGCTTTCCTGCTGCCTTCAGTCTCAAAACCACCCTTTCCCCCTAGGCGCCGCTCTAGGCCCAAAAATGGCCATATGTCTGGAGACTGGTCCCACGCCCAAAGAGCCAGCAGGGAAAACTATGCCTTGTTCTAAAGCTCTTTGGGAACCGCTTGCATAGCCCCACACACCTGGGGGCTGCAGGCTTTCCTGCTGCCTTCAGCCTCAAAACCACCCTTTCCCACTTGGCGCCGCGCCAGGCAGAGAAATGGCCATCTGTCTGGAGATTGGTCCCACGCCCAAAGAGCCAGCAGGGAAAACTATGCCTTGTTCTAAAGCTCTTTCGGAACCGCTTGCGTAGCCCCACACACTTGGGGGCTGCAGGCTTTCCTGCTGCCTTCAGCCTCAAAACCACCCTTTCCCACTTGGCACCGCGCCAGGCCCAAAACTGGCCATCTGTCTGGAGATTGGTCCCACGCCCAAAGAGCCAGCAGGGAAAACTATGCCTTGTTCTAAAGCTCTTTGGGAACCGCTTGCGTAGCCCCACAGACCTGGGGGCTGCAGGCTTTCCTGCTGCCTTCAGCCTCAAAACCACCCTTTCCCACTTGGCGCCGCGCCAGGCACAAAAATGGCCATCTGTCTGGAGATTGGTCCCACGCCCAAAGAGCCAGCAGGGAAAACTATGCCTTGTTCTCAAGCTCTTTGGGAACCGCTTGCGTAGCCCCACACACCTGGGGGCTGCAGGCTTTCCTGCTGCCTTCAGCCTTAAAACCACCCTTTAACACTTGGCGCCGCGCCAGGCCCAAAAATGGCCATATGTCTGGAGATTGGTCCCACGCCCAAAGAGCCAGCAGGGAAAACTGTGCCTTGTTCTCAAGCTCTTTGGGAACCGCTTGCGTAGCCCCACACACCTGGGGGCTGCAGGCTTTCCTGCTGCCTTCAGCCTCAAAACCACCCTTTCCCACTTGGCGCCGCGCCAGACACAAAAATGGCCTTATCTCTGGGGATTGCTCCCACGTCCAAAGAGCCAGCAGGGAAAATTATGCCTTGTTCTAAAGCTCTTTGGGAACTGCTTGCGTAGCCCCACAGACCTGGGGTCTGCAGGCTTTCCTGCTGCCTTCATCCTCAAAACCACCCTTTCCCACTTGGCGCCGTGCCAGGCACAAAAATGGCCACATCCCTGGAGAATGGTCCCACGCCCAAAGAGCCAGCAGGGAAAACTATGCCTTGTTCTCAAGCTCTTTGGGAACTGCTTGCATAGCCCCACAGACCTGGGGGCTGCAGGCTTTCCTGCTGCCTTCAGCCTCAACACCACCCTTTCCCACTTGGCGCCGCGCCAGGCACAAAAATGGCCATATGTCTGGAGATTGGTCCCACGCCCAAAGAGCCAGCAGGGAAAACTATGCCTTGTTCTCAAGCTCTTTGGGAACCGCTTGCATAGCCCCACAGACCTGGGGGCTGCAGGCTTTCCTGCTGCCTTCAGACACAAAACCACCCTTTCCCAATTGGCGCCGCGCCAGACACAAAAATGGCCTTATCTGTGGAGATTGGTCCCATGCACAAAGAGCCATCAGGGAAAACTATGCCTTGTTCTAAAGCTCTTTTGGAACCGCTTGCGTAGCCCCACACACCTGGGGGCTGCAGGCTTTCCTGCTGCCTTCAGCCTCAAAACCACCCTTTCCCACTTGGCGCCGCGCCAGGCACAAAAATGGCCTTATCTCTGGAGATTGCTCCCACGTCCAAAGAGCCAGCAGGGAAAACTATGCCTTGTTCTAAAGCTCTTTGGGAACCGCTTGCTTAGCCCCACAGACCTGGGTCTGCAGGCTTTCCTGCTGCCTTCAGCCTCAAAACCACCCTTTCCCACTTGGCGCCGCGCCAGGCACAAAAATGGCCACATCCCTGGAGATTGGTCCCACGCCCAAAGAGCCAGCAGGGAAAACTATGCCTTGTTCTAAAGCTCTTTGGGAACCGCTTGCTTAGCCCCAAACACCTGGGGGCTGCAGGCTTTCCTGCTGCCTTCAGCCTCAAAACCACCCTTTCCCACTTGGCGCCGCGCCAGGCCCAAAAATGGCCATCTGTCTGGAGACTGGTCCCACGCCCAAAGAGCCAGCAGGGAAAACTATGCCTTGTTCTCAAGCTCTTTGGGAACCGCTTGCATAGCCCCACAGACCTGGGGGCTGCAGGCTTTCCTGCTGCCTTCAGCCTCAAAACCACCCTTTCCCACTTGGCGCCGCGCCAGGCACAAAAATGGCCATATGTCTGGAGATGGGTGCCACGCCCAAAGAGCCAGCAAGGAAAACTATGCCTTGTTCTAAAGCTCTTTGGGAACCGCTTGCTTAGCCCCACACACCTGGGGGCTGCAGGCTTTCCTGCTGCCTTTAGCCTCAAAACCACCCTTTCCCACTTGGCTCCGCGCCAGGCCCAAAAATGGCCATCTGTCTGGAGATTGGTCCCACGCCCAAAGAGCCAGCAGGGAAAACTATGCCTTGTTCTAAAGCTCTTTGGGAACCGCTTGCATAGCCCCACACACCTGGGGGCTGCAGGCTTTCCTGCTGCCTTCAGCCTCAAAAGCACCCTTTCCCACTTGGCGCCGCGCCAGGCCCAAAAATGGCCATCTGTCTGGAGATTGGTCCCACGCCCAAAGAGCCAGCAGGGAAAACTATGCCTTGTTCTAAAGCTCTTTGGGAACCGCTTGCGTAGCCCCACAGACCTGGGGGCTGCAGGCTTTCCTGCTGCCTTCAGCCTCAAAACCACCCTTTCCCACTTGGCGCCGCGCCAGGCACAAAAATGGCCATCTGTCTGGAGATTGGTCCAACGCCCAAAGAGCCAGCAGGGAAAACTATGCCTTGTTCTCAAGCTCTTTGGGAACCGCTTGCGTAGCCCCACACACCTGGGGGCTGCAGGCTTTCCTGCTGCCTTCAGCCTCAAAAACACCCTTTCCCACTTGGCGTCACGCCAGGCCCAAAAATGGCCATCTGTCTGGAGATTGGTCCCACGCCCAAAGAGCCAGCAGGGAAAACTATGCCTTGTTCTAAAGCTCTTTGGGAACCGCTTGCGTAGCCCCACACACCTGGGGGCTTCAGGCTTTCCTGCTGCCTTCAGCCTCAAAACCACCCTTTCCCACTTGGCGCCGCCCCAGCCACAAAAATGGCCATATGTCTGGAGATTGGTCCCACGCCCAAAGAGCCAGCAGGGAAAACTATGCCTTGTTCTAAAGCTCTTTGGGAACCGCTTGCGTAGCCCCACAGACCTGGGGGCTGCAGGCTTTCCTGCTGCCTTCAGCCTCAAAACCACCCTTTCCCACTTGGCGCCGCGCCAGACACAAAAATGGCCATCTGTCAGCAGATTGGTCCCACGCCCAAAGAGCCAGCAGGGAAAACTATGCCTTGTTCTATAACTCTTTGGGAACCGCTTGCGTAGCCCCACAGACCTGGGGGCTGCAGGCTTTCCTGCTGCCTTCAGCCTCAAAACCACCCTTTCCCACTTGGCGCCGCGCTAGGCCCAAAAATGGCCATATCTCAGGAGATTGGTCCCACGCCAAAAGAGCCAGCAGGGAAAACTATGCCTTGTTCTATAGCTCTTTGGGAACCGCTTGCGTAGCCCCACAGACCTGGGGGCTGCAGGCTTTCCTGCTGCCTTCAGCCTCACACCACCCTTTCCCACTTGGCGCCGCGCCAGGCAAAAAAATGGACTTATCTCTGGAGATTGGTCCCACGCCCAAAGAGCCAGCAGGGAAAACTATGCCTTGTTCTAAAGCTCCTTGGGAACCGCTTGCGTAGCCCCACACACCTGGGGGCTGCAGGCTTTCCTGCTGCCTTCAGCCTCAAAACCACCCTTTTCCACTTGGCGTCACGCCAGGCCCAAAAATGGCCATCTGCCTGGAGATTGGTCCCACACCCAAAGAGCCAGCAGGGAAAACTATGCCTTTTTCTAAAGCTCTTTGGGAACCGCTTGCGTAGCCCCACAGACCTGGGGGCTGCAGGCTTTCCTGCTGCCTTCAGCCTCAAAACCACCCTTTCCCACTTGGCGCCGCGCCAGACACAAAAATGGCCATCTGTCAGCAGATTGGTCCCACGCCCAAAGAGCCAGCAAGGAAAACTATGCCTTGTTCTATAACTCTTTGGGAACCGCTTGCGTAGCCCCACAGACCTGGGGGCTGCAGGCTTTCCTGCTGCCTTCAGCCTCAAAACCACCCTTTCCCACTTGGCGCCGCGCTAGGCCCAAAAATGGCCATATCTCAGGAGATTGGTCCCACGCCAAAAGAGCCAGCAGGGAAAACTATGCCTTGTTCTATAGCTCTTTGGGAACCGCTTGCGTAGCCCCACAGACCTGGGGGCTGCAGGCTTTCCTGCTGCCTTCAGCCTCAAAACCACCCTTTCCCACTTGGCACCACGCCAGGCACAAAAATGGCCATATCTCAGGAGATTGGTCCCACGCCAAAAGAGCCAGCAGGGAAAACTATGCCTTGTTCTATAGCTCTTTGGGAACCGCTTGCGTAGCCCCACAGACCTGGGGGCTGCAGGCTTTCCTGCTGCCTTCAGCCTCACACCACCCTTTCCCACTTGGCGCCGCGCCAGGCAAAAAAATGGCCTTATCTCTGGAGATTGGTCCCACGCCCAAAGAGCCAGCAGGGAAAACTATGCCTTGTTCTAAAGCTCCTTGGGAACCGCTTGCGTAGCCCCACACACCTGGGGGCTGCAGGCTTTCCTGCTGCCTTCAGCCTCAAAACCACCCTTTTCCACTTGGCGTCACGCCAGGCCCAAAAATGGCCATCTGCCTGGAGATTGGTCCCACACCCAAAGAGCCAGCAGGGAAAACTATGCCTTTTTCTAAAGCTCTTTGGGAACCGCTTGCGTAGCCCCACAGACCTGGGGGCTGCAGGCTTTCCTGCTGCCTTCAGCCTCAAAACCACCCTTTCCCACTTGGCGCCGCGCCAGACACAAAAATGGCCATCTGTCAGCAGATTGGTCCCACGCCCAAAGAGCCAGCAGGGAAAACTATGCCTTGTTCTATAACTCTTTGGGAACCGCTTGCGTAGCCCCACAGACCTGGGGGCTGCAGGCTTTCCTGCTGCCTTCAGCCTCAAAACCACCCTTTCCCACTTGGCGCCGCGCTAGGCCCAAAAATGGCCATATCTCAGGAGATTGGTCCCACGCCAAAAGAGCCAGCAGGGAAAACTATGCCTTGTTCTATAGCTCTTTGGGAACCGCTTGCGTAGCCCCACAGACCTGGGGGCTGCAGGCTTTCCTGCTGCCTTCAGCCTCACACCACCCTTTCCCACTTGGCGCCGCGCCAGGCAAAAAAATGGCCTTATCTCTGGAGACTGGTGTCACGCCCAAAGAGCCAGCAGGGAAAACTATGCCTTGTTCTAAAGCTCCTTGGGAACCGCTTGCGTAGCCCCACAGACCTGGGGGCTGCAGGCTTTCCTGCTGCCTTCAGCCTCAAAACCACCCTTTTCCACTTGGCGTCACGCCAGGCCCAAAAATGGCCATCTGCCTGGAGATTGGTCCCACACCCAAAGAGCCAGCAGGGAAAACTATGCCTTTTTCTAAAGCTCTTTGGGAACCGCTTGCGTAGCCCCACAGACCTGGGGGCTGCAGGCTTTCCTGCTGCCTTCAGCCTCAAAACCACCCTTTCCCACTTGGCGCCGCGCCAGGCCCAAAAATGGCCATCTGTCTGGAGATTGGTCCAACGCCCAAAGAGCCAGCAGGGAAAACTATGCCTTGTTCTCAAGCTCTTTGGGAACCGCTTGCGTAGCCCCACACACCTGGGGGCTGCAGGCTTTCCTGCTGCCTTCAGCCTCAAAACCACCCTTTCCCACTTGGCGTCACGCCAGGCCCAAAAATGGCCATCTGTCTGGAGATTGGTCCCACGCCCAAAGAGCCAGCAGGGAAAACTATGCCTTGTTCTAAAGCTCTTTGGGAACCGCTTGCGTAGCCCCACACACCTGGGGGCTTCAGGCTTTCCTGCTGCCTTCAGCCTCACACCACCCTTTCCCACTTGGCGCCGCCCCAGCCACAAAAATGGCCATCTGTCTGGAGATTGGTCCCACGCCCAAAGAGCCAGCAGGGAAAACTATGCCTTGTTCTAAAGCTCTTTGGGAACCGCTTGCGTAGCCCCACAGACCTGGGGGCTGCAGGCTTTCCTGCTGCCTTCAGCCTCAAAACCACCCTTTCCCACTTGGCGCCGCGCCAGACACAAAAATGGCCATCTGTCAGCAGATTGGTCCCACGCCCAAAGAGCCAGCAGGGAAAACTATGCCTTGTTCTATAACTCTTTGGGAACCGCTTGCGTAGCCCCACAGACCTGGGGGCTGCAGGCTTTCCTGCTGCCTTCAGCCTCAAAACCACCCTTTCCCACTTGGCGCCGCGCTAGGCCCAAAAATGGCCATATCTCAGGAGATTGGTCCCACGCCAAAAGAGCCAGCAGGGAAAACTATGCCTTGTTCTATAGCTCTTTGGGAACCGCTTGCGTAGCCCCACAGACCTGGGGGCTGCAGGCTTTCCTGCTGCCTTCAGCCTCACACCACCCTTTCCCACTTGGCGCCGCGCCAGGCAAAAAAATGGCCTTATATCTGGAGATTGGTCCCACGCCCAAAGAGCCAGCAGGGAAAACTATGCCTTGTTCTAAAGCTCCTTGGGAACCGCTTGCGTAGCCCCACACACCTGGGGGCTGCAGGCTTTCCTGCTGCCTTCAGCCTCAAAACCACCCTTTTCCACTTGGCGTCACGCCAGGCCCAAAAATGGCCATCTGCCTGGAGATTGGTCCCACACCCAAAGAGCCAGCAGGGAAAACTATGCCTTTTTCTAAAGCTCTTTGGGAACCGCTTGCGTAGGCCCACAGACCTGGGGGCTGCAGGCTTTCCTGCTGCCTTCAGCCTCAAAACCACCCTTTTCCACTTGGCGTCACGCCAGGCCCAAAAATGGCCATCTGCCTGGAGATTGGTCCCACGCCCAAAGAGCCAGCAGGGAAAACTATGCCTTTTTCTCAAGCTCTTTGGGAACCGCTTGCGTAGCCCCACACACCTGGGGGCTGCAGGCTTTCCTGCTGCCTTCAGCCTCAAAACCACCCTTTCCCACTTGGCGTCACGCCAGACCCAAAAATGGCCATCTGTCTGGAGATTGGTCCCACGCTCAAAGAGCCAGCAGGGAAAACTATGCCTTGTTCTAAAGCTCTTTGGGAACCGCTTGCGTAGCCCCACACACCTGGGGGCTGCAGGCTTTCCTGCTGCCTTTAGCCTCAAAACCACCCTTTCCCACTTGGCGCCGCCCCAGCCACAAAAATGGCCATCTGTCTGGAGATTGGTCCCACGCCCAAAGAGCCAGCAGGGAAAACTATGCCTTTTTCTCAAGCTCTTTGGGAACCGCTTGCGTAGCCCAACACACCTGGGGGCTGCAGGCTTTCCTGCTGCCTTCAGCCTCAAAACCACCCTTTCCCACTTGGCACTGCGCTAGGAACAAAAATGGCCATACCTCTGGAGATTGGTCCCACGTCCAAAGAGCCAGCAGGGAAAACTATGCCTTGTTCTAAAGCTCTTTGGGAACCGCTTGCGTAGCCCCACACACCTGGGGGCTGCAGGCTTTCCTGCTGCCTTCAGCCTCAAAACCACCCTTTCCCACTTGGTGCCGCGCCAGGCCCAAAAATGGCCACATCCCTGGAGAATGGTCCCACGCCCAAAGAGCCAGCAGGGAAAACTATGCCTTGTTCTAAAGCTCTTTGGGAACCGCTTGCGTAGCCCCACACACCTGGGGGCTGCAGGCTTTACTGCTGCCTTCAGCCTCAAAACCACCCTTTCCCACTTGGCGCCGCGCCAGGCACAAAAATCGCCATCTGTCTGGAGATTGGTACCACGCCCAAAGAGACAGCAGCCTTTTTCTAAAGCTCTTTGGGAATCGCTTGCTTACCCCAGAGACATGGGGGGCTGCAGGCTTTCCTGCTGCCTTCTCACTCAGAACCACCCTTTCCCACTTGGCGCCACGCCAGGCACAAAAATGGCCATATGTCTGCAGATGGGTCCCCCGCCAAAGAGCCAGCAGGGAAAACTATGCCTTGTTCCAAAGCTATTTGGGAACCGCTTGCGTAGCCCCACACACCTGGGGGCTGCAGGCTTTCCTGCTGCCTTCAGCCTCAAAACCACTCTTTTCCACTTGGCGCCGCGCTAGGCCGATAAAAGGCCATCCGTGTGGAGATTGGTCCCACGCCCAAACAGCCAGCAGGGAAAACTATGCCTTGTTCTATAGCTCTTTGGGAACCGCTTGCGTAGCCCCACACACCTGGGGGCTGCAGGCTTTCCTGCTGCCTTCAGCCTCAAAACCACCCTTTCCCACATGGCGCCGCGCCAGGCACAAAAATGGCCTTATCTTTGGAGATTGGTCCCATGCACAAAGAGCCAGCAGGGAAAACTATGCCTTGTTCTAAAGCTCTTTGGGAACCGCTTGCGTAGCCCCACAGACCTGGGGGCTGCAGGCTTTCCTGCTGCCTTCAGACTCAAAACCACCCTTTCCCACTTGGCGCCGCGCCAGGCAGAAAAATGGCCATCTGTCTGGAGACTGGTCCCACGCCCAAAGAGCCAGCAGGGAAAACTATGCCTTGTTCTAAAGCTCTTTGGGAACCGCTTGCGTAGCCCCACAGACCTGGGGGCTGCAGGCTTTCCTGCTGCCTTCAGCCTCAAAACCACCCTTTCCCACTTGGCGCCGCGCCAGGCACAAAAATGGCCATCTGTCTGGAGATTGGTCCCACGCCCAAAGAGCCAGCAGGGAAAACTATGCCTTGTTCGAAAGCTCTTTGGGAACCGCTTGCGTAGCCCCACACACCTGGGGGCTGCAGGCTTTCCTGCTGCCTTCAGCCTCAAAACCACCCTTTCCCACTTGGCGCCGCACCAGGCACAAAAATAGGCATCTGTCTGGAGACTGGTCCCACGCCCAAAGAGCCAGCAGGGAAAACTATGCCTTGTTCTAAAGCTCTTTGGGAACCGCTTGCGTAGCCCCACACACCTGGGGGCTGCAGGCTTTCCTGCTGCCGTCAGCCTCAAAACCACCCTATCCCACTTGGCACCGCGCCAGGCCCAAAAATGGCGATCTGTCTGGAGATTCGTCCCACGCCCAAAGAGCCAGCAGGGAAAACTATGCCTTGTTCTAAAGCTCTTTGGGAACCGCTTGCGTAGCCCCACACACCTGGGGGCTGCAGGCTTTCCTGCTGCCTTCAGCCTCAAAACCACCCTTTCCCACTTGGCGCCGCGCCAGGCCCAAAAGTGGCCATCTGTCTGGAGATTGGTCCCACGCCAAAGAGCCAGCAGGGAAAACTATGCCTTGTTCTAAAGCTCTTTGGGAACCGCTTGCGTAGCCCCACACACCTGGGGGCTGCAGGCTTTCCTGCTGCCTTCAGCCTCAAAACCACCCTTTCCCACTTGGCGCCGCGCCAGGCACAAAAATGGCCATATGTCTGGAGATTGGTCCCACGCCCAAAGAGCCAGCAGGGAAAACTATGCCTTGTTCTAAAGCTCTTTGGGAACCGCTTGCGTAGCCCCACACACCTGGGGGCTGCAGGCTTTCCTGCTGCCTTCAGCCTCAAAACCACCCTTTCCCACTTGGCGCCGCGCCAGGCACAAAAATGGCCATATGTCTGGAGATTGGTCCCACGCCCAAAGAGCCAGCAGGGAAAACTATGCCTTGTTCTAAAGCTCCTTGGGAAGCGCTTGCGTAGCCCCACACACCTGGGGGCTGCAGGCTTTCCTGCTGCCTTCAGCCTCAAAACCACCCTTTCCCACTTGGCGCCGCGCCAGGCCCAAAAATGGCCATCTGTCTGGAGATTGGTCCCACGCCCAAAGAGCCAGGAGGGAAAACTATGCCTTGTTCTAAAGCTCTTTGGGAACCGCTTGCGTAGCCCCACACACCTGGGGGCTGCAGGCTTTCCTGCTGCCTTCAGCCTCAAAACCACCCTTTCCCACTTGGCACCGCGCTATGAACAAAAATGGCCATACCTCTGGAGATTGGTCCCACGCCCAAAGAGCCAGGAGGGAAAACTATGCCTTGTTCTCAAGCTCTTTGGGAACCGCTTGCGTAGCCCCACACACCTGGGGGCTGCAGGCTTTCCTGCTGCCTTCAGCCTCAAAACCACCCTTTCCCACTTGGCGCCGCGCCAGGCCAAAAGTGGCCATCTGTCTGGAGATTGGTCCCACGCCAAAGAGCCAGCAGGGAAAACTATGCCTTGTTCTAAAGCTCTTTGGGAACCGCTTGCGTAGCCCCACACACCTGGGGGCTGCAGGCTTTCCTGCTGCCTTCAGCCTCAAAACCACCCTTTCCCACTTGGCGCCGCGCCAGGCACAAAAATGGCCATCTGTCTGGAGATTGGTCCCACGCCCAAAGAGCCAGCAGGGAAAACTATGCCTTGTTCTAAAGCTCTTTGGGAACCGCTTGCGTAGCCCCACACACCTGGGGGCTGCAGGCTTTCCTGCTGCCTTCAGCCTCAAAACCACCCTTTCCCACTTGGCGCCGCGCTAGGCACAAAAATGGCCATCTGTCTGGAGTTTGGTCCCACGCCCAAAAATCCAGCAGGGAAAAATATGCGTTGTTCTCAAGCTCTTTGGGAACCACTTGCGTAGCCCCACAGACCTGGGGGCTGCAGGCTTTCCTGCTGCCTTCAGCCTCAAAACCACCCTTTCCCACTTGGCGCCGCGCCAGGCACAGAAATGGCCATCTGTCTGGAGATTGGTCCCACGCCCAAATAGACAGCAGGGAAAAATATGCCTTGTTCTAAAGCTCTTTGGGAACCGCTTGCGTAGCCCCACACACCTGGGGGCTGCAGGCTTTCCTGCTGCCTTCAGACACACAACCACCCTTTCCCACTTGGCACCGCGCCAGGCACAAAAATGGCCATCTCTCTGGAGAACGGTCCCACGCCCAAAGAGCCAGCAGGGAAAACTATGCCTTGTTCTAAAGCTCTTTGGGAACCGCTTTCGTAGGCCCACAGACCTGGGGGCTGCAGGCTTTCCTGCTGCCTTCAGACTCAAAACCACCCTTTCCCACTTGGCGCCACGCCAGGCAGAAAAATGGCCATCTGTCTGGAGACTGGTCCCACGCCCAAAGAGCCAGCAGGGAAAACTATGCCTTGTTCTAAAGCTCTTTGGGAACCGCTTGCGTAGCCCCACACACCTGGGGGCTGCAGGCTTTCCTGCTGCCTTCAGCCTCAAAACCACCCTTTCCCACTTGGCGCCGCGCCAGGCACAAAAATGGCCATCTGTCTGGAGATTGGTCCCACGCCCAAAGAGCCAGCAGGGAAAACTATGCCTTGTTCGAAAGCTCTTTGGGAACCGCTTGCGTAGCCCCACAGACCTGGGGGCTGCAGGCTTTCCTGCTGCCTTCAGCCTCAAAACCACCCTTTCCCACTTGGCGCCACGCCAGGCACAGAAATGGCCATCTGTCTGGAGACTGGTCCCACGCCTAAAGAGCCAGCAGGGAAAACTATGCCTTGTTCTAAAGCTCTTTGGGAACCGCTTGCGTAGCCCCACACACCTGGGGGCTGCAGGCTTTCCTGCTGCCGTCAGCCTCAAAACCACCCTATCCCACTTGGCACCGCGCCAGGCCCAAAAATGGCGATCTGTCTGGAGATTCGTCCCACGCCCAAAGAGCCAGCAGGGAAAACTATGCCTTGTTCTAAAGCTCTTTGGGAACCGCTTGCGTAGCCCCACACACCTGGGGGCTGCAGGCTTTCCTGCTGCCTTCAGCCTCAAAACCACCCTTTCCCACTTGGCGCCGCGCCAGGCCCAAAAGTGGCCATCTGTCTGGAGATTGGTCCCACGCCAAAGATCCAGCAGGGAAAACTATGCCTTGTTCTAAAGCTCTTTGGGAACCGCTTGCGTAGCCCCACACACCTGGGGGCTGCAGGCTTTCCTGCTGCCTTCAGCCTCAAAACCACCCTTTCCCACTTGGCGCCGCGCCAGGCACAAAAATGGCCATATGTCTGGAGATTGGTCCCACGCCCAAAGAGCCAGCAGGGAAAACTATGCCTTGTTCTAAAGCTCTTTGGGAACCACTTGCGTAGCCCCACACACCTGGGGGCTGCAGGCTTTCCTGCTGCCTTCAGCCTCAAAACCACCCTTTCCCACTTGGCACCGCGCTATGAACAAAAATGGCCATACCTCTGGAGATTGGTCCCACGCCCAAAGAGCCAGGAGGGAAAACTATGCCTTGTTCTCAAGCTCTTTGGGAACCGCTTGCGTAGCCCCACAGACCTGGGGGCTGCAGGCTTTCCTGCTGCCTTCAGCCTCAAAACCACCCTTTCCCACTTGGCGCCGCGCCAGGCCCAAAAGTGGCCATCTGTCTGGAGATTGGTCCCACGCCAAAGAGCCAGCTGGGAAAACTATGCCTTGTTCTAAAGCTCTTTGGGAACCGCTTGCGTAGCCCCACACACCTGGGGGCTGCAGGCTTTCCTGCTGCCTTCAGCCTCAAAACCACCCTTTCCCACTTGGCGCCGCGCCAGGCACAAAAATGGCCATCTGTCTGGAGATTGGTCCCACGCCCAAAGAGCCAGCAGGGAAAACTATGCCTTGTTCTAAAGCTCTTTGGGAACCGCTTGCGTAGCCCCACACACCTGGGGGCTGCAGGCTTTCCTGCTGCCTTCAGCCTCAAAACCACCCTTTCCCACTTGGCGCCGCGCTAGGCACAAAAATGGCCATATCTCTGGAGATTGGTCCCACGCCCAAAAATCCAGCAGGGAAAAATATGCGTTGTTCTCAAGCTCTTTGGGAACCACTTGCGTAGCCCCACAGACCTGGGGGCTGCAGGCTTTCCTGCTGCCTTCAGCCTCAAAACCACCCTTTCCCACTTGGCGCCGCGCCAGGCACAGAAATGGCCATCTGTCTGGAGATTGGTCCCACGCCCAAATAGACAGCAGGGAAAACTATGCCTTGTTCTAAAGCTCTTTGGGAACCGCTTGCGTAGCCCCACACACCTGGGGGCTGCAGGCTTTCCTGCTGCCTTCAGACACACAACCACCCTTTCCCACTTGGCACCGCGCCAGGCACAAAAATGGCCATCTGTCTGGAGAACGGTCCCACGCCCAAAGAGCCAGCAGGGAAAACTATGCCTTGTTCTAAAGCTCTTTGGGAACCGCTTTCGTAGGCCCACAGACCTGGGGGCTGCAGGCTTTCCTGCTGCCTTCAGACTCAAAACCACCCTTTCCCACTTGGCGCCGCGCCAGGCAGAAAAATGGCCATCTGTCTGGAGACTGGTCCCACGCCCAAAGAGCCAGCAGGGAAAACTATGCCTTGTTCTAAAGCTCTTTGGGAACCGCTTGCGTAGCCCCACACACCTGGGGGCTGCAGGCTTTCCTGCTGCCTTCAGCCTCAAAACCACCCTTTCCCACTTGGCGCCGCGCCAGGCACAAAAATGGCCATCTGTCTGGAGATTGGTCCCACGCCCAAAGAGCCAGCAGGGAAAACTATGCCTTGTTCGAAAGCTCTTTGGGAACCGCTTGCGTAGCCCCACAGACCTGGGGGCTGCAGGCTTTCCTGCTGCCTTCAGCCTCAAAACCACCCTTTCCCACTTGGCGCCACGCCAGGCACAGAAATGGCCATCTGTCTGGAGACTGGTCCCACGCCTAAAGAGCCAGCAGGGAAAACTATGCCTTGTTCTAAAGCTCTTTGGGAACCGCTTGCGTAGCCCCACACACCTGGGGGCTGCAGGCTTTCCTGCTGCCGTCAGCCTCAAAACCACCCTATCCCACTTGGCACCGCGCCAGGCCCAAAAATGGCGATCTGTCTGGAGATTCGTCCCACGCCCAAAGAGCCAGCAGGGAAAACTATGCCTTGTTCTAAAGCTCTTTGGGAACCGCTTGCGTAGCCCCACACACCTGGGGGCTGCAGGCTTTCCTGCTGCCTTCAGCCTCAAAACCACCCTTTCCCACTTGGCGCCGCGCCAGGCCCAAAAGTGGCCATCTGTCTGGAGATTGGTCCCACGCCAAAGAGCCAGCAGGGAAAACTATGCCTTGTTCTAAAGCTCTTTGGGAACCGCTTGCGTAGCCCCACACACCTGGGGGCTGCAGGCTTTCCTGCTGCCTTCAGCCTCAAAACCACCCTTTCCCACTTGGCGCCGCGCCAGGCACAAAAATGGCCATATGTCTGGAGATTGGTCCCACGCCCAAAGAACCAGCAGGGAAAACTATGCCTTGTTCTAAAGCTCCTTGGGAAGCGCTTGCGTAGCCCCACACACCTGGGGGCTGCAGGCTTTCCTGCTGCCTTCAGCCTCAAAACCACCCTTTCCCACTTGGCGCCGCGCCAGGCCCAAAAATGGCCATCTGCCTGGAGATTGGTCCCACGCCCAAAGAGCCAGCAGGGAAAACTATGCCTTGTTCTAAAGCTCTTTGGGAACCACTTGCGTAGCCCCACACACCTGGGGGCTGCAGGCTTTCCTGCTGCCTTCAGCCTCAAAACCACCCTTTCCCACTTGGCACCGCGCTATGAACAAAAATGGCCATACCTCTGGAGATTGGTCCCACGCCCAAAGAGCCAGGAGGGAAAACTATGCCTTGTTCTCAAGCTCTTTGGGAACCGCTTGCGTAGCCCCACAGACCTGGGGGCTGCAGGCTTTCCTGCTGCCTTCAGCCTCAAAACCACCCTTTCCCACTTGGCGCCGCGCCAGGCCCAAAAGTGGCCATCTGTCTGGAGATTGGTCCCACGCCAAAGAGCCAGCTGGGAAAACTATGCCTTGTTCTAAAGCTCTTTGGGAACCGCTTGCGTAGCCCCACACACCTGGGGGCTGCAGGCTTTCCTGCTGCCTTCAGCCTCAAAACCACCCTTTCCCACTTGGCGCCGCGCCAGGCACAAAAATGGCCATCTGTCTGGAGATTGGTCCCACGCCCAAAGAGCCAGCAGGGAAAACTATGCCTTGTTCTAAAGCTCTTTGGGAACCGCTTGCGTAGCCCCACACACCTGGGGGCTGCAGGCTTTCCTGCTGCCTTCAGCCTCAAAACCACCCTTTCCCACTTGGCGCCGCGCCAGGCACAAAAATGGCCATATCTCTGGAGATTGGTCCCACGCCCAAAAATCCAGCAGGGAAAAATATGCGTTGTTCTCAAGCTCTTTGGGAACCACTTGCGTAGCCCCACAGACCTGGGGGCTGCAGGCTTTCCTGCTGCCTTCAGCCTCAAAACCACCCTTTCCCACTTGGCGCCGCGCCAGGCACAGAAATGGCCATCTGTCTGGAGATTGGTCCCACGCCCAAAGAGCCAGCAGGGAAAACTATGCCTTGTTCTAAAGCTCTTTGGGAACCGCTTGCGTAGCCCCACACACCTGGGGGCTGCAGGCTTTCCTGCTGCCTTCAGACACACAACCACCCTTTCCCACTTGGCACCGCGCCAGGCACAAAAATGGCCATCTGTCTGGAGAACGGTCCCACGCCCAAAGAGCCAGCAGGGAAAACTATGCCTTGTTCGAAAGCTCTTTGGGAACCGCTTGCGTAGCCCCACAGACCTGGGGGCTGCAGGCTTTCCTGCTGCCTTCAGACTCAAAACCACCCTTTCCCACTTGGCGCCGCGCCAGGCAGAAAAATGGCCATCTGTCTGGAGACTGGTCCCACGCCCAAAGAGCCAGCAGGGAAAACTATGCCTTGTTCTAAAGCTCTTTGGGAACCGCTTGCGTAGCCCCACACACCTGGGGGCTGCAGGCTTTCCTGCTGCCTTCAGCCTCAAAACCACCCTTTCCCACTTGGCGCCGCGCCAGGCACAAAAATGGCCATCTGTCTGGAGATTGGTCCCACGCCCAAAGAGCCAGCAGGGAAAACTATGCCTTGTTCGAAAGCTCTTTGAGAACCGCTTGCGTAGCCCCACAGACCTGGGGGCTGCAGGCTTTCCTGCTGCCTTCAGCCTCAAAACCACCCTTTCCCACTTGGCGCCACGCCAGGCACAGAAATGGCCATCTGTCTGGAGACTGGTCCCACGCCTAAAGAGCCAGCAGGGAAAACTATGCCTTGTTCTAAAGCTCTTTGGGAACCGCTTGCGTAGGCCCACAGACCTGGGGGCTGCAGGCTTTCCTGCTGCCTTCAGCCTCAAAACCACCCTTTCCCACTTGGCGCCGCGCCAGGCCCAAAAATGGCCATCTGTCTGGAGATTGGTCCCACGTCCAAAGAGCCAGCAGGGAAAACTATGCCTTGTTCGAAAGCTCTTTGGGAACCGCTTGCGTAGCCCCACACACCTGGGGGCTGCAGGCTTTCCTGCTGCCTTCAGCCTCAAAACCACCCTTTCCCACTTGGCGCCGCGCTAGGAACAAAAATGGCCATACCTCTGGAGATTGGTCCCACGTCCAAAGAGCCAGCAGGGAAAACTATGCCTTGTTCTAAAGCTGTTTGGGAACCGCTTGCGTAGCCCCACACACCTGGGGGCTGCAGGCTTTCCTGCTGCCTTCAGCCTCAAAACCACCCTTTCCCACTTGGTGCCGCGCCAGGCCCAAAAATGGCCATATGTCTGGAGATTGGTCCCACGCCCAAAGAGCCAGCAGGGAAAACTATGCCTTGTTCTAAAGCTCTTTGGGAACCGCTTGCGTAGCCCCACAGACCTGGGGGCTGCAGGCTTTCCTGCTGCCTTCAGCCTCAAAACCACCCTTTCCCACTTGGCGCCGCGCCAGGCACAAAAATCGCCATCTCTCTGGAGATTGGTACCACGCCCAAAGAGACAGCAGCCTTTTTCTAAAGCTCTTTGGGAATCGCTTGCGTAGCCCCAGAGACATGGGGGGCTGCAGGCTTTCCTGCTGCATTCTCACTCAAAACCACCCTTTCCCACTTGGCGCCACGCCAGGCACAAAAATGGCCATATGTCTGGAGACTGGTCCCACGCCCAAAGAGCCAGGAGGGAAAACTATGCCTTGTTCTCAGGCTCTTTGGGAACCGCTTGCGTAGTCCCACACACCTGGGGGCTGCAGGCTTTCCTGCTGCCTTCAGCCTCAAAACCACCCTTTCCCACTTGGCACCGCGCCAGGCACAGAAATGGCCATCTCTCTGGAGACTGGTCCCACGCCCAAAGAGCCAGCAGGGAAAACTATGCCTTGTTCTAAAGCTCTTTGGGAACCGCTTGCTTAGCCCCACACACCTGGGGGCTGCAGGCTTTCCTGCTGCCTTCAGCCTCAAAACCACCCTTTCCCACTTGGCACCGCGCTATGAACAAAAATGGCCATACCTCTGGAGATTGGTCCCACGCCCAAAGAGCCAGCAGGGAAAACTATGCCTTGTTCTAAAGCTCTTTGGGAACCGCTTGCGTAGCCCCACAGACCTGGGGGCTGCAGGCTTTCCTGCTGCCTTCAGCCTCAAAACCACCCTTTCCCACTTGGCACCGCGCCAGGCACAAAAATAGCCATCTGTCTGGAGACTGGTCCCACGCCCAAAGAGCCAGCAGGGAAAACTATGCCTTGTTCTAGAGCTCTTTGGGAACCGCTTTCGTAGCCCCACAGACCTGGGGGTTGCAGGCTTTCCTGCTGCCTTCAGCCTCAAAACCACCCTTTCCCACTTGGCGCCACGCCAGGCACAGAAATGGCCATCTGTCTGGAGACTGGTCCCACGCCTAAAGAGCCAGCAGGGAAAACTATGCCTTGTTCTAAAGCTCTTTGGGAACCGCTTGCGTAGGCCCACAGACCTGGGGGCTGCAGGCTTTCCTGCTGCCTTCAGCCTCAAAACCACCCTTTCCCACTTGGCGCCGCGCCAGGCCCAAAAATGGCCATCTGTCTGGAGATTGGTCCCACGTCCAAAGAGCCAGCAGGGAAAACTATGCCTTGTTCGAAAGCTCTTTGGGAACCGCTTGCGTAGCCCCACACACCTGGGGGCTGCAGGCTTTCCTGCTGCCTTCAGCCTCAAAACCACCCTTTCCCACTTGGCGCCGCGCTAGGCCCAAAAATGGCCATCTGTCTGGAGATTGGTCCCACGCCCAAAGAGCCAGCAGGGAAAACTATGCCTTGTTCTAAAGCTCTTTGGGAACCGCTTGCGTAGCCCCACACACCTGGGGGCTGCAGGCTTTCCTGCTGCCTTCAGCCTCAAAACCACCCTTTCCCACTTGGTGCCGCGCCAGGCCCAAAAATGGCCACATCCCTGGAGAATGGTCCCACGCCCAAAGAGCCAGCAGGGAAAACTATGCCTTGTTCTAAAGCTCTTTGGGAACCGCTTGCGTAGCCCCACAGACCTGGGGGCTGCAGGCTTTCCTGCTGCCTTCAGCCTCAAAACCACCCTTTCCCACTTGGCGCCGCGCCAGGCACAAAAATCGCCATCTCTCTGGAGATTGGTACCACGCCCAAAGAGACAGCAGCCTTTTTCTAAAGCTCTTTGGGAATCGCTTGCGTAGCCCCAGAGACATGGGGGGCTGCAGGCTTTCCTGCTGCATTCTCACTCAAAACCACCCTTTCCCACTTGGCGCCGACCCAGGCACAAAAATGGCCATATGTCTGGAGACTGGTCCCACGCCCAAAGAGCCAGCAGGGAAAACTATGCCTTGTTCTAAAGCTCTTTGGGAACCGCTTGCGTAGGCCCACAGACCTGGGGGCTGCAGGCTTTCCTGCTGCCTTCAGCCTCAAAACCACCCTTTCCCACTTGGCGCCGCGCCAGGCCCAAAAATGGCCATCTGTCTGGAGATTGGTCCCACGCCCAAAGAGCCAGCAGGGAAAACTATGCCTTGTTCTAAAGCTCTTTGGGAACCGCTTGCGTAGCCCCACACACCTGGGGGCTGCAGGCTTTCCTGCTGCCTTCAGCCTCAAAACCACCCTTTCCCACTTGGCGCCGCGCCAGGCACAAAAATGGCCATCTGTCTGGAGATTGGTCCCACGCCCAAAGAGCCAGGAGGGAAAACTATGCCTTGTTCTCAGGCTCTTTGGGAACCGCTTGCGTAGTCCCACACACCTGGGGGCTGCAGGCTTTCCTGCTGCCTTCAGCCTCAAAACCACCCTTTCCCACTTGGCACCGCGCCAGGCACAGAAATGGCCATCTCTCTGGAGACTGGTCCCACGCCCAAAGAGCCAGCAGGGAAAACTATGCCTTGTTCTAAAGCTCTTTGGGAACCGCTTGCTTAGCCCCACACACCTGGGGGCTGCAGGCTTTCCTGCTGCCTTCAGCCTCAAAACCACCCTTTCCCACTTGGCACCGCGCTATGAACAAAAATGGCCATACCTCTGGAGATTGGTCCCACGCCCAAAGAGCCAGCAGGGAAAACTATGCCTTGTTCTAAAGCTCTTTGGGAACCGCTTGCGTAGCCCCACAGACCTGGGGGCTGCAGGCTTTCCGGCTGCCTTCAGCCTCAAAACCACCCTTTCCCACTTGGCACCGCGCCAGGCACAAAAATAGCCATCTGTCTGGAGACTGGTCCCACGCCCAAAGAGCCAGCAGGGAAAACTATGCCTTGTTCTAAAGCTCTTTGGGAACCGCTTTCGTAGCCCCACAGACCTGGGGGTTGCAGGCTTTCCTGCTGCCTTCAGCCTCAAAACCACCCTTTCCCACTTGGCGCCGAGCCAGGCCCAAAAATGGCCATCTGTCTCAAGATTGGTCCCACGCCCAAAAATCCAACAGGGAAAAATATGCGTTGTTCTCAAGCTCTTTGGGAACCACTTGCGTAGCCCCACAGACCTGGGGGCTGCAGGCTTTCCTGCTGCCTTTAGCCTCAAAACCACCCTTTCCCACTTGGCGCCGCGCCAGGCACAGAAATGGCCATCTGTCTGGAGATTGGTCCCACGCCCAAATAGACAGCAGGGAAAACTATGCCTTGTTCTAAAGCTCTTTGGGAACCGCTTGCGTAGCCCCACAGACCTGGGGGCTGCAGGCTTTCCTGCTGCCTTCAGCCTCAAAACCACCCTTTCCCACTTGGCGCCGCGCCAGGCACAAAAATGGCCATCTGTCTGGAGATTGGTCCCACGTCCAAAGAGCCAGCAGGGAAAACTATGCCTTTTTCTCAAGCTCTTTGGGAACCGCTTGCTTAGCCCCACAGACCTGGGGGCTGCAGGCTTTCCTGCTGCCTTCAGCCTCAAAACCACCCTTTCCCACTTGGCACCGCGCTAGGAATAAAAATGGCCATACCTCTGGAGATTGGTCCCACGCCCAAAGAGCCAGCAGGGAAAACTATGCCTTGTTCTAAAGCTCTTTGGGAACCGCTTGCGTAGCCCCACACACCTAGGGGCTGCAGGCTTTCCTGCTGCCTTCAGCCTCAAAACCACCCTTTCCCACTTGGCACCGCGCCAGGCACAAAAATGGCCATCTGTCTGGAGATTGGTCCCACGCCCAAAGAGCCAGCAGGGAAAACTATGCCTTGTTCTAAAGCTCTTTGGGAACCGCTTGCGTAGCCCCACACACCTGGGGGCTGCAGGCTTTCCTGCTGCCTTCAGCCTCAAAACCACCCTTTCCCACTTGGCGCCGCGCCAGGCAGAAAAATGGCCATCTGTCTGGAGACTGGTCCCACGCCCAAAGAGCCAGCAGGGAACACTATGCCTTGTTCTAAAGCTCTTTGGGAACCGCTTGCGTAGCCCCACAGACCTGGGGGCTGCAGGCTTTCCTGCTGCCTTCAGCCTCAAAACCACCCTTTCGCACTTGGCGCCGCGCCAGGCACAAAAATGGCCATCTGTCTGGAGATTGGTCCCACGCCCAAAGAGCCAGCAGGGAAAATTATGCCTTGTTCTAAAGCTCTTTGGGAACCGCTTGCGTAGCCCCACACACCTGGGGGCTGCAGGCTTTCCTGCTGCCTTCAGCCTCAAAACCACCCTTTCCCACTTGGCGCCGCACCAGGCACAGAAATGGCCATATGTCTGGAGACTGGTCCCACGTCCAAAGAGACAGCAGGGAAAACTATGCCTTGTTCTCAAGCTCTTTGGGAACCGCTTGCGTAGCCCCACAGACCTGGGGGCTGCAGGCTTTCCTGCTGCCTTCAGCCTCAAAACCACCCTTTCCCACTTGGCGCCGCGCCAGGCACAAAAATGGCCTTATCTCTGGAGATTGGTCCCACGCCCAAAGAGCCAGCAGGGAAAACTATGCCTTGTTCTAAAGCTCTTTGGGAACCGCTTGCGTAGCCCCACACACCTGGGGGCTGCAGGCTTTCCTGCTGCCTTCAGCCTCAAAACCACCCTTTCCCACTTGGTGCCGCGCCAGGCCCAAAAATGGCCACATCCCTGGAGAATGGTCCCACGCCCAAAGAGCCAGCAGGGAAAACTATGCCTTGTTCTAAAGCTCTTTGGGAACCGCTTGCGTAGCCCCACACACCTGGGGGCTGCAGGCTTTACTGCTGCCTTCAGCCTCAAAACCACCCTTTCCCACTTGGCGCCGCGCCAGGCACAAAAATCGCCATCTGTCTGGAGATTGGTACCACGCCCAAAGAGACAGCAGCCTTTTTCTAAAGCTCTTTGGGAATCGCTTGCGTAGCCCCAGAGACATGGGGGGCTGCAGGCTTTCCTGCTGCCTTCTCACTCAGAACCACCCTTTCCCACTTGGCGCCACGCCAGGCACAAAAATGGCCATATGTCTGCAGATGGGTCCCACGCCCAAAGAGCCAGCAGGGAAAACTATGCCTTGTTCCAAAGCTATTTGGGAACCGCTTGCGTAGCCCCACACACCTGGGGGCTGCAGGCTTTCCTGCTGCCTTCAGCCTCAAAACCACTCTTTTCCACTTGGCGCCGCGCTAGGCCGATAAAAGGCCATCCGTGTGGAGATTGGTCCCACGCCCAAACAGCCAGCAGGGAAAACTATGCCTTGTTCTATAGCTCTTTGGGAACCGCTTGCGTAGCCCCACACACCTGGGGGCTGCAGGCTTTCCTGCTGCCTTCAGCCTCAAAACCACCCTTTCCCACATGGCGCCGCGCCAGACACAAAAATGGCCTTATCTTTGGAGATTGGTCCCACGCCCAAAGAGCCAGCAGGGAAAACTATGCCTTGTTCTAAAGCTCTTTGGGAACCGCTTGCGTAGCCCCACAGACCTGGGGGCTGCAGGCTTTCCTGCTGCCTTCAGCCTCAAAACCACCCTTTCCCACTTGGCGTCACACCAGGCCCAAAAATGGCGATCTGTCTGGAGATTCGTCCCACGCCCAAAGAGCCAGCAGGGAAAACTCTGCCTTGTTCTAAAGCTCTTTGGGAACCGCTTGCGTAGCCCCACACACCTGGGGGCTGCAGGCTTTCCTGCTGCCTTCAGCCTCAAAACCACCCTTTCCCACTTGGCGCCGCGCCAGGCCCAAAAATGGCCATCTGTCTGGAGATTGATCCCACGCCCAAAGAGCCAGCAGGGAAAACTATGCCTTGTTCTAAAGCTCTTTGGGAACCGCTTGCTTAGCCCCACAGACCTGGGGGCTGCAGTCTTTCCTGCTGCCTTCAGCCTCAAAACCACCCTTTCCAACTTGGCGTCACGCCAGGCCCAAAAATGGCCATCTGTCTGGAGATTGGTCCCACGCCCAAAGAGCCAGCAGGGAAAACTATGCCTTGTTCTAAAGCTCTTTGGGAACCCCTTGCTTAGCCCCACACACCTGGGGGCTGCAGGCTTTCCTGCTGCCTTCAGCCTCAAAACCACCCTTTCCCACTTGGCGCCGCGCCAGGCACAAAAATGGCCATCTGTCTGGAGATTGGTCCCATGCCCAAAGAGCCAGCAGGGAAAACTCTGCCTTGTTCTAAAGCTCTTTGGGAACCGCTTGCGTAGCCCCAGAGACCTGAGGGCTGCAGGCTTTCCTGCTGCCTTCAGCCTCAAAACCACCCTTTCCCACTTGGCGCCGCGCCAAGCCCAAAAATGGCCATATCTCAGGAGATTGGTCCCACGCCCAAAGAGCCAGCAGGGAAAACTATGCCTTGTTCGAAAGCTCTTTGGGAACCGCTTGCGTAGCCCCACAGACCTGGGGGCTGCAGGCTTTCCTGCTGCCTTCAGCCTCAAAACCACCCTTTCCCACTTGGCGCCGCGCCAGGCCCAAAAATGGCCATCTGTCTGGAGATTCGTCCCACGCCCAAAGAGCCAGCAGGTAAAATAATGCCTTGTTCTAAAGCTCTTTGGGAACCGCTTGCGTAGCCCCACACACCTGGGGGCTGCAGGCTTTCCTGCTGCCTTCAGCCTCAAAACCACCCTTTCCCACTTGGCGCCGCGCCAGGCACAAAAATCGCCATCTGTCTGGAGATTGGTCCCACGCCCAAAGAGCCAGCAGGGAAAACTATGCCTTGTTCTAAAGCTCTTTCGGAACCCCTTGCGTAGCCCCACACACTTGGGGGCTGCAGGCTTTCCTGCTGCCTTCAGCCTCAAAACCACCCTTTCCCACTTGGCGCCGCGCCAGGCCGAAAAAAGGCCATCCGTGTGGAGATTGGTCCCACGCCCAAAGAGCCAGCAGGGAAAACTATGCCTTGTTCTATAGCTCTTTGGGAACCGCTTGCGTAGCCCCACAGACCTGGGGGCTGCAGGCTTTCCTGCTGCCTTCAGCCTCAAAACCACCCTTTCCCACATGGCGCCGCGCCAGACACAAAAATGGCCTTATCTTTAGAGATTGGTCCCATGCACAAAGAGCCAGCAGGGAAAACTATGCCTTGTTCTAAAGCTCTTTGGGAACCGCTTGCGTAGCCCCACACACCTGGGGGCTGCAGGCTTTCCTGCTGCCTTCAGCCTCAAAACCACCCTTTCCCACTTGGCGTCACACCAGGCACAAAAATGGCCATCTGTCTGGAGATTGGTCCCACGCCCAAAGAGCCAGCAGGGAAAACTCTGCCTTGTTCTAAAGCTCTTTGGGAACCGCTTGCGTAGCCCCACACACCTGGGGGCTGCAGGCTTTCCTGCTGCCTTCAGCCTCAAAACCACCCTTTCCAACTTGGCGCCGCGCCAGGCCCAAAAATGGCCATCTGTCTGGAGATTGGTCCCACGCCCAAAGAGCCAGCAGGGAAAACTATGCCTTTTTCTAAAGCTCCTTGGGAACCGCTTGCATAGCCCCACACACCTGGGGGCTGCAGGCTTTCCTGCTGCCTTCAGCCTCAAAACCACCCTTTCCCACTTGGCGCCGCGCTAGGCCCAAAAATGGCCATATCTCAGGAGATTGGTCCCACGCCCAAAGAGCCAACAGGGAAAACTATGCCTTGTTCTAAAGCTCTTTGGGAACCGCTTGCGTAGCCCCACAGACCTGGGGGCTACAGGCTTTCCTGCTGCCTTCAGCCTCAAAACCACCCTTTCCCACTTGGCGCCGCGCCAGTCACAATAATGGCCATCTGTCTGGAGATTGGTCCCACGCCCAAAGAGCCAGCAGGGAAAACTATGCCTTGTTCTATAGCTCTTTGGTAACCGCTTGAGTAGCCCCACAGACCTGGGGGCTGCAGGCTTTCCTGCTGCCTTCAGCCTCAAAACCACCCTTTCCCACTTGGCGCCGCGCCAGGCACAAAAATGGCCATCTGTCTGGAGACTGGTCCCACGCCCAAAGAGCCTGCAGGGAAAACTATGCCTTGTTCTAAAGCTCTTTGGGAACCACCTGCGTAGCCCCACACACCTGGGGGCTGCAGGCTTTCCTGCTGCCTTCAGCCTCAAAACCACCCTTTCCCACTTGGCGCCTCATCAGGCACAAAAATGGCCAAATGTCTGGAGATTGGTCCCACGCCCAAAGAGCCAGCAGGGAAAACTATGCCTTGTTCTAAAGCTCTTTGGGAACCGCTTGCGTAGCCCCACACACTTGCGGGCTGCAGGCTTTCCTGCTGCCTTCAGCCTCACACCACCCTTTCCCACTTGGCGCCGCGGCACACACAAAAATGGCCTTATCTCTGGAGATTGGTCCCATGCCCAAAGAGCCAGCAGGGAAAACTATGCCTTGTTCGAAAGCTCCTTGGGAACCGCTTGCGTAGCCCCACAGACGTGGGGGCTGCAGGCTTTCCTGCTGCCTTCAGCCTCAAAACCACCCTTTCCCACTTGGCGCCGCGCTAGGCCCAAAAATGGCCATATCTCAGGAGATTGGTCCCACGCCCAAAGAGCCAGCAGGGAAAACTATGCCTTGTTCTAAAGCTCTTTGGGAACCGCTTGCGTAGCCCCACACACCTGGGGGCTGCAGGCTTTCCTGCTGCCTTCAGCCTCAAAACCACCCTTTCCCACTTGGCGCCGCGCCAGGCACAAAAATGGCCATCTGTCTGGAGATTGGTCCCACGCCCAAAGAGCCAGCAGGGAAAACTATGCCTTGTTCTCAAGCTCTTTGGGAACCGCTTGCGTAGCCCCACACACCTGGGGGCTGCAGGCTTTCCTGCTGCCTTCAGCCTCAAAACCACCCTTTCCCACTTGGCGCCTCGCTAGGCCCAAAAATGGCCATCTGTCTGGAGATTGGTCCCACGCCCAAAGAGCCAGCAGGGAAAACTATGCCTTGTTCTAAAGCTCTTTGGGAACCGCTTGCGTAGCCCCACACACCTGGGGGCTGCAGGCTTTCCTGCTGCCTTCAGCCTCAAAACCACCCTTTCCCACTTGGTGCCGCGCCAGGCCCAAAAATGGCCATCTGTCTGGAGACTGGTCCCACGCCCAAAGAGCCAGCAGGGAAAACTATGCCTTGTTCTAAAGCTCTTTGGGAACCACCTGCGTAGCCCCACACACTTGGGGGCTGCAGGCTTTCCTGCTGCCTTCAGCCTCACACCACCCTTTCCCACTTGGCGCCGCGCCACACACAAAAATGGCCTTATCTCTGGAGATTGGTCCCATGTCCAAAGAGCCAGCAGGGAAAACTATGCCTTGTTCTAAAGCTCTTTGGGAACCGCTTGCGTAGCCCCACACACCTGGGGGCTGCAGGCTTTCCTGCTGCCTTCAGCCTCAAAACCACCCTTTCCCACTTGGCGCCGCGCTAGGCCCAAAAATGGCCATATCTCAGGAGACTGGTCCCACGCCCAAAGAGCCAGCAGGGAAAACTATGCCTTGTTCGAAAGCTCCTTGGGAACCGCTTGCGTAGCCCCACACACCTGGGGGCTGCAGGCTTTCCTGCTGCCTTCAGCCTCAAAACCACCCTTTCCCACTTGGCGCCGCGCTAGGCCCAAAAATGGCCATATCTCAGGAGATTGGTCCCACGCCCAAAGAGCCAGCAGGGAAAACTATGCCTTGTTCTAAAGCTCTTTGGGAACCGCTTGCGTAGCCCCACACACCTGGGGGCTTCAGGCTTTCCTGCTGCCTTCAGCCTCAAAACCACCCTTTCCCACTTGGCGCCGCGCCAGTCACAATAATAGCCATATGTCTGGAGATTGGTCCCACGCCCAAGGAGCCAGCAGGGAAAACTATGCCTTGTTCTATAGCTCTTTGGGAACCGCTTGAGTAGCCCCACAGACCTGGGGGCTGCAGGCTTTCCTGCTGCCTTCAGCCTCAAAACCACCCTTTCCCACTTGGCGCCGCGCCAGGCCCAAAAATGGCCATCTGTCTGGAGACTGGTCCCACGCCCAAAGAGCCAGCAGGGAAAACTATGCCTTGTTCGAAAGCTCTTTGGGAACCACCTGCGTAGCCCCACAGACCTGGGGGCTGCAGGCTTTCCTGCTGCCTTCAGCCTCAAAACCACCCTTTCCCACTTGGCGCCGCGCCAGGCACAAAAATGGCCATCTGTCTGGAGATTGGTCCCACGCCCAAAGAGCCAGCAGGGAAAACTATGCCTTGTTCTATAGGTCTTTGGGAACCGCTTGCGTAGCCCCACACACCTGGGGGCTGCAGGCTTTCCTGCTGCCTTCAGCCTCAAAACCACCCTTTCCCACTTGGCGCCGCGCCAGGCACAAAAATGGCCTTATCTCTGGAGATTGGTCCCATGCACAAAGAGCCAGCAGGGAAAACTATGCCTTGTTCTAAAGCTCTTTGGGAACCGCTTGCGTAGCCCCACACACCTGAGGGCTGCAGGCTTTCCTGCTGCCTTCAGCCTCAAAACCACCCTTTCCCAATTGGCGGCGCGCCAGGCCCAAAAATGGCCATCTGTCTGGAGACTGGTCCCACGCCCAAAGAGCCATCAGGGAAAACTATGCCTTGTTCTAAAGCTCTTTGGGAACCACCTGCGTAGCCCCACACACTTGGGGGCTGCAGGCTTTCCTGCTGCCTTCAGCCTCACACCACCCTTTCCCACTTGGCGCCGCGCCCCACACAAAAATGGCCTTATCTCTGGAGATTGGTCCCATGTCCAAAGAGCCAGCAGGGAAAACTATGCCTTGTTCTAAAGCTCTTTGGGAACCGCTTGCGTAGCCCCACAGACCTGGGGGCTGCAGGCTTTCCTGCTGCCTTCAGCCTCAAAACCACCCTTTCCCACTTGGCGCCGCGCCAGGCCCAAAAATGGCGATATCTCAGGAGACTGGTCCCACGCCCAAAGAGCCAGCAGGGAAAACTATGCCTTGTTCGAAAGCTCCTTGGGAACCGCTTGCGTAGCCCCACACACCTGGGGGCTGCAGGCTTTCCTGCTGCCTTCAGCCTCAAAACCACCCTTTCCCACTTGGCGCCGCGCCAGTCACAATAATAGCCATATGTCTGGAGATTGGTCCCACGCCCAAGGAGCCAGCAGGGAAAACTATGCCTTGTTCTATAGCTCTTTGGGAACCGCTTGAGTAGCCCCACAGACCTGGGGGCTGCAGGCTTTCCTGCTGCCTTCAGCCTCAAAACCACCCTTTCCCACTTGGCGCCGCGCCAGGCCCAAAAATGGCCATCTGTCTGGAGATTGGTCCCACGCCCAAAGAGCCAGCAGGGAAAACTATGCCTTGTTCTAAAGCTCTTTGGGAACCACCTGCGTAGCCCCACAGACCTGGGGGCTGCAGGCTTTCCTGCTGCCTTCAGCCTCAAAACCACCCTTTCCCACTTGGCGCCGCGCCAGGCCCAAAAATGGCCATCTGTCTGGAGATTGGTCCCACGCCCAAAGAGCCAGCAGGGAAAACTATGCCTTGTTCTAAAGCTATTTGGGAACCGCTTGCGTAGCCCCACACACCTGGGGGCTGCAGGCTTTCCTGCTGCCTTCAGCCTCAAAACCACCCTTTCCCACTTGGCGCCGCGCCAGGCACAAAAATGGCCTTATCTCTGGAGATTGGTCCCATGCACAAAGAGCCAGCAGGGAAAACTATGCCTTGTTCTAAAGCTCTTTGGGAACCGCTTGCGTAGCCCCACAGACCTGGGGGCTGCAGGCTTTCCTGCTGCCTTCAGCCTCAAAACCACCCTTTCCCACTTGGCGCCGCGCCAGGCCCAAAAATGGCCATATGTCTGGAGATGGGTGCCACGCCCAAAGAGCCAGCAGGGAAAACTATGCCTTGTTCTAAAGCTCTTTGGGAACCGCTTGCGTAGCCCCACACACCTGGGGGCTGCAGGCTTTCCTGCTGCCTTCAGCCTCAAAACCACCCTTTCCCACTTGGCGCCGCGCCAGGCCCAAAAATGGCCTTATCTGTGGAGATTGGTCCCATGCACAAAGAGCCAGCAGGGAAAACTATGCCTTGTTCTAAAGCTCTTTGGGAACCGCTTGCGTAGCCCCACACACCTGGGGGCTGCAGGCTTTCCTGCTGCCTTCAGCCTCAAAACCACCCTTTCCCACTTGGCGTCACGCCAAGACGAAAAATGGCCATCTGTCTGGAGATTGGTCCCACGCCCATAGAGCCAGCAGGGAAAACTATGCCTTGTTCGAAAGCTCCTTGGGAACCGCTTGCGTAGCCCCACACACCTGGGGGCTGCAGGCTTTCCTGCTGCCTTCAGCCTCAAAACCACCCTTTCCCACTTGGCGCCGAGCTAGGCCCAAAAATGGCCATATCTCAGGAGATTGGTCCCACGCCCAAAGAGCCAGCAGGGAAAACTATGCCTTGTTCTAAAGCTCTTTGGGAACCGCTTGCGTAGCCCCACAGACCTGGGGGCTGCAGGCTTTCCTGCTGCCTTCAGCCTCACACCACCCTTTCCCACTTGGCGCCGCGGCACACACAAAAATGGCCTTATCTCTGGAGATTGGTCCCATGCCCAAAGAGCCAGCAGGGAAAACTATGCCTTGTTCGAAAGCTCCTTGGGAACCGCTTGCGTAGCCCCACACACCTGGGGGCTGCAGGCTTTCCTGCTGCCTTCAGCCTCAAAACCACCCTTTCCCACTTGGCGCCGCGCCAGGCCCAAAAATGGCCATCTGTCTGGAGATTGGTCCCACGCCCAAAGAGCCAGCAGGGAAAACTATGCCTTGTTCTAAAGCTCTTTGGGAACCGCTTGCGTAGCCCCACAGACCTGGGGGCTGCAGGCTTTCCTGCTGCCTTCAGCCTCAAAACCACCCTTTCCCACTTGGCGCCGCGCCAGTCACAATAATGGCCATCTGTCTGGAGATTGGTCCCACGCCCAAAGAGCCAGCAGGGAAAACTATGTCTTGTTCTATAGCTCTTTGGGAACCGCTTGCGTAGCCCCACAGACCTGGGGGCTGCAGGCTTTCCTGCTGCCTTCAGCCTCAAAACCACCCTTTCCCACTTGGCGCCGCGCCAGGCCCAAAAATGGCCATCTGTCTAGAGACTGGTCCCACGCCCAAAGAGCCATCAGGGAAAACTATGCCTTGTTCTAAAGCTCTTTGGGAACCACCTGCGTAGCCCCACACACTTGGGGGCTGCAGGCTTTCCTGCTGCCTTCAGCCTCACACCACCCTTTCCCACTTGGCGCCGCGGCACACACAAAAATGGCCTTATCTCTGGAGATTGGTCCCATGCCCAAAGAGCCAGCAGGGAAAACTATGCCTTGTTCGAAAGCTCCTTGGGAACCGCTTGCGTAGCCCCACAGACGTGGGGGCTGCAGGCTTTCCTGCTGCCTTCAGCCTCAAAACCACCCTTTCCCACTTGGCGCCGCGCTAGGCCCAAAAATGGCCATATCTCAGGAGATTGGTCCCACGCCCAAAGAGCCAGCAGGGAAAACTATGCCTTGTTCTAAAGCTCTTTGGGAACCGCTTGCGTAGCCCCACACACCTGGGGGCTGCAGGCTTTCCTGCTGCCTTCAGCCTCAAAACCACCCTTTCCCACTTGGCGCCGCGCAAGGCACAAAAATGGCCATCTGTCTGGAGATTGGTCCCACGCCCAAAGAGCCAGCAGGGAAAACTATGCCTTGTTCTCAAGCTCTTTGGGAACCGCTTGCGTAGCCCCACACACCTGGGGGCTGCAGGCTTTCCTGCTGCCTTCAGCCTCAAAACCACCCTTTCCCACTTGGCGCCTCGCTAGGCCCAAAAATGGCCATCTGTCTGGAGATTGGTCCCACGCCCAAAGAGCCAGCAGGGAAAACTATGCCTTGTTCTAAAGCTCTTTGGGAACCGCTTGCGTAGCCCCACACACCTGGGGGCTGCAGGCTTTCCTGCTGCCTTCAGCCTCAAAACCACCCTTTCCCACTTGGCGGCGCGCCAGGCCCAAAAATGGCCATCTGTCTGGAGACTGGTCCCACGCCCAAAGAGCCATCAGGGAAAACTATGCCTTGTTCTAAAGCTCTTTGGGAACCACCTGCGTAGCCCCACACACTTGGGGGCTGCAGGCTTTCCTGCTGCCTTCAGCCTCACACCACCCTTTCCCACTTGGCGCCGCGCCACACACAAAAATGGCCTTATCTCTGGAGATTGGTCCCATGTCCAAAGAGCCAGCAGGGAAAACTATGCCTTGTTCTAAAGCTCTTTGGGAACCGCTTGCGTAGCCCCACACACCTGGGGGCTGCAGGCTTTCCTGCTGCCTTCAGCCTCAAAACCACCTTTTCCCACTTGGCGCCGCGCTAGGCCCAAAAATGGCCATATCTCAGGAGACTGGTCCCACGCCCAAAGAGCCAGCAGGGAAAACTATGCCTTGTTCGAAAGCTCCTTGGGAACCGCTTGCGTAGCCCCACACACCTGGGGGCTGCAGGCTTTCCTGCTGCCTTCAGCCTCAAAACCACCCTTTCCCACTTGGCGCCGCGCTAGGCCCAAAAATGGCCATATCTCAGGAGATTGGTCCCACGCCCAAAGAGCCAGCAGGGAAAACTATGCCTTGTTCTAAAGCTCTTTGGGAACCGCTTGCGTAGCCCCACACACCTGGGGGCTTCAGGCTTTCCTGCTGCCTTCAGCCTCAAAACCACCCTTTCCCACTTGGCGCCGCGCCAGTCACAATAATAGCCATATGTCTGGAGATTGGTCCCACGCCCAAGGAGCCAGCAGGGAAAACTATGCCTTGTTCTATAGCTCTTTGGGAACCGCTTGAGTAGCCCCACACACCTGGGGGCTGCAGGCTTTCCTGCTGCCTTCAGCCTCAAAACCACCCTTTCCCACTTGGCGCCGCGCCAGGCCCAAAAATGGCCATATCTCTGGAGATGGGTGCCACGCCCAAAGAGCCAGCAGGGAAAACTATGCCTTGTTCTAAAGCTCTTTGGGAACCGCTTGCGTAGCCCCACACACCTGGGGGCTGCAGGCTTTCCTGCTGCCTTCAGCCTCAAAACCACCCTTTCCCACTTGGCGCCGCGCCAGTCACAATAATGGCCATCTGTCTGGAGATTGGTCCCACGCACAAAGAGCCAGCAGGGAAAACTATGTCTTGTTCTATAGCTCTTTGGGAACCGCTTGCGTAGCCCCACAGACCTGGGGGCTGCAGGCTTTCCTGCTGCCTTCAGCCTCACACCACCCTTTCCCACTTGGCGCCGCGGCACACACAAAAATGGCCTTATCTCTGGAGATTGGTCCCATGCCCAAAGAGCCAGCAGGGAAAACTATGCCTTGTTCGAAAGCTCCTTGGGAACCGCTTGCGTAGCCCCACACACCTGGGGGCTGCAGGCTTTCCTGCTGCCTTCAGCCTCAAAACCACCCTTTCCCACTTGGCGCCGCGCCAGGCCCAAAAATGGCCATCTGTCTGGAGATTGGTCCCACGCCCAAAGAGCCAGCAGGGAAAACTATGCCTTGTTCTAAAGCTCTTTGGGAACCGCTTGCGTAGCCCCACAGACCTGGGGGCTGCAGGCTTTCCTGCTGCCTTCAGCCTCAAAACCACCCTTTCCCACTTGGCGCCGCGCCAGTCACAATAATGGCCATCTGTCTGGAGATTGGTCCCACGCCCAAAGAGCCAGCAGGGAAAACTATGTCTTGTTCTATAGCTCTTTGGGAACCGCTTGCGTAGCCCCACAGACCTGGGGGCTGCAGGCTTTCCTGCTGCCTTCAGCCTCAAAACCACCCTTTCCCACTTGGCGCCGCGCCAGGCCCAAAAATGGCCATCTGTCTAGAGACTGGTCCCACGCCCAAAGAGCCATCAGGGAAAACTATGCCTTGTTCTAAAGCTCTTTGGGAACCACCTGCGTAGCCCCACACACTTGGGGGCTGCAGGCTTTCCTGCTGCCTTCAGCCTCACACCACCCTTTCCCACTTGGCGCCGCGGCACACACAAAAATGGCCTTATCTCTGGAGATTGGTCCCATGCCCAAAGAGCCAGCAGGGAAAACTATGCCTTGTTCGAAAGCTCCTTGGGAACCGCTTGCGTAGCCCCACAGACGTGGGGGCTGCAGGCTTTCCTGCTGCCTTCAGCCTCAAAACCACCCTTTCCCACTTGGCGCCGCGCTAGGCCCAAAAATGGCCATATCTCAGGAGATTGGTCCCACGCCCAAAGAGCCAGCAGGGAAAACTATGCCTTGTTCTAAAGCTCTTTGGGAACCGCTTGCGTAGCCCCACACACCTGGGGGCTGCAGGCTTTCCTGCTGCCTTCAGCCTCAAAACCACCCTTTCCCACTTGGCGCCGCGCAAGGCACAAAAATGGCCATCTGTCTGGAGATTGGTCCCACGCCCAAAGAGCCAGCAGGGAAAACTATGCCTTGTTCTCAAGCTCTTTGGGAACCGCTTGCGTAGCCCCACACACCTGGGGGCTGCAGGCTTTCCTGCTGCCTTCAGCCTCAAAACCACCCTTTCCCACTTGGCGCCTCGCTAGGCCCAAAAATGGCCATCTGTCTGGAGATTGGTCCCACGCCCAAAGAGCCAGCAGGGAAAACTATGCCTTGTTCTAAAGCTCTTTGGGAACCGCTTGCGTAGCCCCACACACCTGGGGGCTGCAGGCTTTCCTGCTGCCTTCAGCCTCAAAACCACCCTTTCCCACTTGGCGGCGCGCCAGGCCCAAAAATGGCCATCTGTCTGGAGACTGGTCCCACGCCCAAAGAGCCATCAGGGAAAACTATGCCTTGTTCTAAAGCTCTTTGGGAACCACCTGCGTAGCCCCACACACTTGGGGGCTGCAGGCTTTCCTGCTGCCTTCAGCCTCACACCACCCTTTCCCACTTGGCGCCGCGCCACACACAAAAATGGCCTTATCTCTGGAGATTGGTCCCATGTCCAAAGAGCCAGCAGGGAAAACTATGCCTTGTTCTAAAGCTCTTTGGGAACCGCTTGCGTAGCCCCACACACCTGGGGGCTGCAGGCTTTCCTGCTGCCTTCAGCCTCAAAACCACCTTTTCCCACTTGGCGCCGCGCTAGGCCCAAAAATGGCCATATCTCAGGAGACTGGTCCCACGCCCAAAGAGCCAGCAGGGAAAACTATGCCTTGTTCGAAAGCTCCTTGGGAACCGCTTGCGTAGCCCCACACACCTGGGGGCTGCAGGCTTTCCTGCTGCCTTCAGCCTCAAAACCACCCTTTCCCACTTGGCGCCGCGCTAGGCCCAAAAATGGCCATATCTCAGGAGATTGGTCCCACGCCCAAAGAGCCAGCAGGGAAAACTATGCCTTGTTCTAAAGCTCTTTGGGAACCGCTTGCGTAGCCCCACACACCTGGGGGCTTCAGGCTTTCCTGCTGCCTTCAGCCTCAAAACCACCCTTTCCCACTTGGCGCCGCGCCAGTCACAATAATAGCCATATGTCTGGAGATTGGTCCCACGCCCAAGGAGCCAGCAGGGAAAACTATGCCTTGTTCTATAGCTCTTTGGGAACCGCTTGAGTAGCCCCACACACCTGGGGGCTGCAGGCTTTCCTGCTGCCTTCAGCCTCAAAACCACCCTTTCCCACTTGGCGCCGCGCCAGGCCCAAAAATGGCCATATCTCTGGAGATGGGTGCCACGCCCAAAGAGCCAGCAGGGAAAACTATGCCTTGTTCTAAAGCTCTTTGGGAACCGCTTGCGTAGCCCCACACACCTGGGGGCTGCAGGCTTTCCTGCTGCCTTCAGCCTCAAAACCACCCTTTCCCACTTGGCGCCGCGCCAGTCACAATAATGGCCATCTGTCTGGAGATTGGTCCCACGCACAAAGAGCCAGCAGGGAAAACTATGTCTTGTTCTATAGCTCTTTGGGAACCGCTTGCGTAGCCCCACAGACCTGGGGGCTGCAGGCTTTCCTGCTGCCTTCAGCCTCAAAACCACCCTTTCCCACTTGGCGCCGCGCCAGGCCCAAAAATGGCCATCTGTCTAGAGACTGGTCCCACGCCCAAAGAGCCATCAGGGAAAACTATGCCTTGTTCTAAAGCTCTTTGGGAACCACCTGCGTAGCCCCACACACTTGGGGGCTGCAGGCTTTCCTGCTGCCTTCAGCCTCACACCACCCTTTCCCACTTGGCGCCGCGGCACACACAAAAATGGCCTTATCTCTGGAGATTGGTCCCATGCCCAAAGAGCCAGCAGGGAAAACTATGCCTTGTTCGAAAGCTCCTTGGGAACCGCTTGCGTAGCCCCACAGACGTGGGGGCTGCAGGCTTTCCTGCTGCCTTCAGCCTCAAAACCACCCTTTCCCACTTGGCGCCGCGCTAGGCCCAAAAATGGCCATATGTCTGGAGATTGGTCCCACGCCCAAAGAGCCAGCAGGGAAAACTATGCCTTGTTCTAAAGCTCTTTGGGAACCGCTTGCGTAGCCCCACACACCTGGGGGCTGCAGGCTTTCCTGCTGCCTTCAGCCTCAAAACCACCCTTTCCCACTTGGCGCCGCGCAAGGCACAAAAATGGCCATATGTCTGGAGATTGGTCCCACGCCCAAAGAGCCAGCAGGGAAAACTATGCCTTGTTCTCAAGCTCTTTGGGAACCGCTTGCGTAGCCCCACACACCTGGGGGCTGCAGGCTTTCCTGCTGCCTTCAGCCTCAAAACCACCCTTTCCCACTTGGCGCCTCGCTAGGCCCAAAAATGGCCATCTGTCTGGAGATTGGTCCCACGCCCAAAGAGCCAGCAGGGAAAACTATGCCTTGTTCTAAAGCTCTTTGGGAACCGCTTGCGTAGCCCCACACACCTGGGGGCTGCAGGCTTTCCTGCTGCCTTCAGCCTCAAAACCACCCTTTCCCACTTGGCGGCGCGCCAGGCCCAAAAATGGCCATCTGTCTGGAGACTGGTCCCACGCCCAAAGAGCCATCAGGGAAAACTATGCCTTGTTCTAAAGCTCTTTGGGAACCACCTGCGTAGCCCCACACACTTGGGGGCTGCAGGCTTTCCTGCTGCCTTCAGCCTCACACCACCCTTTCCCACTTGGCGCCGCGCCACACACAAAAATGGCCTTATCTCTGGAGATTGGTCCCATGTCCAAAGAGCCAGCAGGGAAAACTATGCCTTGTTCTAAAGCTCTTTGGGAACCGCTTGCGTAGCCCCACACACCTGGGGGCTGCAGGCTTTCCTGCTGCCTTCAGCCTCAAAACCACCCTTTCCCACTTGGCGCCGCGCTAGGCCCAAAAATGGCCATATCTCAGGAGACTGGTCCCACGCCCAAAGAGCCAGCAGGGAAAACTATGCCTTGTTCGAAAGCTCCTTGGGAACCGCTTGCGTAGCCCCACACACCTGGGGGCTGCAGGCTTTCCTGCTGCCTTCAGCCTCAAAACCACCCTTTCCCACTTGGCGCCGCGCTAGGCCCAAAAATGGCCATATCTCAGGAGATTGGTCCCACGCCCAAAGAGCCAGCAGGGAAAACTATGCCTTGTTCTAAAGCTCTTTGGGAACCGCTTGCATAGCCCCACACACCTGGGGGCTTCAGGCTTTCCTGCTGCCTTCAGCCTCAAAACCACCCTTTCCCACTTGGCGCCGCGCCAGTCACAATAATAGCCATATGTCTGGAGATTGGTCCCACGCCCAAGGAGCCAGCAGGGAAAACTATGCCTTGTTCTATAGCTCTTTGGGAACCACTTGAGTAGCCCCACACACCTGGGGGCTGCAGGCTTTCCTGCTGCCTTCAGCCTCAAAACCACCCTTTCCCACTTGGCGCCGCGCCAGGCCCAAAAATGGCCATATCTCTGGAGATGGGTGCCACGCCCAAAGAGCCAGCAGGGAAAACTATGCCTTGTTCTAAAGCTCTTTGGGAACCGCTTGCGTAGCCCCACACACCTGGGGGCTGCAGGCTTTCCTGCTGCCTTCAGCCTCAAAACCACCCTTTCCCACTTGGCGCCTCGCCAGGCCCAAAAATGGCCTTATCTGTGGAGATTGGTCCCATGCACAAAGAGCCAGCAGGGAAAACTATGCCTTGTTCTAAAGCTCTTTGGGAACCGCTTGTGTAGCCCCACACACCTGGGGGCTGCAGGCTTTCCTGCTGCCTTCAGCCTCAAAACCACCCTTTCCCACTTGGCGCCTCGCTAGGCCCAAAAATGGCCATCTGTCTGGAGATTGGTCCCACGCCCAAAGAGCCAGCAGGGAAAACTATGCCTTGTTCTAAAGCTCTTTGGGAACTGCTTGCGTAGCCCCACACACCTGGGGGCTGCAGGCTTTCCTGCTGCCTTCAGCCTCAAAACCACCCTTTCCCACTTGGCGTCACGCCAAGACGAAAAATGGCCATCTGTCTGGAGATTGGTCCCACGCCCAAAGAGCCAGCAGGGAAAACTATGCCTTGTTCTAAAGCTCTTTGGGAACCGCTTGCGTAGCCCCACACACCTGGGGGCTGCAGGCTTTCCTGCTGCCTTCAGCCTCAAAACCACCCTTTCCCACTTGGCGCCGCGCCAGTCACAATAATGGCCATATGTCTGGAGATTGGTCCCACGCCCAAAGAGCCAGCAGGGAAAACTATGCCTTGTTCTATAGCTCTTTGGGAACCGCTTGCGTAGCCCCACACACCTGGGGGCTGCAGGCTTTCCTGCTGCCTTCAGCCTCAAAACCACCCTTTCCCACTTGGCGGCGTGCCAGGCCCAAAAATGGCCATATGTCTGGAGATTGGTCCCACGCCCAAAGAGCCATCAGGGAAAACTATGCCTTGTTCTAAAGCTCTTTGGGAACCACCTGCGTAGCCCCACACACTTGGGGGCTGCAGGCTTTCCTGCTGCCTTCAGCCTCACACCACCCTTTCCCACTTGGCGCCGCGCCACACACAAAAATGGCCTTATCTCTGGAGATTGGTCCCATGTCCAAAGAGCCAGCAGGGAAAACTATGCCTTGTTCTAAAGCTCTTTGGGAACCGCTTGCGTAGCCCCACACACCTGGGGGCTGCAGGCTTTCCTGCTGCCTTCAGCCTCAAAACCACCCTTTCCCACTTGGCGCCGCGCTAGGCCCAAAAATGGCCATATCTCAGGAGACTGGTCCCACGCCCAAAGAGCCAGCAGGGAAAACTATGCCTTGTTCGAAAGCTCCTTGGGAACCGCTTGCGTAGCCCCACACACCTGGGGGCTGCAGGCTTTCCTGCTGCCTTCAGCCTCAAAACCACCCTTTCCCACTTGGCGCCGCGCTAGGCCCAAAAATGGCCATCTGTCTGGAGACTGGTCCCACGCCCAAAGAGCCAGCAGGGAAAACTATGCCTTGTTCTAAAGCTCTTTGGGAACCGCTTGCGTAGCCCCACACACCTGGGGGCTTCAGGCTTTCCTGCTGCCTTCAGCCTCAAAACCACCCTTTCCCACTTGGCGCCGCGCCAGTCACAATAATAGCCATATGTCTGGAGATTGGTCCCACGCCCAAGGAGCCAGCAGGGAAAACTATGCCTTGTTCTATAGCTCTTTGGGAACCGCTTGAGTAGCCCCACAGACCTGGGGGCTGCAGGCTTTCCTGCTGCCTTCAGCCTCAAAACCACCCTTTCCCACTTGGCGCCGACCCAGGCCCAAAAATGGCCATCTGTCTGGAGACTGGTCCCACGCCCAAAGAGCCAGCAGGGAAAACTATGCCTTGTTCTAAAGCTCTTTGGGAACCGCTTGCGTAGCCCCACAGACCTGGGGGCTGCAGGCTTTCCTGCTGCCTTCAGCCTCAAAACCACCCTTTCCCACTTGGCGCCTCGCTAGGCCCAAAAATGGCCATCTGTCTGGAGATTGGTCCCACGCCCAAAGAGCCAGCAGGGAAAACTATGCCTTGTTCTAAAGCTCTTTCGGAACCGCTTGCGTAGCCCCACACACTTGGGGGCTGCAGGCTTTCCTGCTGCCTTCAGCCTCACACCACCCTTTCCCACTTGGCGCCGCGGCACACACAAAAATGGCCTTATCTCTGGAGATTGGTCCCATGCCCAAAGAGCCAGCAGGGAAAACTATGCCTTGTTCGAAAGCTCCTTGGGAACCGCTTGCGTAGCCCCACACACCTGGGGGCTGCAGGCTTTCCTGCTGCCCTCAGCCTCAAAACCACCCTTTCCCACTTGGCACCTCGCTAGGCCCAAAAATGGCCATCTGTCTGGAGATTGGTCCCACGCCAAAAGAGCCAACAGGGAAAACTATGCCTTGTTCTAAAGCTCTTTGGGAACCGCTTGCGTAGCCCCACACACTTGGGGGCTGCAGGCTTTCCTGCTGCCTTCAGCCTCACACCACCCTTTCCCACTTGGCGCCGCACCAGGCACAAAAATGGCCTTATCTCTGGAGATTGGTCCCATGCACAAAGAGCCAGCAGGGAAAACTATGCCTTTTTCTCAAGCTCTTTGGGAACCGCTTGCGTAGCCTCACAGACCTGGGGGCTGCAGGCTTTCCTGCTGCCTTCAGCCTCAAAACCACCCTTTCCCACTTGTCGTCACGTCAGGCCCAAAAATGGCCATCTGTCTGGAGACTGGTCCCACGCCCAAAGAGCCAGCAGGGAAAACTATGCCTTGTTCTAAAGCTCTTTGGGAACCGCTTGCGTAGCCCCACACACCTGGGGGCTGCAGGCTTTCCTGCTGCCTTCAGCCTCAAAACCACCCTTTCCCACTTGGCGCCGCGCCAGGCCCAAAAATGGCCATCTGTCTGGAGATTGGTCCCACGCCCAAAGAGCCAGCAGGGAAAACTATGCCTTGTTCTAAAGCTCTTTGGGAACCGCTTGCGTAGCCCCACACACCTGGGGGCTGCAGGCTTTCCTGCTGCCTTCAGCCTCAAAACCACCCTTTCCCACTTGGCGCCGCGCCAGTCACAATAATGGCCATCTGTCTGGAGATTGGTCCCACGCCCAAAGAGCCAGCAGGGAAAACTATGTCTTGTTCTATAGCTCTTTGAGAACCGCTTGCGTAGCCCCACACACCTGGGGGCTGCAGGCTTTCCTGCTGCCTTCAGCCTCAAAACCACCCTTTCCCACTTGGCGCCGCGCCAGGCCCAAAAATGGCCATCTGTCTGGAGACTGGTCCCACGCCCAAAGAGCCATCAGGGAAAACTATGCCTTGTTCTCAAGCTCTTTGGGAACCACCTGCGTAGCCCCACACACTTGGGGGCTGCAGGCTTTCCTGCTGCCTTCAGCCTCACACCACCCTTTCCCACTTGGCGCCGCGCCACACACAAAAATGGCCTTATCTCTGGAGATTGGTCCCATGTCCAAAGAGCCAGCAGGGAAAACTATGCCTTGTTCGAAAGCTCCTTGGGAATCGCTTGCGTAGCCCCACACACCTGGGGGCTGCAGGCTTTCCTGCTGCCTTCAGCCTCAAAACCACCCTTTCCCACTTGGCGCCGCGCTAGGCCCAAAAATGGCCATATCTCTGGAGATTGGTCCCACGCCCAAAGAGCCAGCAGGGAAAACTATGCCTTGTTCTAAAGCTCTTTGGGAACCGCTTGCGTAGCCCCACAGACCTGGGGGCTGCAGGCTTTCCTGCTGCCTTCAGCCTCAAAACCACCCTTTCCCACTTGGCGCCGCGCCAGTCACAATAATGGCCATCTGTCTGGAGATTGGTCCCACGCCCAAAGAGCCAGCAGGGAAAACTATGTCTTGTTCTATAGCTCTTTGAGAACCGCTTGCGTAGCCCCACACACCTGGGGGCTGCAGGCTTTCCTGCTGCCTTCAGCCTCAAAACCACCCTTTCCCACTTGGCGCCGCGCCAGGCCCAAAAATGGCCATCTGTCTGGAGACTGGTCCCACGCCCAAAGAGCCATCAGGGAAAACTATGCCTTGTTCTCAAGCTCTTTGGGAACCACCTGCGTAGCCCCACACACTTGGGGGCTGCAGGCTTTCCTGCTGCCTTCAGCCTCACACCACCCTTTCCCACTTGGCGCCGCGCCACACACAAAAATGGCCTTATCTCTGGAGATTGGTCCCATGTCCAAAGAGCCAGCAGGGAAAACTATGCCTTGTTCGAAAGCTCCTTGGGAATCGCTTGCGTAGCCCCACACACCTGGGGGCTGCAGGCTTTCCTGCTGCCTTCAGCCTCAAAACCACCCTTTCCCACTTGGCGCCGCGCTAGGCCCAAAAATGGCCATATCTCTGGAGATTGGTCCCACGCCCAAAGAGCCAGCAGGGAAAACTATGCCTTGTTCGAAAGCTCCTTGGGAACCGCTTGCGTAGCCCCACACACCTGGGGGCTGCAGGCTTTCCTGCTGCCTTCAGCCTCAAAACCACCCTTTCCCACTTGGCGCCGCGCTAGGCCCAAAAATGGCCATATCTCAGGAGATTGGTCCCACGCCCAAAGAGCCAACAGGGAAAACTATGCCTTGTTCTAAAGCTCTTTGGGAACCGCTTGCGTAGCCCCACAGACCTGGGGGCTACAGGCTTTCCTGCTGCCTTCAGCCTCAAAACCACCCTTTCCCACTTGGCGCCGCGCCAGTCACAATAATGGCCATCTGTCTGGAGATTGGTCCCACGCCCAAAGAGCCAGCAGGGAAAACTATGCCTTGTTCTATAGCTCTTTGGTAACCGCTTGAGTAGCCCCACAGACCTGGGGGCTGCAGGCTTTCCTGCTGCCTTCAGCCTCAAAACCACCCTTTCCCACTTGGCGCCGCGCCAGGCACAAAAATGGCCATCTGTCTGGAGACTGGTCCCACGCCCAAAGAGCCAGCAGGGAAAACTATGCCTTGTTCTAAAGCTCTTTGGGAACCACCTGCGTAGCCCCACACACCTGGGGGCTGCAGGCTTTCCTGCTGCCTTCAGCCTCAAAACCACCCTTTCCCACTTGGCGCCTCTCTAGGCCCAAAAATGGCCAAATGTCTGGAGATTGGTCCCACGCCCAAAGAGCCAGCAGGGAAAACTATGCCTTGTTCTAAAGCTCTTTGGGAACCGCTTGCGTAGCCCCACACACTTGGGGGCTGCAGGCTTTCCTGCTGCCTTCAGCCTCACACCACCCTTTCCCACTTGGCGCCGCGGCACACACAAAAATGGCCTTATCTCTGGAGATTGGTCCCATGCCCAAAGAGCCAGCAGGGAAAACTATGCCTTGTTCGAAAGCTCCTTGGGAACCGCTTGCGTAGCCCCACACACCTGGGGGCTGCAGGCTTTCCTGCTGCCTTCAGCCTCAAAACCACCCTTTCCCACTTGGCGCCGCGCTAGGCCCAAAAATGGCCATATCTCAGGAGATTGGTCCCACGCCCAAAGAGCCAGCAGGGAAAACTATGCCTTGTTCTAAAGCTCTTTGGGAACCGCTTGCGTAGCCCCACACACCTGGGGGCTGCAGGCTTTCCTGCTGCCTTCAGCCTCAAAACCACCCTTTCCCACTTGGCGCCGCGCCAGGCACAAAAATGGCCATCTGTCTGGAGATTGGTCCCACGCCCAAAGAGCCAGCAGGGAAAACTATGCCTTGTTCTCAAGCTCTTTGGGAACCGCTTGCGTAGCCCCACACACCTGGGGGCTGCAGGCTTTCCTGCTGCCTTCAGCCTCGAAACCACCCTTTCCCACTTGGCGCCTCGCTAGGCCCAAAAATGGCCATCTGTCTGGAGATTGGTCCCACGCCCAAAGAGCCAGCAGGGAAAACTATGCCTTGTTCTAAAGCTCTTTGGGAACCGCTTGCGTAGCCCCACACACCTGGGGGCTGCAGGCTTTCCTGCTGCCTTCAGCCTCAAAACCACCCTTTCCCACTTGGCGCCGCGCCAGACACAAAAATGGCCATCTGTCTGGAGATTGGTCCCACGCCCAAAGAGCAAGCAGGGAAAACTATGCCTTGTTCTAAAGCTCTTTGGGATCCGCTTGCGTAGCCCCACACACCTGGGGGCTGCAGGCTTTCCTGCTGCCTTCAGCCTCAAAACCACCCTTTTCCACTTGGCGTCACGCCAGGCCCAAAAATGGCCATCTGCCTGGAGATTGGTCCCACGCCCAAAGAGCCAGCAGGGAAAACTATGCCTTGTTCTAAAGCTCTTTGGGAACCGCTTGGGTAGCCCCACAGACCTGGGGGCTGCAGGCTTTCCTGCTGCCTTCAGCCTCAAAACCACCCTTTCCCACTTGGCGCCGACCCAGGCCCAAAAATGGCCATCTGTCTGGAGATTGGTCCCATGCCCAAAGAGCCAGCAGGGAAAACTATGCCTTGTTCTAAAGCTCTTTGGGAACCGCTTGCGTAGCCCCACACACCTGGGGGCTGCAGGCTTTCCTGCTGCCTTCAGCCTCAAAACCACCCTTTCCCACTTGGCACCGCGCCAGACACAAAAATGGCCATCTGTCTGGAGATTGTTCACACGTCCAAAGAGCCTGCAGGGAAAACTATGCCTTGTTCTAAAGCTCTTTGGGAACCACTTGCGTAGCCCCACAGACCTGGGGGCTGCAGGCTTTCCTGCTGCCTTCAGCCTCAAAACCACCCTTTCCCACTTGGCGCCTCGCTAGGCCCAAAAATGGCCATCTGTCTGGAGATTGGTCCCACGCCCAAAGAGCCAGCAGGGAAAACTATGCCTTGTTCTAAAGCTCTTTGGGAACCGCTTACGTAGCCCCACACACTTGGGGGCTGCAGGCTTTCCTGCTGCCTTCAGCCTCACTCCACCCTTTCCCACTTGGCGCCTCGCCAGGCACAAAAATGGCCTTATCTCTGGAGATTGGTCCCATGCACAAAGAGCCAGCAGGGAAAACTATGCCTTGTTCTCAAGCTCTTTGGGAACCGCTTGCGTAGCCTCACAGACCTGGGGGCTGCAGGCTTTCCTGCTGCCTTCAGCCTCAAAACCACCCTTTCCCACTTGGCGTCACGCCAGGCCCAAAAATGGCCATCTGTCTGGAGATTGGTCCCACGCCCAAAGAGCCAGCAGGGAAAACTATGCCTTGTTCTAAAGCTCTTTGGGAACCGCTTGCGTAGCCCCACACACCTGGGGGCTGCAGGCTTTCCTGCTGCCTTCAGCCTCAAAACCACCCTTTCCCACTTGGCGTCACGCCAAGACGAAAAATGGCCATCTGTCTGGAGATTGGTCCCACGCCCAAAGAGCCAGCAGGGAAAACTATGCCTTGTTCTAAAGCTCTTTGGGAACCGCTTGCGTAGCCCCACAGACCTGGGGGCTGCAGGCTTTCCTGCTGCCTTCAGCCTCAAAACCACCCTTTCCCACGTGGCGCCGCGCCAGTCACAATAATGGCCATCTGTCTGGAGATTGGTCCCACGCCCAAAGAGCCAGCAGGGAAAACTATGCCTTGTTCGAAAGCTCCTTGGGAACCGCTTGCGTAGCCCCACACACCTGGGGGCTGCAGGCTTTCCTGCTGCCTTCAGCCTCAAAACCACCCTTTCCCACTTGGCGCCGCGCCAGGCCCAAAAATGGCCATCTTTCTGGAGACTGGTCCCACGCCCAAAGAGCCATCAGGGAAAACTATGCCTTGTTCTAAAGCTCTTTGGGAACCGCTTGCGTAGCCCCACACACTTGGGGGCTGCAGGCTTTCCTGCTGCCTTCAGCCTCACACCACCCTTTCCCACTTGGCGCCGCGTCACACACAAAAATGGCCTTATCTCTGGAGATTGGTCCCATGTCCAAAGAGCCAACAGGGAAAACTATGCCTTGTTCGAAAGCTCCTTGGGAACCGCTTGCGAAGCCCCACACACCTGGGGGCTGCAGGCTTTCCTGCTGCCTTCAGCCTCAAAACCACCCTTTCCCACTTGGCGCCGCGCTAGGCCCAAAAATGGCCATATCTCAGGAGACTGGTCCCACGCCCAAAGAGCCAGCAGGGAAAACTATGCCTTGTTCGAAAGCTCCTTGGGAACCGCTTGCGTAGCCCCACACACCTGGGGGCTGCAGGCTTTCCTGCTGCCTTCAGCCTCAAAACCACCCTTTCCCACTTGGCGCCGCGCTAGGCCCAAAAATGGCCATATCTCAGGAGATTGGTCCCACGCCCAAAGAGCCAACAGGGAAAACTATGCCTTGTTCTAAAGCTCTTTGGGAACCGCTTGCGTAGCCCCACAGACCTGGGGGCTGCAGGCTTTCCTGCTGCCTTCAGCCTCAAAACCACCCTTTCCCACTTGGCGCCTCGCTAGGAACAATAATGGCCATATGTCTGGAGATTGGTCCCACGCCCAAGGAGCCAGCAGGGAAAACTATGCCTTGTTCTATAGCTCTTTGGTAACCGCTTGAGTAGCCCCACAGACCTGGGGGCTGCAGGCTTTCCTGCTGCCTTCAGCCTCAAAACCACCCTTTCCCACTTGGCGCCGCGCCAGGCACAAAAATGGCCATCTGTCTGGAGACTGGTCCCACGTCCAAAGAGCCAGCAGGGAAAACTATGCCTTGTTCTAAAGCTCTTTGGGAACCACCTGCGTAGCCCCACACACCTGGGGGCTGCAGGCTTTCCTGCTGCCTTCAGCCTCAAAACCACCCTTTCCCACTTGGCGCCTCTCTAGGCCCAAAAATGGCCATCTGTCTGGAGATTGGTCCCACGCCCAAAGAGCCAGCAGGGAAAACTATGCCTTGTTCTAAAGCTCTTTGGGAACCGCTTGCGTAGCCCCACACACCTGGGGGCTGCAGGCTTTCCTGCTGCCTTCAGCCTCAAAACCACCCTTTCCCACTTGGCGCCGCGCCAGACACAAAAATGGCCATCTGTCTGGAGATTGGTGCCACGCCCAAAGATCCAGCACGGAAAACTATGCCTTGTTCTAAAGCTCTTTGGGAACCGCTTGCGTAGCCCCACAGACCTGGGGGCTGCAGGCTTTCCTGCTGCCTTCAGCCTCCAAACCACCCTTTCCCACTTGGCGCCGCGCTAGGCCCAAAAATGGCCATATCTCAGGAGATTGGTCCCACGCCCAAAGAGCCAGCAGGGAAAACTATGCCTTGTTCTAAAGCTCTTTGGGAACCGCTTGCGTAGCCCCACACACCTGGGGGCTGCAGGCTTTCCTGCTGCCTTCAGCCTCACACCACCCTTTCCCGCTTGGCGCCGCGCCACACACAAAAATGGCCTTATCTCTGGAGATTGGTCCCACGCCCAAAGAGCCAGCAGGGAAAACTATGCCTTGTTCTAAAGCTCTTTGGGAACCGCTTGCGTAGCCCCACACACCTGGGGGCTGCAGGCTTTCCTGCTGCCTTCAGCCTCAAAACCACCCTTTCCCACTTGGCGCCTCGCTAGGCCCAAAAATGGCCATCTGTCTGGAGATTGGTCCCACGCCCAAAGAGCCAGCAGGGAAAACTATGCCTTGTTCTAAAGCTCTTTGGGAACCGCTTGCGTAGCCCCACACACCTGGGGGCTGCAGGCTTTCCTGCTGCCTTCAGCCTCAAAACCACCCTTTCCCACTTGGCGTCACGCCAAGACGAAAAATGGCCATCTGTCTGGAGATTGGTCCCACGCCCAAAGAGCCAGCAGGGAAAACTATGCCTTGTTCTAAAGCTCTTTGGGAACCGCTTGCGTAGCCCCACAGACCTGGGGGCTGCAGGCTTTCCTGCTGCCTTCAGCCTCAAAACCACCCTTTCCCACTTGGCGCCGCGCCAGTCACAATAATGGCCATCTGTCTGGAGATTGGTCCCACGCCCAAAGAGCCAGCAGGGAAAACTATGCCTTGTTCTATAGCTCTTTGGGAACCGCTTGCGTAGCCCCACACACTTGGGGGCTGCAGGCTTTCCTGCTGCCTTCAGCCTCAAAACCACCCTTTCCCACTTGGCGGCGCGCCAGGCCCAAAAATGGCCATATGTCTGGAGATTGGTCCCACGCCCAAAGAGCCATCAGGGAAAACTATGCCTTGTTCTAAAGCTCTTTGGGAACCACCTGCGTAGCCCCACACACTTGGGGGCTGCAGGCTTTCCTGCTGCCTTCAGCCTCACACCACCCTTTCCCACTTGGCGCCGCGCCACACACAAAAATGGCCTTATCTCTGGAGATTGGTCCCATGTCCAAAGAGCCAGCAGGGAAAACTATGCCTTGTTCTAAAGCTCTTTGGGAACCGCTTGCGTAGCCCCACACACCTGGGGGCTGCAGGCTTTCCTGCTGCCTTCAGCCTCAAAACCACCCTTTCCCACTTGGCGCCGCGCTAGGCCCAAAAATGGCCATATCTCAGGAGACTGGTCCCACGCCCAAAGAGCCAGCAGGGAAAACTATGCCTTGTTCGAAAGCTCCTTGGGAACCGCTTGCGTAGCCCCACACACCTGGGGGCTTCAGGCTTTCCTGCTGCCTTCAGCCTCAAAACCACCCTTTCCCACTTGGCGCCGCGCCAGTCACAATAATAGCCATATGTCTGGAGATTGGTCCCACGCCCAAGGAGCCAGCAGGGAAAACTATGCCTTGTTCTATAGCTCTTTGGGAACCGCTTGAGTAGCCCCACAGACCTGGGGGCTGCAGGCTTTCCTGCTGCCTTCAGCCTCAAAACCACCCTTTCCCACTTGGCGCCGCGCCAGGCCCAAAAATGGCCATCTGTCTGGAGACTGGTCCCACGCCCAAAGAGCCAGGAGGGAAAACTATGCCTTGTTCGAAAGCTCTTTGGGAACCACCTGCGTAGCCCCACACACCTGGGGGCTGCAGGCTTTCCTGCTGCCTTCAGCCTCAAAACCACCCTTTCCCACTTGGCGCCTCGCTAGGAACAAAAATGGCCATCTGTCTGGAGATTGGTCCCACGCCCAAAGAGCCAGCAGGGAAAACTATGCCTTGTTCTAAAGCTCTTTGGGAACCGCTTGCGTAGCCCCACACACTTGGGGGCTGCAGGCTTTCCTGCTGCCTTCAGCCTCACACCACCCTTTCCCACTTGGCGCCGCGGCACACACAAAAATGGCCTTATCTCTGGAGATTGGTCCCATGCCCAAAGAGCCAGCAGGGAAAACTATGCCTTGTTCGAAAGCTCCTTGGGAACCGCTTGCGTAGCCCCACACACCTGGGGGCTGCAGGCTTTCCTGCTGCCCTCAGCCTCAAAACCACCCTTTCCCACTTGGCACCTCGCTAGGCCCAAAAATGGCCATCTGTCTGGAGATTGGTCCCACGCCAAAAGAGCCAACAGGGAAAACTATGCCTTGTTCTAAAGCTCTTTGGGAACCGCTTGCCTAGCCCCACACACTTGGGGGCTGCAGGCTTTCCTGCTGCCTTCAGCCTCACACCACCCTTTCCCATTTGGCGCCGCACCAGGCACAAAAATGGCCTTATCTCTGGAGATTGGTCCCATGCACAAAGAGCCAGCAGGGAAAACTATGCCTTGTTCTAAAGCTCTTTTGGAACCGCTTGCGTAGCCTCACAGACCTGGGGGCTGCAGGCTTTCCTGCTGCCTTCAGCCTCAAAACCACCCTTTCCCACTTGTCGTCACGTCAGGCCCAAAAATGGCCATCTGTCTGGAGATTGGTCCCACGCCCAAAGAGCCAGCAGGGAAAACTATGCCTTGTTCTAAAGCTCTTTGGGAACCGCTTACGTAGCCCCACAGACCTGGGGGCTGCAGGCTTTCCTGCTGCCTTCAGCCTCAAAACCACCCTTTCCCACTTGGCGCCGCGCCAGGCCCAAAAATGGCCATCTGTCTGGAGATTGGTCCCACGCCCAAAGAGCCAGCAGGGAAAACTATGCCTTGTTCTAAAGCTCTTTGGGAACCGCTTGCGTAGCCCCACAGACCTGGGGGCTGCAGGCTTTCCTGCTGCCTTCAGCCTCAAAACCACCCTTTCCCACTTGGCGCCGCGCCAGTCACAATAATGGCCATCTGTCTGGAGATTGGTCCCACGCCCAAAGAGCCAGCAGGGAAAACTATGTCTTGTTCTATAGCTCTTTGGGAACCGCTTGCGTAGCCCCACACACCTGGGGGCTGCAGGCTTTCCTGCTGCCTTCAGCCTCAAAACCACCCTTTCCCACTTGGCGCCACGCCAGGCCCAAAAATGGCCATCTGTCTGGAGACTGGTCCCACGCCCAAAGAGCCATCAGGGAAAACTATGCCTTGTTCTAAAGCTCTTTGGGAACCACCTGCGTAGCCCCACACACTTGGGGGCTGCAGGCTTTCCTGCTGCCTTCAGCCTCACACCACCCTTTCCCACTTGGCGCCGCGCCACACACAAAAATGGCCTTATCTCTGGAGATTGGTCCCATGTCCAAAGAGCCAGCAGGGAAAACTATGCCTTGTTCGAAAGCTCCTTGGGAACCGCTTGCGTAGCCCCACACACCTGGGGGCTGCAGGCTTTCCTGCTGCCTTCAGCCTCAAAACCACCCTTTCCCACTTGGCGCCGCGCTAGGCCCAAAAATGGCCATATCTCAGGAGATTGGTCCCACGCCCAAAGAGCCAGCAGGGAAAACTATGCCTTGTTCTAAAGCTCTTTGGGAACCGCTTGCGTAGCCCCACACACTTGGGGGCTGCAGGCTTTCCTGCTGCCTTCAGCCTCACACCACCCTTTCCCACTTGGCGCCGCGGCACACACAAAAATGGCCTTATCTCTGGAGATTGGTCCCATGCCCAAAGAGCCAGCAGGGAAAACTATGCCTTGTTCGAAAGCTCATTGGGAACCGCTTGCGTAGCCCCACACACCTGGGGGCTGCAGGCTTTCCTGCTGCCCTCAGCCTCAAAACCACCCTTTCCCACTTGGCACCTCGCTAGGCCCAAAAATGGCCATCTGTCTGGAGATTGGTCCCACGCCAAAAGAGCCAACAGGGAAAACTATGCCTTGTTCTAAAGCTCTTTGGGAACCGCTTGCGTAGCCCCACACACTTGGGGGCTGCAGGCTTTCCTGCTGCCTTCAGCCTCACACTACCCTTTCCCACTTGGCGCCGCACCAGGCACAAAAATGGCCTTATCTCTGGAGATTGGTCCCATGCACAAAGAGCCAGCAGGGAAAACTATGCCTTTTTCTCAAGCTCTTTGGGAACCGCTTGCGTAGCCTCACAGACCTGGGGGCTGCAGGCTTTCCTGCTGCCTTCAGCCTCAAAACCACCCTTTCCCACTTGGCACCTCGCTAGGCCCAAAAATGGCCATCTGCCTGGAGATTGGTCCCACGCCCAAAGAGCCAGCAGGGAAAACTATGCCTTGTTCTAAAGCTCTTTGGGAACCGCTTGCGTAGCCCCACACACCTGGGGGCTGCAGGCTTTCCTGCTGCCTTCAGCCTCAAAACCACCCTTTCCCACTTGGCGCCGCGCCAGGCCCAAAAATGGCCATCTGTCTGGAGATTGGTCCCACGCCCAAAGAGCCAGCAGGGAAAACTATGCCTTGTTCTAAAGCTCTTTGGGAACCGCTTGCGTAGCCCCACACACCTGGGGGCTGCAGGCTTTCCTGCTGCCTTCAGCCTCAAAACCACCCTTTCCCACTTGGCGCCGCGCCAGTCACAATAATGGCCATCTGTCTGGAGATTGGTCCCACGCCCAAAGAGCCAGCAGGGAAAACTATGTCTTGTTCTATAGCTCTTTGGGAACCGCTTGCGTAGCCCCACACACCTGGGGGCTGCAGGCTTTCCTGCTGCCTTCAGCCTCAAAACCACCCTTTCCCACTTGGCGCCACGCCAGGCCCAAAAATGGCCATCTGTCTGGAGACTGGTCCCACGCCCAAAGAGCCATCAGGGAAAACTATGCCTTGTTCTAAAGCTCTTTGGGAACCACCTGCGTAGCCCCACACACTTGGGGGCTGCAGGCTTTCCTGCTGCCTTCAGCCTCACACCACCCTTTCCCACTTGGCGCCGCGGCACACACAAAAATGGCCTTATCTCTGGAGATTGGTCCCATGCCCAAAGAGCCAGCAGGGAAAACTATGCCTTGTTCGAAAGCTCCTTGGGAACCGCTTGCGTAGCCCCACACACCTGGGGGCTGCAGGCTTTCCTGCTGCCCTCAGCCTCAAAACCACCCTTTCCCACTTGGCACCTCGCTAGGCCCAAAAATGGCCATCTGTCTGGAGATTGGTCCCACGCCAAAAGAGCCATCAGGGAAAACTATGCCTTGTTCTAAAGCTCTTTGGGAACCGCTTGCGTAGCCCCACACACTTGGGGGCTGCAGGCTTTCCTGCTGCCTTCAGCCTCACACCACCCTTTCCCACTTGGCGCCGCACCAGGCACAAAAATGGCCTTATCTCTGGAGATTGGTCCCATGCACAAAGAGCCAGCAGGGAAAACTATGCCTTTTTCTCAAGCTCTTTGGGAACCGCTTGCGTAGCCTCACAGACCTGGGGGCTGCAGGCTTTCCTGCTGCCTTCAGCCTCAAAACCACCCTTTCCCACTTGTCGTCACGTCAGGCCCAAAAATGGCCATCTGCCTGGAGATTGGTCCCACGCCCAAAGAGCCAGCAGGGAAAACTATGCCTTGTTCTAAAGCTCCTTGGGAACCGCTTGCGTAGCCCCACACACCTGGGGGCTGCAGGCTTTCCTGCTGCCTTCAGCCTCAAAACCACCCTTTCCCACTTGGCGCCGCGCTAGGCCCAAAAATGGCCATATCTCAGGAGATTGGTCCCACGCCCAAAGAGCCAGCAGGGAAAACTATGCCTTGTTCTAAAGCTCTTTGGGAACCGCTTGCGTAGCCCCACAGACCTGGGGGCTGCAGGCTTTCCTGCTGCCTTCAGCCTCAAAACCACCCTTTCCCACTTGGCGCCGCGCCAGTCACAATAATGGCCATCTGTCTGGAGATTGGTCCCACGCCCAAAGAGCCAGCAGGGAAAACTATGCCTTGTTCTATAGCTCTTTGGGAACCGCTTGAGTAGCCCCACAGACCTGGGGGCTGCAGGCTTTCCTGCTGCCTTCAGCCTCAAAACCACCCTTTCCCACTTGGCGCCGCGCCAGGCACAAAAATGGCCATCTGTCTGGAGACTGGTCCCACGCCCAAAGAGCCAGCAGGGAAAACTATGCCTTGTTCTAAAGCTCTTTGGGAACCACCTGCGTAGCCCCACACACTTGGGGGCTGCAGGCTTTCCTGCTGCCTTCAGCCTCAAAACCACCCTTTCCCACTTGGCGCCTCTCTAGGCCCAAAAATGGCCAAATGTCTGGAGATTGGTCCCACGCCCAAAGAGCCAGCAGGGAAAACTATGCCTTGTTCTAAAGCTCTTTGGGAACCGCTTGCGTAGCCCCACACACCTGGGGGCTGCAGGCTTTCCTGCTGCCTTCAGCCTCAAAACCACCCTTTCCCACTTGGCGCCGCGCTAGGCCCAAAAATGGCCATATCTCAGGAGATTGGTCCCACGCCCAAAGAGCCAGCAGGGAAAACTATGCCTTGTTCTAAAGCTCTTTGGGAACCGCTTGCGTAGCCCCACACACTTGGGGGCTGCAGGCTTTCCTGCTGCCTTCAGCCTCACACCACCCTTTCCCACTTGGCGCCGCGGCACACACAAAAATGGCCTTATCTCTGGAGATTGGTCCCATGCCCAAAGAGCCAGCAGGGAAAACTATGCCTTGTTCGAAAGCTCCTTGGGAACCGCTTGCGTAGCCCCACACACCTGGGGGCTGCAGGCTTTCCTGCTGCCCTCAGCCTCAAAACCACCCTTTCCCACTTGGCACCTCGCTAGGCCCAAAAATGGCCATCTGTCTGGAGATTGGTCCCACGCCAAAAGAGCCAACAGGGAAAACTATGCCTTGTTCTAAAGCTCTTTGGGAACCGCTTGCCTAGCCCCACACACTTGGGGGCTGCAGGCTTTCCTGCTGCCTTCAGCCTCACACCACCCTTTCCCACTTGGCGCCGCACCAGGCACAAAAATGGCCTTATCTCTGGAGATTGGTCCCATGCACAAAGAGCCAGCAGGGAAAACTATGCCTTTTTCTCAAGCTCTTTGGGAACCGCTTGCGTAGACTCACAGACCTGGGGGCTGCAGGCTTTCCTGCTGCCTTCAGCCTCAAAACCACCCTTTCCCACTTGTCGTCACGTCAGGCCCAAAAATGGCCATCTGCCTGGAGATTGGTCCCACGCCCAAAGAGCCAGCAGGGAAAACTATGCCTTGTTCTAAAGCTCTTTGGGAACCGCTTGCGTAGCCCCACACACCTGGGGGCTGCAGGCTTTCCTGCTGCCTTCAGCCTCAAAACCACCCTTTCCCACTTGGCGCCGCGCCAGGCCCAAAAATGGCCATCTGTCTGGAGATTGGTCCCACGCCCAAAGAGCCAGCAGGGAAAACTATGCCTTGTTCTAAAGCTCTTTGGGAACCGCTTGCGTAGCCCCACACACCTGGGGGCTGCAGGCTTTCCTGCTGCCTTCAGCCTCAAAACCACCCTTTCCCACTTGGCGCCGCGCCAGTCACAATAATGGCCATCTGTCTGGAGATTGGTCCCACGCCCAAAGAGCCAGCAGGGAAAACTATGTCTTGTTCTATAGCTCTTTGGGAACCGCTTGCGTAGCCCCACACACCTGGGGGCTGCAGGCTTTCCTGCTGCCTTCAGCCTCAAAACCACCCTTTCCCACTTGGCGCCACGCCAGGCCCAAAAATGGCCATCTGTCTGGAGACTGGTCCCACGCCCAAAGAGCCATCAGGGAAAACTATGCCTTGTTCTAAAGCTCTTTGGGAACCACCTGCGTAGCCCCACACACTTGGGGGCTGCAGGCTTTCCTGCTGCCTTCAGCCTCACACCACCCTTTCCCACTTGGCGCCGCGCCACACACAAAAATGGCCTTATCTCTGGAGATTGGTCCCATGTCCAAAGAGCCAGCAGGGAAAACTATGCCTTGTTCGAAAGCTCCTTGGGAACCGCTTGCGTAGCCCCACACACCTGGGGGCTGCAGGCTTTCCTGCTGCCTTCAGCCTCAAAACCACCCTTTCCCACTTGGCGCCGCGCTAGGCCCAAAAATGGCCATATCTCAGGAGATTGGTCCCACGCCCAAAGAGCCAGCAGGGAAAACTATGCCTTGTTCTAAAGCTCCTTGGGAACCGCTTGCGTAGCCCCACACACCTGGGGGCTGCAGGCTTTCCTGCTGCCTTCAGCCTCAAAACCACCCTTTCCCACTTGGCGCCGCGCTAGGCCCAAAAATGGCCATATCTCAGGAGATTGGTCCCACGCCCAAAGAGCCAACAGGGAAAACTATGCCTTGTTCTAAAGCTCTTTGGGAACCGCTTGCGTAGCCCCACAGACCTGGGGGCTACAGGCTTTCCTGCTGCCTTCAGCCTCAAAACCACCCTTTCCCACTTGGCGCCGCGCCAGTCACAATAATGGCCATCTGTCTGGAGATTGGTCCCACGCCCAAAGAGCCAGCAGGGAAAACTATGCCTTGTTCTATAGCTCTTTGGTAACCGCTTGAGTAGCCCCACAGACCTGGGGGCTGCAGGCTTTCCTGCTGCCTTCAGCCTCAAAACCACCCTTTCCCACTTGGCGCCGCGCCAGGCACAAAAATGGCCATCTGTCTGGAGACTGGTCCCACGCCCAAAGAGCCAGCAGGAAAAACTATGCCTTGTTCTAAAGCTCTTTGGGAACCACCTGCGTAGCCCCACACACTTGGGGGCTGCAGGCTTTCCTGCTGCCTTCAGCCTCAAAACCACCCTTTCCCACTTGGCGCCTCTCTAGGCCCAAAAATGGCCAAATGTCTGGAGATTGGTCCCACGCCCAAAGAGCCAGCAGGGAAAACTATGCCTTGTTCTAAAGCTCTTTGGGAACCGCTTGCGTAGCCCCACACACTTGGGGGCTGCAGGCTTTCCTGCTGCCTTCAGCCTCACACCACCCTTTCCCACTTGGCGCCGCGGCACACACAAAAATGGCCTTATCTCTGGAGATTGGTCCCATGCCCAAAGAGCCAGCAGGGAAAACTATGCCTTGTTCTAAAGCTCTTTGGGAACCGCTTGCGTAGCCCCACACACCTGGGGGCTGCAGGCTTTCCTGCTGCCTTCAGCCTCAAAACCACCCTTTCCCACTTGGCGCCGCGCTAGGCCCAAAAATGGCCATATCTCAGGAGATTGGTCCCACGCCCAAAGAGCCAGCAGGGAAAACTATGCCTTGTTCTAAAGCTCTTTGGGAACCGCTTGCGTAGCCCCACACACCTGGGGGCTGCAGGCTTTCCTGCTGCCTTCAGCCTCAAAACCACCCTTTCCCACTTGGCGCCGCGCCAGGCCCAAAAATGGCCATCTGTCTGGAGATTGGTCCCATGCACAAAGAGCCAGCAGGGAAAACTATGCCTTGTTCTCAAGCTCTTTGGGAACCGCTTGCGTAGCCTCACAGACCTGGGGGCTGCAGGCTTTCCTGCTGCCTTCAGCCTCAAAACCACCCTTTCCCACTTGGCGTCACGCCAGGCCCAAAAATGGCCATCTGTCTGGAGATTGGTCCCACGCCCAAAGAGCCAGCAGGGAAAACTATGCCTTGTTCTAAAGCTCTTTGGGAACCGCTTGCGTAGCCCCACACACCTGGGGGCTGCAGGCTTTCCTGCTGCCTTCAGCCTCAAAACCACCCTTTCCCACTTGGCGTCACGCCAAGACGAAAAATGGCCATCTGTCTGGAGATTGGTCCCACGCCCAAAGAGCCAGCAGGGAAAACTATGCCTTGTTCTAAAGCTCTTTGGGAACCGCTTGCGTAGCCCCACACACCTGGGGGCTGCAGGCTTTCCTGCTGCCTTCAGCCTCAAAACCACCCTTTCCCACTTGGCACCGCGCCAGACACAAAAATGGCCATCTGTCTGGAGATTGTTCACACGTCCAAAGAGCCTGCAGGGAAAACTATGTCTTGTTCTAAAGCTCTTTGGGAACCACTTGCGTAGCCCCACACACCTGGGGGCTGCAGGCTTTCCTGCTGCCTTCAGCCTCAAAACCACACTTTCCCACTTGGCGCCGCGCCAGGCACAAAAATGGCCATATGTCCGGAGATTGGTCCCACGCCCAAAGAGCCAGCAGGGAAAACTATGCCTTTTCCTAAAGCTCTTTGGGAACCGCTTGCATAGCCCCACAGACCTAGGGACTGTAGGCTTTCCTGGCGCCTTCAGCCTCAAAACCACCCTTTCCCACTTCGCGCCGCCCCACGCAAAAAATGGCCATATGTCTGGAGATTTGTCCCACGCCCAAAGAGCCAGCAGGGAAAACTATGCCTGGTTCTAAAGCTCTTTGGGAACCGATTGCGTAGCCCCACACACCTGGGGGCTGCAGGCTTTCCTGCTGCCTTCAGCCTCAAAACCACCCTTTCCCACTTGGCGCCGCGCCAGGCACAAAAATGGCCATATCTCTGGAGATTGGTCCCACGCCCAAAGAGCCAGCAGGGAAAACTATGCCTTGTTCTAAAGCTCTTTGGGAAACGCTTGCGTAGCCCCACACACCTGGGGGCTGCAGGCTTTCCTGCTGCCTTCAGCCTCAAAAACCTCCCTTTCCCACTTGGCGCTGCGCCAGGCACAAAAATGGCCATATGTCTGGAGATTGGTCCCACACCCAAAGAGCCAGCAGGGAAAACTATGCCTTGTTCTAAAGCTCTTTGGGAACCGCTTGCGTAGCCCCACACACCTGGGGGCTGCAGGCTTTCCTGCTGCCTTCAGCCTCAAAACCACCCTTTCCCACTTGGCGCCGCGCCAGGCACAAAAATGGCCATATGTCTGGAGATTGGTCCCACGCCCAAAGAGCCAGCAGGGAAAACTCTGCCTGGTTCTAAAGCTCTTTGGGAACCGCATACGTAGCCCCACAGACGTGGGGGCTGCAGGCTTTCCTGCTGCCTTCAGCCTCAAAACCACCCTTTCCCACTTGGCGCCGCGCCAGGCACAAAAATGGCCATATGTCTGGAGATTGGTCCCACGCCCAAAGAGCCAGCACGGTAAACTATGCCTTGTTTTCAAGCTCTTTGGGAACCCCTTGCGTAGCCCCACAGACCTGGGGGCTGCAGGCTTTCCTGCTGCCTTCAGCCTCAAAAACCACCCTTTCCCACTTGGCGCCACGCCACGCACAAAAATGGCCATATGTCCGGAGATTGGTCCCACGCCCAAAGAGCCAGCAGGGAAAATTATGTCTTTTTCTAAAGCTCTTTGGGAACCGCTTGCATAGCCCCACAGACCTAGGGACTGTAGGCTTTCCTGGCGCCTTCAGCATCAAAACCACCCTTTCCCACTTGGCGCCGCCCCACGCAAAAAATGGCCATATGTCTGGAGATTTGTCCCACGCCCAAAGAGCCAGCAGGGAAAACTATGCCTGGTTCTAAAGCTCTTTGGGAACCGCTTGCGTAGCCCCACACACCTGGGGGCTGCAGGCTTTCCTGCTGCCTTCAGCCTCAAAACCACCCTTTCCCACTTGGCGCCGCGCCAGGCACAAAAATGGCCATATGTCTGGAGATTGGTCCCACGCCCAAAGAGCCAGCAGGGAAAACTATGCCTTGTTCTAAAGCTCTTTGGGAACCGCTTGCGTAGCCCCACACACCTGGGGGCTGCAGGCTTTCCTGCTGCCTTCAGCCTCAAAAACCTCCCTTTCCCACTTGGCGCTGCGCCAGGCACAAAAAAGGCCATCTGTCTGGAGATTGGTCCCACGCCCAAAGAGCCAGCAGGGAAAAATATGCCTTGTTCTCAAGCTCTTTGGGAACCGCTTGCGTAGCCCCACACACCTGGGGGCTGCAGGCTTTCCTGCTGCCTTCAGCCTCAAAACCACCCTTTCCCACTTGGCGCCGCGCCAGGCACAAAAATGGCCATATGTCTGGAGATTGGTCCCACGCCCAAAGAGCCAGCAGGGAAAACTCTGCCTGGTTCTAAAGCTCTTTGGGAACCGAATACGTAGCCCCACAGACGTGGGGGCTGCAGGCTTTCCTGCTGCCTTCAGCCTCAAAACCACCCTTTCCCACTTGGCGCCGCGCCAGGCACAAAAATGGCCATATGTCTGGAGATTGGTCCCACGCCCAAAGAGCCAGCAGGGAAAATTATGCCTTGTTCTAAAGCTCTTTGGGAACCGCTTGCGTAGCCCCACACACCTGGGGGCTGCAGGCTTTCCTGCTGCCTTCAGCCTCAAAAACCACCCTTTCCCACTTGGCGCCACGCCAGGCCCAAAAATGGCCATATGTGTGGAGATTGGTCCCACGCCCAAAGAGCCAGCAGGGAAAATTATGCCTTGTTTTCAAGCTCATTGGGAACCGCTTGCGTAGCCCCACACACCTGGGGGCTGCAGGCTTTCCTGCTGCCTTCAGCCTCAAAACCACCCTTTCCCACTTGGCGCCGCGCCAGGCACAAAAATGGCCATCTGTCTGGAGATTGGTCCCACGCCCAAAGAGCCAGCAGGGAAAAATCTGCCTGGTTCTAAAGCTCTTTGGGAACCGCTTGCGTAGCCCCACACACCTGGGGGCTGCAGGCTTTCCTGCTGCCTTCAGCCTCAAAACCACCCTTTCCCACTTGGCGCCGCGCCAGGCACAAAAATGGCCATCTGTCTGGAGATTGGTCCCACGCCCAAAGAGCCAGCAGGGAAAAATCTGCCTGGTTCTAAAGCTCTTTGGGAACCGCATACGTAGCCCCACAGACGTGGGGGCTGCAGGCTTTCCTGCTGCCTTCAGCCTCAAAACCACCCTTTCCCATTTGGCGCCGCGCCAGGCACAAAAATGGCCATACCTCAGGAGATTGGTCCCACGCCCAAAGAGCCAGCAGGGAAAACTATGCCTTGTTTTCAAGCTCTTTGGGAACCCCTTGCGTAGCCCCACAGACCTGGGGGCTGCAAGCTTTCCTGCTGCCTTCAGCCTCAAAAACCACCCTTTCCCACTTGGCGCCACGCCAGGCACAAAAATGGCCATATGTCCGGAGATTGGTCCCACGCCCAAAGAGCCAGCAGGGAAAATTATGCCTTGTTCTAAAGCTCTTTGGGAACCGCTTGCGTAGCCCCACAGACCTAGGGACTGTAGGCTTTCCTGGCGCCTTCAGCCTCAAAACCACCCTTTCCCACTTGGCGCCGCGCCAGGCACAAAAATGGCCATATGTCTGGAGATTGGTCCCACGCCCAAAGAGCCAGCAGGGAAAACTATGCCTTGTTCTAAAGCTCTTTGGGAACCGCTTGCGTAGCCCCACACACCTGGGGGCTGCAGGCTTTCCTGCTGCCTTCAGCCTCAAAAACCTCCCTTTCCCACTTGGCGCTGCGCCAGGCACAAAAATGGCCATATGTCCGGAGATTGGTCCCACGCCCAAAGAGCCAGCAGGGAAAACTATGCCTTTTCCTAAAGCTCTTTGGGAACCGCTTGCATAGCCCCACAGACCTAGGGACTGTAGGCTTTCCTGGCGCCTTCAGCATCAAAACCACCCTTTCCCACTTGGCGCCGCCCCACGCAAAAAATGGCCATATGTCTGGAGATTTGTCCCACGCCCAAAGAGCCAGCAGGGAAAACTATGCCTGGTTCTAAAACTCTTTGGGAACTGCTTGCGTAGCCCCACAGACGTGGGGGCTGCAGGCTTTCCTGCTGCCTTCAGCCTCAAAACCACCCTTTCCCACTTGGCGCCGCGCCAGGCACAAAAATGGCCATATGTCTGGAGATTGGTCCCACGCCCAAAGAGCCAGCAGGGAAAACTATGCCTTGTTCTAAAGCTCTTTGGGAACCGCTTGCGTAGCCCCACACACCTGGGGGCTGCAGGCTTTCCTGCTGCCTTCAGCCTCAAAAACCTCCCTTTCCCACTTGGCGCTGCGCCAGGCACAAAAAAGGCCATCTGTCTGGAGATTGGTCCCACGCCCAAAGAGCCAGCAGGGAAAAATATGCCTTGTTCTCAAGCTCTTTGGGAACCGCTTGCGTAGCCCCACAGACCTGGGGGCTGCAGGCTTTCCTGCTGCCTTCAGCCTCAAAACCACCCTTTCCCACTTGGCGCCGCGCCAGGCACAAAAATGGCCATATGTCTGGAGATTGGTCCCACGCCCAAAGAGCCAGCAGGGAAAACTCTGCCTGGTTCTAAAGCTCTTTGGGAACCGAATACGTAGCCCCACAGACGTGGGGGCTGCAGGCTTTCCTGCTGCCTTCAGCCTCAAAACCACCCTTTCCCACTTGGCGCCGCGCCAGGCACAAAAATGGCCATATGTCTGGAGATTGGTCCCACGCCCAAAGAGCCAGCAGGGAAAATTATGCCTTGTTCTAAAGCTCTTTGGGAACCGCTTGCGTAGCCCCACACACCTGGGGGCTGCAGGCTTTCCTGCTGCCTTCAGCCTCAAAAACCACCCTTTCCCACTTGGCGCCACGCAGGCCCAAAAATGGCCATATGTGTGGAGATTGGTCCCACGCCCAAAGAGCCAGCAGGGAAAATTATGCCTTGTTCTAAAGCTCATTGGGAACCGCTTGCGTAGCCCCACACACCTGGGGGCTGCAGGCTTTCCTGCTGCCTTCAGCCTCAAAACCACCCTTTCCCACTTGGCGCCGCGCCAGGCACAAAAATGGCCATCTGTCTGGAGATTGGTCCCACGCCCAAAGAGCCAGCAGGGAAAACTATGCCTTGTTCTAAAGCTCTTTGGGAACCGCTTGCATAGCCCCACACACCTGGGGGCTGCAGGCTTTCCTGCTGCCTTCAGCCTCAAAACCACCCTTTCCCACTTGGCGCCGCGCCAGGCACAAAAATGGCCATATGTCTGGAGATTGGTCCCACGCCCAAAGAGCCAGCAGGGAAAAATCTGCCTGGTTCTAAAGCTCTTTGGGAACCGCATACGTAGCCCCACAGACGTGGGGGCTGCAGGCTTTCCTGCTGCCTTCAGCCTCAAAACCACCCTTTCCCATTTGGCGCCGCGCCAGGCACAAAAATGGCCATACCTCAGGAGATTGGTCCCACGCCCAAAGAGCCAGCAGGGAAAACTATGCCTTGTTTTCAAGCTCTTTGGGAACCCCTTGCGTAGCCCCACAGACCTGGGGGCTGCAGGCTTTCCTGCTGCCTTCAGCCTCAAAACCACCCTTTCCCACTTGGCGCCGCCCCACGCAAAAAATGGCCATATGTCTGGAGATTGGTCCCACGCCCAAAGAGCCAGCAGGGAAAACAATGCCTTGTTTTCAAGCTCTTTGAGAACCCCTTGCGTAGCCCCACACACCTGGGGGCTGCAGGCTTTCCTGCTGCCTTCAGCCTCAAAACCCACCCTTTCCCACTTGGCGCCGCGCCAGGCACAAAAATGGCCATAGGTCCGGAGATTGGTCCCACGCCCAAAGAGCCAGCAGGGAAAACTATGCCTTGTTCTAAAGCTCTTTGGGAACCGCTTGCGTAGCCCCACAGAGCTAGGGACTGTAGGCTTTCCTGGCGCCTTCAGCCTCAAAACCACCCTTTCCCACTTGGCGCCGCCCCACGCAAAAAATGGCCATATGTCTGGAGATTTGTCCCACGCCCAAAGAGCCAGCAGGGAAAACTATGCCTGGTTCTAAAGCTCTTTGGGAACCGCTTGCGTAGCCCCACACACCTGGGGGCTGCAGGCTTTCCTGCTGCCTTCAGCCTCAAAACCACCCTTTCCCACTTGGTGCCGCGCCAGGCACAAAAATGGCCATATGTCTGGAGATTGGTCCCACGCCCAAAGAGCCAGCAGGGAAAACTATGCCTTGTTCTCAAGCTCTTTGGGAACCGCTTGCGTAGCCCCACAGATGTGGGGGCTGCAGGCTTTCCTGCTGCCTTCAGCCTCAAAAACCTCCCTTTCCCACTTGGCGCCGCCCCACACAAAAAATGGCCATATGTGTGGAGATTGGTCCCACGCCCAAAGAGCCAGCAGGGAAAACTATGCCTTGTTCTCAAGCTCTTTGGGAACCGCTTGCGTAGCCCCACACACCTGGGGGCTGCAGGCTTTCCTGCTGCCTTCAGCCTCAAAACCACCCTTTCCCACTTGGCGCCGCGCCAGGCACAAAAATGGCCATCTGTCTGGAGATTGGTCCCACGCCCAAAGAGCCAGCAGGGAAAAATCTGCCTGGTTCTAAAGCTCTTTGGGAACCGCATACGTAGCCCCACAGACGTGGGGGCTGCAGGCTTTCCTGCTGCCTTCAGCCTCAAAACCACCCTTTCCCACTTGGCGCCGGGCCAGGCACAAAAATGGCCATATGTCTGGAGATTGGTCCCACGCCCAAAGAGCCAGCAGGGAAAACTATGCCTGGTTCTAAAGCTCTTTGGGAACCGCATACGTAGCCCCACAGACGTGGGGGCTGCAGGCTCTCCTGCTGCCTTCAGCCTCAAAACCACCCTTTCCCACTTGGCACCGCGCCAGGCACAAAAATGGCCATACCTCAGGAGATTGGTCCCACGCCCAAAGAGCCAGCAGGGAAAACTATGCCTTGTTTTCAAGCTCTTTGGGAACCCCTTGCGTAGCCCCACACACCTGGGGGCTGCAGGCTTTCCTGCTGCCTTCAGCCTCAAAAACCACCCTTTCCCACTTGGCGCCACGCCAGGCACAAAAATGGCCATATGTCCGGAGATTGGTCCCACGCCCAAAGAGCCAGCAGGGAAAATTATGCCTTGTTCTAAAGCTCTTTGGGAACCGCTTGCGTAGCCCCACAGACCTAGGGACTGTAGGCTTTCCTGGCGCCTTCAGCCTCAAAACCACCCTTTCCCACTTGGCGCCGCGCCAGGCACAAAAATGGCCATATGTCTGGAGATTGGTCCCACGCCCAAAGAGCCAGCAGGGAAAACTATGCCTTGTTCTAAAGCTCTTTGGGAACCGCTTGCGTAGCCCCACACACCTGGGGGCTGCAGGCTTTCCTGCTGCCTTCAGCCTCAAAAACCTCCCTTTCCCACTTGGCGCTGCGCCAGGCACAAAAATGGCCATATGTCTGGAGATTGGTCCCACGCCCAAAGAGCCAGCAGGGAAAACTATGCCTTGTTCTAAAGCTCTTTGGGAACCGCTTGCGTAGCCCCACACACCTGGGGGCTGCAGGCTTTCCTGCTGCCTTCAGCCTCAAAACCACACTTTCCCACTTGGCGCCGCGCCAGGCACAAAAATGGCCATATGTCCGGAGATTGGTCCCACGCCCAAAGAGCCAGCAGGGAAAACTATGCCTTTTCCTAAAGCTCTTTGGGAACCGCTTGCATAGCCCCACAGACCTAGGGACTGTAGGCTTTCCTGGCGCCTTCAGCCTCAAAACCACCCTTTCCCACTTCGCGCCGCCCCACGCAAAAAATGGCCATATGTCTGGAGATTTGTCCCACGCCCAAAGAGCCAGCAGGGAAAACTATGCCTGGTTCTAAAGCTCTTTGGGAACCGCTTGCGTAGCCCCACACACCTGGGGGCTGCAGGCTTTCCTGCTGCCTTCAGCCTCAAAACCACCCTTTCCCACTTGGCGCCACGCCAGGCACAAAAATGGCCATATCTCTGGAGATTGGTCCCACGCCCAAAGAGCCAGCAGGGAAAACTATGCCTTGTTCTAAAGCTCTTTGGGAAACGCTTGCGTAGCCCCACACACCTGGGGGCTGCAGGCTTTCCTGCTGCCTTCAGCCTCAAAAACCTCCCTTTCCCACTTGGCGCTGCGCCAGGCACAAAAATGGCCATCTGTCTGGAGATTGGTCCCACACCCAAAGAGCCAGCAGGGAAAACTATGCCTTGTTCTAAAGCTCTTTGGGAACCGCTTGCGTAGCCCCACACACCTGGGGGCTGCAGGCTTTCCTGCTGCCTTCAGCCTCAAAACCACCCTTTCCCACTTGGCGCCGCGCCAGGCACAAAAATGGCCATATGTCTGGAGATTGGTCCCACGCCCAAAGAGCCAGCAGGGAAAAATCTGCCTGGTTCTAAAGCTCTTTGGGAACCGCATACGTAGCCCCACAGACGTGGGGGCTGCAGGCTTTCCTGCTGCCTTCAGCCTCAAAACCACCCTTTCCCACTTGGCGCCGCGCCAGGCACAAAAATGGCCATATGTCTGGAGATTGGTCCCACGCCCAAAGAGCCAGCACGGTAAACTATGCCTTGTTTTCAAGCTCTTTGGGAACCCCTTGCGTAGCCCCACAGACCTGGGGGCTGCAGGCTTTCCTGCTGCCTTCAGCCTCAAAAACCACCCTTTCCCACTTGGCGCCACGCCAGGCACAAAAATGGCCATATGTCCGGAGATTGGTCCCACGCCCAAAGAGCCAGCAGGGAAAATTATGTCTTTTTCTAAAGCTCTTTGGGAACCGCTTGCATAGCCCCACAGACCTAGGGACTGTAGGCTTTCCTGGCGCCTTCAGCATCAAAACCACCCTTTCCCACTTGGCGCCGCCCCACGCAAAAAATGGCCATATGTCTGGAGATTTGTCCCACGCCCAAAGAGCCAGCAGGGAAAACTATGCCTGGTTCTAAAGCTCTTTGGGAACCGCTTGCGTAGCCCCACAGACGTGGGGGCTGCAGGCTTTCCTGCTGCCTTCAGCCTCAAAACCACCCTTTCCCACTTGGCGCCGCGCCAGGCACAAAAATGGCCATATGTCTGGAGATTGGTCCCACGCCCAAAGAGCCAGCAGGGAAAACTATGCCTTGTTCTAAAGCTCTTTGGGAACCGCTTGCGTAGCCCCACACACCTGGGGGCTGCAGGCTTTCCTGCTGCCTTCAGCCTCAAAAACCTCCCTTTCCCACTTGGCGCTGCGCCAGGCACAAAAAAGGCCATCTGTCTGGAGATTGGTCCCACGCCCAAAGAGCCAGCAGGGAAAAATATGCCTTGTTCTCAAGCTCTTTGGGAACCGCTTGCGTAGCCCCACACACCTGGGGGCTGCAGGCTTTCCTGCTGCCTTCAGCCTCAAAACCACCCTTTCCCACTTGGCGCCGCGCCAGGCACAAAAATGGCCATATGTCTGGAGATTGGTCCCACGCCCAAAGAGCCAGCAGGGAAAACTCTGCCTGGTTCTAAAGCTCTTTGGGAACCGAATACGTAGCCCCACAGACGTGGGGGCTGCAGGCTTTCCTGCTGCCTTCAGCCTCAAAACCACCCTTTCCCACTTGGCGCCGCGCCAGGCACAAAAATGGCCATATGTCTGGAGATTGGTCCCACGCCCAAAGAGCCAGCAGGGAAAAATCTGCCTTGTTCTAAAGCTCTTTGGGAACCGCTTGCGTAGCCCCACACACCTGGGGGCTGCAGGCTTTCCTGCTGCCTTCAGCCTCAAAACCACCCTTTCCCACTTGGCGCCGCGCCAGGCACAAAAATGGCCATATGTCCGGAGATTGGTCCCACGCCCAAAGAGCCAGCAGGGAAAACTATGCCTTGTTTTCAAGCTCTTTGGGAACCCCTTGCGTAGCCCCACAGACCTGGGGGCTGCAGGCTTTCCTGCTGCCTTCAGCCTCAAAACCACCCTTTCCCACTTGGCGCCGCCCCACGCAAAAAATGGCCATATGTCTGGAGATTGGTCCCACGCCCAAAGAGCCAGCAGGGAAAACAATGCCTTGTTTTCAAGCTCTTTGAGAACCCCTTGCGTAGCCCCACACACCTGGGGGCTGCAGGCTTTCCTGCTGCCTTCAGCCTCAAAAACCACCCTTTCCCACTTGGCGCCGCGCCAGGCACAAAAATGGCCATAGGTCCGGAGATTGGTCCCACGCCCAAAGAGCCAGCAGGGAAAACTATGCCTTGTTCTAAAGCTCTTTGGGAACCGCTTGCGTAGCCCCACAGAGCTAGGGACTGTAGGCTTTCCTGGCGCCTTCAGCCTCAAAACCACCCTTTCCCACTTGGCGCCGCCCCACGCAAAAAATGGCCATATGTCTGGAGATTTGTCCCACGCCCAAAGAGCCAGCAGGGAAAACTATGCCTTGTTCTCAAGCTCTTTGGGAACCGCTTGCGTAGCCCCACACACCTGGGGGCTGCAGGCTTTCCTGCTGCCTTCAGCCTCAAAACCACCCTTTCCCACTTGGCGCCGCGCCAGGCACAAAAATGGCCATCTGTCTGGAGATTGGTCCCACGCCCAAAGAGCCAGCAGGGAAAAATCTGCCTGGTTCTAAAGCTCTTTGGGAACCGCATACGTAGCCCCACAGACGTGGGGGCTGCAGGCTTTCCTGCTGCCTTCAGCCTCAAAACCACCCTTTCCCACTTGGCACCGCGCCAGGCACAAAAATGGCCATACCTCAGGAGATTGGTCCCACGCCCAAAGAGCCAGCAGGGAAAACTATGCCTTGTTTTCAAGCTCTTTGGGAACCCCTTGCGTAGCCCCACACACCTGGGGGCTGCAGGCTTTCCTGCTGCCTTCAGCCTCAAAAACCACCCTTTCCCACTTGGCGCCGCGCCAGGCACAAAAATGGCCATAGGTCCGGAGATTGGTCCCACGCCCAAAGAGCCAGCAGGGAAAACTATGCCTTGTTCTAAAGCTCTTTGGGAACCGCTTGCGTAGCCCCACAGAGATAGGGACTGTAGGCTTTCCTGGCGCCTTCAGCCTCAAAACCACCCTTTCCCACTTGGCGCCGCCCCACGCAAAAAATGGCCATATGTCTGGAGATTTGTCCCACGCCCAAAGAGCCAGCAGGGAAAACTATGCCTTGTTCTCAAGCTCTTTGGGAACCGCTTGCGTAGCCCCACACACCTGGGGGCTGCAGGCTTTCCTGCTGCCTTCAGCCTCAAAACCACCCTTTCCCACTTGGCGCCGCGCCAGGCACAAAAATGGCCATCTGTCTGGAGATTGGTCCCACGCCCAAAGAGCCAGCAGGGAAAAATCTGCCTGGTTCTAAAGCTCTTTGGGAACCGCATACGTAGCCCCACAGACGTGGGGGCTGCAGGCTTTCCTGCTGCCTTCAGCCTCAAAACCACCCTTTCCCACTTGGCACCGCGCCAGGCACAAAAATGGCCATACCTCAGGAGATTGGTCCCACGCCCAAAGAGCCAGCAGGGAAAACTATGCCTTGTTTTCAAGCTCTTTGGGAACCCCTTGCGTAGCCCCACACACCTGGGGGCTGCAGGCTTTCCTGCTGCCTTCAGCCTCAAAAACCACCCTTTCCCACTTGGCGCCACGCCAGGCACAAAAATGGCCATATGTCCGGAGATTGGTCCCACGCCCAAAGAGCCAGCAGGGAAAATTATGCCTTGTTCTAAAGCTCTTTGGGAACCGCTTGCGTAGCCCCACAGACCTAGGGACTGTAGGCTTTCCTGGCGCCTTCAGCCTCAAAACCACCCTTTCCCACTTGGCGCCGCGCCAGGCACAAAAATGGCCATATGTCTGGAGATTGGTCCCACGCCCAAAGAGCCAGCAGGGAAAACTATGCCTTGTTCTAAAGCTCTTTGGGAACCGCTTGCGTAGCCCCACACACTTGGGGGCTGCAGGCTTTCCTGCTGCCTTCAGCCTCAAAACCACCCTTTCCCACTTGGCGCCGCGCCAGGCACAAAAATGGCCATATGTCTGGAGATTGGTCCAACGCCCAAAGCGCCAGCAGGGAAAACTATGCCTGGTTCTAAAGCTCTTTGGGAACCGCTTGCGTAGCCCCACACACCTGGGGGCTGCAGGCTTTCCTGCTGCCTTCAGCCTCAAAACCACCCTTTCCCACTTGGCGCCGCGCCAGGCACAAAAATGGCCATATGTCTGGAGATTGGTCCCACGCCCAAAGAGCCAGCAGGGAAAACTATGCCTTGTTCTCAAGCTCTTTGGGAACCGCTTGCGTAGCCCCACAGACCTGGGGGCTGCAGGCTTTCCTGCTGCCTTCAGCCTCAAAACCACCCTTTCCCACTTGGCGCCGCGCCAGGCACAAAAATGGCCATATGTCTGGAGATTGGTCCCACGCCCAAAGAGCCAGCAGGGAAAACTATGCCTTGTTCTAAAGCTCTTTGGGAACCGCTTGCGTAGCCCCACACACCTGGGGGCTGCAGGCTTTCCTGCTGCCTTCAGCCTCAAAACCACCCTTTCCCACTTGGCGCCGCGCCAGGCACAAAAATGGCCATATGTCCGGAGATTGGTCCCACGCCCAAAGAGCCAGCAGGGAAAATTATGCCTTGTTCGAAAGCTCTTTGGGAACCGCTTGCGTAGCCCCACACACCTGGGGGCTGCAGGCTTTCCTGCTGCCTTCAGCCTCAAAACCACCCTTTCCCACTTGGCGCCGCCCCACGCAAAAAATGGCCATATGTCCGGAGATTGGTCCCACGCCCAAAGAGCCAGCAGGGAAAATTATGCCTTTTTCTAAAGCTCTTTGGGAACCGCATACGTAGCCCCACAGACCTGGGGGCTGCAGGCTTTCCTGCTGCCTTCAGCCTCAAAACCACCCTTTCCCACTTGGCGCCGCGCCAGGCACAAAAATGGCCATATGTCTGGAGATTGGTCCCACGCCCAAAGAGCCAGCAGGGAAAACTATGCCTTGTTCTAAAGCTCTTTGGGAACCGAATACGTAGCCCCACAGACGTGGGGGCTGCAGGCTTTCCTGCTGCCTTCAGCCTCAAAACCACCCTTTCCCACTTGGCGCCGCTCCAGGCACAAAAATGGCCATATGTCTGGAGATTGGTCTCACGCCCAAAGAGCCAGCAGGGAAAATTATGCCTTGTTCTAAAGCTCTTTGGGAACCGCTTGCGTAGCCCCACACACCTGGGGGCTGCAGGCTTTCCTGCTTCCTTAGCCTCAAAAACCACCCTTTCCCACTTGGCGCAAGGCCAGGCACAAAAATGGCCATATGTGTGGAGATTGGTCCCACGCCTAAAGAGCCAGCAGGGAAAACTATGCCTTGTTCTAAAGCTCTTTGGGAACCACTTGCATAGCCCCACAGACCTAGGGACTGTAGGCTTTCCTGGCGCCTTCAGCCTCAAAACCACCCTTTCCCACTTGGCGCCGCGCCAGGCACAAAAATGGCCATATGTCTGGAGATTGGTCCCATGCTCAAAGAGCCAGCAGGGAAAACTATGCCTTGTTCTCAAGCTCTTTGGGAACCGCTTGCGTAGCCCCACACACCTGGGGGCTGCAGGCTTTCCTGCTGCCTTCAGCCTCAAAACCACCCTTTCCCACTTGGCGCCGCGCCAGGCACAAAAATGGCCATATGTCTGGAGATTGGTCCCACGCCCAAAGAGCCAGCAGGGAAAACTATGCCTGGCTCTAAAGCTCTTTGGGAACCGCATACGTAGCCCCACAGACCTGGGGGCTGCAGGCTTTCCTGCTGCCTTCAGCCTCAAAACCACCCTTTCCCACTTGGCGCCGCGCCAGGCACAAAAATGGCCATATGTCTGGAGATTGGTCCCACGCCCAAAGAGCCAGCAGGGAAAACTATGCCTGGTTCTAAAGCTCTTTGGGAACCGCTTGCGTAGCCCCAGAGACCTGGGGGCTGCAGGCTTTCCTGCTGCCTTCAGCCTCAAAACCACCCTTTCCCACTTGGCGCCGCGCCAGGCACAAAAATGGCCATATGTCTGGAGATTGGTCCCACGCCCAAAGAGCCAGCAGGGAAAATTATGCCTTGTTCTAAAGCTCTTTGGGAACCGCTTGCGTAGCCCCACAGACCTAGGGACTGTAGGCTTTCCTGGCGCCTTCAGCCTCAAAACCACCCTTTCCCACTTGGCGCCGCCCCACGCAAAAACTGGCCATCTGTCTGGAGATTTGTCCCACGCCCAAAGAGCCAGCAGGGAAAACTATGCCTTGTTCTAAAGCTCTTTGGGAACCCCTTGCGTAGCCCCACACACCTGGGGGCTGCAGGCTTTCCTGCTGCCTTCAGCCTGCCTTCAGCCTCAAAACCACCCTTTCCCACTTGGCGCCGCGCCAGGCACAATAATGGCCATATGTCTGGAGATTGGTCCCACGCCCAAAGAGCCAGCAGGGAAAACTATGCCTTGTTCTAAAGCTCTTTGGGAACCGCTTGCGTAGCCCCACACACCTGGGGGCTGCAGGCTTTCCTGCTGCCTTCAGCCTCAAAACCACCCTTTCCCACTTGGCGCCGCGCCAGGCACAAAAATGGCCATATCTCTGGAGATTGGTCCCACGCCCAAAGCGCCAGCAGGGAAAACTCTGCCTGGTTCTAAAGCTCTTTGGGAACCGCATACGTAGCCCCACAGACGTGGGGGCTGCAGGCTTTCCTGCTGCCTTCAGCCTCAAAACCACCCTTTCCCACTTGGCGCCGCGCCAGGCACAAAAATGGCCATATGTCTGGAGATTGGTCCCACGCCCAAAGAGCCAGCAGGGAAAACTATGCCTTGTTCTAAAGCTCTTTGGGAACCACTTGCATAGCCCCACAGACCTAGGGACTGTAGGCTTTCCTGGCGCCTTCAGCCTCAAAACCACCCTTTCCCACTTGGCGCCGCGCCAGGCACAAAAATGGCCATATGTCTGGAGATTGGTCCCATGCTCAAAGATCCAGCAGGGAAAACTATGCCTTGTTCTCAAGCTCTTTGGGAACCGCTTGCGTAGCCCCACACACCTGAGGGCTGCAGGCTTTCCTGCTGCCTTCAGCCTCAAAACCACCCTTTCCCACTTGGCGCCGCGCCAGGCACAAAAATGGCCATCTGTCTGGAGATTGGTCCCACGCCCAAAGAGCCAGCAGGGAAAACTATGCCTGGCTCTAAAGCTCTTTGGGAACCGCATACGTAGCCCCACAGACCTGGGGGCTGCAGGCTTTCCTGCTGCCTTCAGCCTCAAAACCACCCTTTCCCACTTGGCGCCGCGCCAGGCACAAAAATGGCCATATGTCTGGAGATTGGTCCCACACCAAAAGAGCCAGCAGGGAAAACTATGCCTTGTTCTAAAGGTCTTTGGGAACCGCTTGCGTAGCCCCACACACCTGGGGGCTGCAGGCTTTCCTGCTGCCTTCAGCCTCAAAACCACCCTTTCCCACTTGGCGCCGCCCCACGCAAAAAATGGCCATCTGTCTGGAGATTTGTCCCACGCCCAAAGAGCCAGCAGGGAAAACTATGCCTTGTTCTAAAGCTCTTTGGGAACCGCTTGCATAGCCCCACAGACCTAGGGACTGTAGGCTTTCCTGCTGCCTTCAGCCTCAAAACCACCCTTTCCCACTTGGCGCCGCGCCAGGCACAAAAATGGCCATATGTCTGGAGATTGGTCCCATGCTCAAAGAGCCAGCAGGGAAAACTATGCCTTGTTCTCAAGCTCTTTGGGAACCGCTTGCGTAGCCCCACACACCTGGGGGCTGCAGGCTTTCCTGCTGCCTTCAGCCTCAAAACCACCCTTTCCCACTTGGCGCCGCGCCAGGCACAAAAATGGCCATATGTCTGGAGATTGGTCCCACGCCCAAAGAGCCAGCAGGGAAAACTATGCCTGGCTCTAAAGCTCTTTGGGAACCGCATACGTAGCCCCACACACCTGGGGGCTGCAGGCTTTCCTGCTGCCTTCAGCCTCAAAACCACCCTTTCCCACTTGGCGCCGCGCCAGGCACAAAAATGGCCATATGTCTGGAGATTGGTCCCACGCCCAAAGAGCCAGCAGGGAAAACTATGCCTGGTTCTAAAGCTCTTTGGGAACCGCTTGCGTAGCCCCACAGACCTGGGGGCTGCAGGCTTTCCTGCTGCCTTCAGCCTCAAAACCACCCTTTCCCACTTGGCGCCGCGCCAGGCACAAAAATGGCCATATGTGTGGAGATTGGTCCCACGCCCAAAGAGCCAGCAGGGAAAATTATGCCTTGTTCTAAAGCTCTTTGGGAACCGCTTGCATAGCCCCACAGACCTAGGGACTGTAGGCTTTCCTGGTGCCTTCAGCCTCAAAACCACCCTTTCCCACTTGGCGCCTCCCCACGCAAAAAATGGCCATATGTCTGGAGATTGGTCCCACGCCCAAAGAGCCAGCAGGGAAAACTATGCCTGGTTCTAAAGCTCTTTGGGAACCGCTTGCGTAGCCCCACAGACGTGGGGGCTGCAGGCTTTCCTGCTGCCTTCAGCCTCAAAACCACCCTTTCCCACTTGGCGCCGCGCCAGGCACAAAAATGGCCATATGTCTGGAGATTGGTCCCACGCCCAAAGAGCCAGCAGGGAAAACTATGCCTTGTTCTAAAGCTCTTTGGGAACCGCTTGCGTAGCCCCACACACCTGGGGGCTGCAGGCTTTCCTGCTGCCTTCAGCCTCAAAAACCTCCCTTTCCCACTTGGCGCTGCGCCAGGCACAAAAAAGGCCATCTGTCTGGAGATTGGTCCCACGCCCAAAGAGCCAGCAGGGAAAAATATGCCTTGTTCTCAAGCTCTTTGGGAACCGCTTGCGTAGCCCCACACACCTGGGGGCTGCAGGCTTTCCTGCTGCCTTCAGCCTCAAAACCACCCTTTCCCACTTGGCGCCGCGCCAGGCACAAAAATGGCCATATGTCTGGAGATTGGTCCCACGCCCAAAGAGCCAGCAGGGAAAACTCTGCCTGGTTCTAAAGCTCTTTGGGAACCGAATACGTAGCCCCACAGACGTGGGGGCTGCAGGCTTTCCTGCTGCCTTCAGCCTCAAAACCACCCTTTCCCACTTGGCGCCGCGCCAGGCACAAAAATGGCCATATGTCTGGAGATTGGTCCCACGCCCAAAGAGCCAGCAGGGAAAAATCTGCCTTGTTCTAAAGCTCTTTGGGAACCGCTTGCGTAGCCCCACACACCTGGGGGCTGCAGGCTTTCCTGCTGCCTTCAGCCTCAAAACCACCCTTTCCCACTTGGCGCCGCGCCAGGCACAAAAATGGCCATATGTCTGGAGATTGGTCCCACGCCCAAAGAGCCAGCAGGGAAAACTATGCCTTGTTTTCAAGCTCTTTGGGAACCCCTTGCGTAGCCCCACAGACCTGGGGGCTGCAGGCTTTCCTGCTGCCTTCAGCCTCAAAACCACCCTTTCCCACTTGGCGCCGCCCCACGCAAAAAATGGCCATATGTCTGGAGATTGGTCCCACGCCCAAAGAGCCAGCAGGGAAAACAATGCCTTGTTTTCAAGCTCTTTGAGAACCCCTTGCGTAGCCCCACACACCTGGGGGCTGCAGGCTTTCCTGCTGCCTTCAGCCTCAAAAACCACCCTTTCCCACTTGGCGCCGCGCCAGGCACAAAAATGGCCATAGGTCCGGAGATTGGTCCCACGCCCAAAGAGCCAGCAGGGAAAACTATGCCTTGTTCTAAAGCTCTTTGGGAACCGCTTGCGTAGCCCCACAGAGCTAGGGACTGTAGGCTTTCCTGGCGCCTTCAGCCTCAAAACCACCCTTTCCCACTTGGCGCCGCCCCACGCAAAAAATGGCCATATGTCTGGAGATTTGTCCCACGCCCAAAGAGCCAGCAGGGAAAACTATGCCTTGTTCTCAAGCTCTTTGGGAACCGCTTGCGTAGCCCCACACACCTGGGGGCTGCAGGCTTTCCTGCTGCCTTCAGCCTCAAAACCACCCTTTCCCACTTGGCGCCGCGCCAGGCACAAAAATGGCCATCTGTCTGGAGATTGGTCCCACGCCCAAAGAGCCAGCAGGGAAAAATCTGCCTGGTTCTAAAGCTCTTTGGGAACCGCATACGTAGCCCCACAGACGTGGGGGCTGCAGGCTTTCCTGCTGCCTTCAGCCTCAAAACCACCCTTTCCCACTTGGCACCGCGCCAGGCACAAAAATGGCCATACCTCAGGAGATTGGTCCCACGCCCAAAGAGCCAGCAGGGAAAACTATGCCTTGTTTTCAAGCTCTTTGGGAACCCCTTGCGTAGCCCCACACACCTGGGGGCTGCAGGCTTTCCTGCTGCCTTCAGCCTCAAAAACCACCCTTTCCCACTTGGCGCCACGCCAGGCACAAAAATGGCCATATGTCCGGAGATTGGTCCCACGCCCAAAGAGCCAGCAGGGAAAATTATGCCTTGTTCTAAAGCTCTTTGGGAACCGCTTGCGTAGCCCCACAGACCTAGGGACTGTAGGCTTTCCTGGCGCCTTCAGCCTCAAAACCACCCTTTCCCACTTGGCGCCGCGCCAGGCACAAAAATGGCCATATGTCTGGAGATTGGTCCCACGCCCAAAGAGCCAGCAGGGAAAACTATGCCTTGTTCTAAAGCTCTTTGGGAACCGCTTGCGTAGCCCCACACACCTGGGGGCTGCAGGCTTTCCTGCTGCCTTCAGCCTCAAAAACCTCCCTTTCCCACTTGGCGCTGCGCCAGGCACAAAAATGGCCATATCTCTGGAGATTGGTCCCACGCCCAAAGAGCCAGCAGGGAAAACTATGCCTTGTTTTCAAACTCTTTGGGAACCCCTTGCGTAGCCCCACAGACCTGGGGGCTGCAGGCTTTCCTGCTGCCTTCAGCCTCAAAAACCACCCTTTCCCACTTGGCGCCGCGCCAGGCACAAAAATGGCCATAGGTCCGGAGATTGGTCCCACGCCCAAAGAGCCAGCAGGGAAAACTATGCCTTGTTCTAAAGCTCTTTGGGAACCGCTTGCGTAGCCCCACAGAGCTAGGGACTGTAGGCTTTCCTGGCGCCTTCAGCCTCAAAACCACCCTTTCCCACTTGGCGCCGCCCCACGCAAAAAATGGCCATATGTCTGGAGATTTGTCCCACGCCCAAAGAGCCAGCAGGGAAAACTATGCCTTGTTCTCAAGCTCTTTGGGAACCGCTTGCGTAGCCCCACACACCTGGGGGCTGCAGGCTTTCCTGCTGCCTTCAGCCTCAAAACCACCCTTTCCCACTTGGCGCCGCGCCAGGCACAAAAATGGCCATCTGTCTGGAGATTGGTCCCACGCCCAAAGAGCCAGCAGGGAAAAATCTGCCTGGTTCTAAAGCTCTTTGGGAACCGCATACGTAGCCCCACAGACGTGGGGGCTGCAGGCTTTCCTGCTGCCTTCAGCCTCAAAACCACCCTTTCCCACTTGGCACCGCGCCAGGCACAAAAATGGCCATACCTCAGGAGATTGGTCCCACGCCCAAAGAGCCAGCAGGGAAAACTATGCCTTGTTTTCAAGCTCTTTGGGAACCCCTTGCGTAGCCCCACACACCTGGGGGCTGCAGGCTTTCCTGCTGCCTTCAGCCTCAAAAACCACCCTTTCCCACTTGGCGCCACGCCAGGCACAAAAATGGCCATATGTCCGGAGATTGGTCCCACGCCCAAAGAGCCAGCAGGGAAAATTATGCCTTGTTCTAAAGCTCTTTGGGAACCGCTTGCGTAGCCCCACAGACCTAGGGACTGTAGGCTTTCCTGGCGCCTTCAGCCTCAAAACCACCCTTTCCCACTTGGCGCCGCGCCAGGCACAAAAATGGCCATATGTCTGGAGATTGGTCCCACGCCCAAAGAGCCAGCAGGGAAAACTATGCCTTGTTCTAAAGCTCTTTGGGAACCGCTTGCGTAGCCCCACACACTTGGGGGCTGCAGGCTTTCCTGCTGCCTTCAGCCTCAAAACCACCCTTTCCCACTTGGCGCCGCGCCAGGCACAAAAATGGCCATATGTCTGGAGATTGGTCCAACGCCCAAAGCGCCAGCAGGGAAAACTATGCCTGGTTCTAAAGCTCTTTGGGAACCGCTTGCGTAGCCCCACACACCTGGGGGCTGCAGGCTTTCCTGCTGCCTTCAGCCTCAAAACCACCCTTTCCCACTTGGCGCCGCGCCAGGCACAAAAATGGCCATATGTCTGGAGATTGGTCCCACGCCCAAAGAGCCAGCAGGGAAAACTATGCCTTGTTCTCAAGCTCTTTGGGAACCGCTTGCGTAGCCCCACAGACCTGGGGGCTGCAGGCTTTCCTGCTGCCTTCAGCCTCAAAACCACCCTTTCCCACTTGGCGCCGCGCCAGGCACAAAAATGGCCATATGTCTGGAGATTGGTCCCACGCCCAAAGAGCCAGCAGGGAAAACTATGCCTTGTTCTAAAGCTCTTTGGGAACCGCTTGCGTAGCCCCACACACCTGGGGGCTGCAGGCTTTCCTGCTGCCTTCAGCCTCAAAACCACCCTTTCCCACTTGGCGCCGCGCCAGGCACAAAAATGGCCATATGTCCGGAGATTGGTCCCACGCCCAAAGAGCCAGCAGGGAAAATTATGCCTTGTTCGAAAGCTCTTTGGGAACCGCTTGCGTAGCCCCACACACCTGGGGGCTGCAGGCTTTCCTGCTGCCTTCAGCCTCAAAACCACCCTTTCCCACTTGGCGCCGCCCCACGCAAAAAATGGCCATATGTCCGGAGATTGGTCCCACGCCCAAAGAGCCAGCAGGGAAAATTATGCCTTTTTCTAAAGCTCTTTGGGAACCGCATACGTAGCCCCACAGACCTGGGGGCTGCAGGCTTTCCTGCTGCCTTCAGCCTCAAAACCACCCTTTCCCACTTGGCGCCGCGCCAGGCACAAAAATGGCCATATGTCTGGAGATTGGTCCCACGCCCAAAGAGCCAGCAGGGAAAACTATGCCTTGTTCTAAAGCTCTTTGGGAACCGAATACGTAGCCCCACAGACGTGGGGGCTGCAGGCTTTCCTGCTGCCTTCAGCCTCAAAACCACCCTTTCCCACTTGGCGCCGCTCCAGGCACAAAAATGGCCATATGTCTGGAGATTGGTCTCACGCCCAAAGAGCCAGCAGGGAAAATTATGCCTTGTTCTAAAGCTCTTTGGGAACCGCTTGCGTAGCCCCACACACCTGGGGGCTGCAGGCTTTCCTGCTTCCTTAGCCTCAAAAACCACCCTTTCCCACTTGGCGCAAGGCCAGGCACAAAAATGGCCATATGTGTGGAGATTGGTCCCACGCCTAAAGAGCCAGCAGGGAAAACTATGCCTTGTTCTAAAGCTCTTTGGGAACCACTTGCATAGCCCCACAGACCTAGGGACTGTAGGCTTTCCTGGCGCCTTCAGCCTCAAAACCACCCTTTCCCACTTGGCGCCGCGCCAGGCACAAAAATGGCCATATGTCTGGAGATTGGTCCCATGCTCAAAGAGCCAGCAGGGAAAACTATGCCTTGTTCTCAAGCTCTTTGGGAACCGCTTGCGTAGCCCCACACACCTGGGGGCTGCAGGCTTTCCTGCTGCCTTCAGCCTCAAAACCACCCTTTCCCACTTGGCGCCGCGCCAGGCACAAAAATGGCCATATGTCTGGAGATTGGTCCCACGCCCAAAGAGCCAGCAGGGAAAACTATGCCTGGTTCTAAAGCTCTTTGGGAACCGCTTGCGTAGCCCCACAGACCTGGGGGCTGCAGGCTTTCCTGCTGCCTTCAGCCTCAAAACCACCCTTTCCCACTTGGCGCCGCGCCAGGCACAAAAATGGCCATATGTGTGGAGATTGGTCCCACGCCCAAAGAGCCAGCAGGGAAAATTACGCCTTCTTCTAAAGCTCTTTGGGAACCGCTTGCATAGCCCCACAGACCTAGGGACTGTAGGCTTTCCTGGTGCCTTCAGCCTCAAAACCACCCTTTCCCACTTGGCGCCTCCCCACGCAAAAAATGGCCATATGTCTGGAGATTGGTCCCACGCCCAAAGAGCCAGCAGGGAAAACTATGCCTTGTTCTAAAGCTCTTTGGGAACCGCATACGTAGCCCCACAGACGTGGGGGCTGCAGGCTTTCCTGCTGCCTTCAGCCTCAAAACCACCCTTTCCCACTTGGCGCCGCGCCAGGCACAAAAATGGCCATATGTCTGGAGATTGGTCCCACGCCCAAAGAGCCAGCAGGGAAAATTATGCCTTGTTCTAAAGCTCTTTGGGAACCGCTTGCGTAGCCCCACAGACCTAGGGACTGTAGGCTTTCCTGGCGCCTTCAGCCTCAAAACCACCCTTTCCCACTTGGCGCCGCCCCACGCAAAAACTGGCCATCTGTCTGGAGATTTGTCCCACGCCCAAAGAGCCAGCAGGGAAAACTATGCCTTGTTCTAAAGCTCTTTGGGAACCCCTTGCGTAGCCCCACACACCTGGGGGCTGCAGGCTTTCCTGCTGCCTTCAGCCTGCCTTCAGCCTCAAAACCACCCTTTCCCACTTGGCGCCGCGCCAGGCACAATAATGGCCATATGTCTGGAGATTGGTCCCACGCCCAAAGAGCCAGCAGGGAAAACTATGCCTTGTTCTAAAGCTCTTTGGGAACCGCTTGCGTAGCCCCACACACCTGGGGGCTGCAGGCTTTCCTGCTGCCTTCAGCCTCAAAACCACCCTTTCCCACTTGGCGCCGCGCCAGGCACAAAAATGGCCATATCTCTGGAGATTGGTCCCACGCCCAAAGCGCCAGCAGGGAAAACTCTGCCTGGTTCTAAAGCTCTTTGGGAACCGCATACGTAGCCCCACAGACGTGGGGGCTGCAGGCTTTCCTGCTGCCTTCAGCCTCAAAACCACCCTTTCCCACTTGGCGCCGCGCCAGGCACAAAAATGGCCATATGTCTGGAGATTGGTCCCACGCCCAAAGAGCCAGCAGGGAAAACTATGCCTTGTTCTAAAGCTCTTTGGGAACCACTTGCATAGCCCCACAGACCTAGGGACTGTAGGCTTTCCTGGCGCCTTCAGCCTCAAAACCACCCTTTCCCACTTGGCGCCGCGCCAGGCACAAAAATGGCCATATGTCTGGAGATTGGTCCCATGCTCAAAGATCCAGCAGGGAAAACTATGCCTTGTTCTCAAGCTCTTTGGGAACCGCTTGCGTAGCCCCACACACCTGAGGGCTGCAGGCTTTCCTGCTGCCTTCAGCCTCAAAACCACCCTTTCCCACTTGGCGCCGCGCCAGGCACAAAAATGGCCATATGTCTGGAGATTGGTCCCACGCCCAAAGAGCCAGCAGGGAAAACTATGCCTGGCTCTAAAGCTCTTTGGGAACCGCATACGTAGCCCCACAGACCTGGGGGCTGCAGGCTTTCCTGCTGCCTTCAGCCTCAAAACCACCCTTTCCCACTTGGCGCCGCGCCAGGCACAAAAATGGCCATATGTCTGGAGATTGGTCCCACACCAAAAGAGCCAGCAGGGAAAACTATGCCTTGTTCTAAAGGTCTTTGGGAACCGCTTGCGTAGCCCCACACACCTGGGGGCTGCAGGCTTTCCTGCTGCCTTCAGCCTCAAAACCACCCTTTCCCACTTGGCGCCGCCCCACGCAAAAAATGGCCATCTGTCTGGAGATTTGTCCCACGCCCAAAGAGCCAGCAGGGAAAACTATGCCTTGTTCTAAAGCTCTTTGGGAACCGCTTGCATAGCCCCACAGACCTAGGGACTGTAGGCTTTCCTGCTGCCTTCAGCCTCAAAACCACCCTTTCCCACTTGGCGCCGCGCCAGGCACAAAAATGGCCATATGTCTGGAGATTGGTCCCATGCTCAAAGAGCCAGCAGGGAAAACTATGCCTTGTTCTCAAGCTCTTTGGGAACCGCTTGCGTAGCCCCACACACCTGGGGGCTGCAGGCTTTCCTGCTGCCTTCAGCCTCAAAACCACCCTTTCCCACTTGGCGCCGCGCCAGGCACAAAAATGGCCATATGTCTGGAGATTGGTCCCACGCCCAAAGAGCCAGCAGGGAAAACTATGCCTGGCTCTAAAGCTCTTTGGGAACCGCATACGTAGCCCCACACACCTGGGGGCTGCAGGCTTTCCTGCTGCCTTCAGCCTCAAAACCACCCTTTCCCACTTGGCGCCGCGCCAGGCACAAAAATGGCCATATGTCTGGAGATTGGTCCCACGCCCAAAGAGCCAGCAGGGAAAACTATGCCTGGTTCTAAAGCTCTTTGGGAACCGCTTGCGTAGCCCCACAGACCTGGGGGCTGCAGGCTTTCCTGCTGCCTTCAGCCTCAAAACCACCCTTTCCCACTTGGCGCCGCGCCAGGCACAAAAATGGCCATATGTGTGGAGATTGGTCCCACGCCCAAAGAGCCAGCAGGGAAAATTATGCCTTGTTCTAAAGCTCTTTGGGAACCGCTTGCATAGCCCCACAGACCTAGGGACTGTAGGCTTTCCTGGTGCCTTCAGCCTCAAAACCACCCTTTCCCACTTGGCGCCTCCCCACGCAAAAAATGGCCATATGTCTGGAGATTGGTCCCACGCCCAAAGAGCCAGCAGGGAAAACTATGCCTTGTTCTAAAGCTCTTTGGGAACCTCATACGTAGCCCCACAGACGTGGGGGCTGCAGGCTTTCCTGCTGCCTTCAGCCTCAAAACCACCCTTTCCCACTTGGCGCCGCGCCAGGCACAAAAATGGCCATATGTCTGGAGATTGGTCCCACGCCCAAAGAGCCAGCAGGGAAAATTATGCCTTGTTCTAAAGCTCTTTGGGAACCGCTTGCGTAGCCCCACACACCTGGGGGCTGCAGGCTTTCCTGCTGCCTTCAGCCTCAAAAACCACCCTTTCCCACTTGGCGCCACGCCAGGCACAAAAATGGCCATATGTGTGGAGATTGGTCCCACGCCCAAAGAGCCAGCAGGGAAAATTATGCCTTTTTCTAAAGCTCTTTGGGAACCACTTGCATAGCCCCACAGACCTAGGGACTGTAGGCTTTCCTGGCGCCTTCAGCCTCAAAACCACCCTTTCCCACTTGGCGCCGCCCCACGCAAAAACTGGCCATCTGTCTGGAGATTTGTCCCACGCCCAAAGAGCCAGCAGGGAAAACTATGCCTTGTTCTAAAGCTCTTTGGGAACCCCTTGCGTAGCCCCACACACCTGGGGGCTGCAGGCTTTCCTGCTGCCTTCAGCCTGCCTTCAGCCTCAAAACCACCCTTTCCCACTTGGCGCTGCGCCAGACACAATAATGGCCATATGTCTGGAGATTGGTCCCACGCCCAAAGAGCCAGCAGGGAAAACTATGCCTTGTTCTAAAGCTCTTTGGGAACCGCTTGCGTAGCCCCACACACCTGGGGGCTGCAGGCTTTCCTGCTGCCTTCAGCCTCAAAACCACCCTTTCCCACTTGGCGCCGCGCCAGGCACAAAAATGGCCATATCTCTGGAGATTGGTGCCACGCCCAAAGCGCCAGCAGGGAAAACTCTGCCTGGTTCTAAAGCTCTTTGGGAACCGCATACGTAGCCCCACAGACGTGGGGGCTGCAGGCTTTCCTGCTGCCTTCAGCCTCAAAACCACCCTTTCCCACTTGGCGCCGCGCCAGGCACAAAAATGGCCATATGTCTGGAGATTGGTCCCACGCCCAAGGAGCCAGCAGGGAAAATTATGCCTTTTTCTAAAGCTCTTTGGGAACCACTTGCATAGCCCCACAGACCTAGGGACTATAGGCTTTCCTGGCGCCTTCAGCCTCAAAACCACCCTTTCCCACTTGGCGCCGCCCCACGCAAAAACTGGACACCTGTCTGGAGATTTGTCCCACGCCCAAAGAGCCAGCAGGGAAAACTATGCCTTGTTCTAAAGCTCTTTGCGAACCCCTTGCGTAGCCCCACACACCTTGGGGCTGCAGGCTTTCCTGCTGCCTTCAGCCTGCCTTCAGCCTCAAAACCACCCTTTCCCACTTGGCGCCGCGCCAGGCACAATAATGGCCATATGTCTGGAGATTGGTCCCACGCCCAAAGAGCCAGCAGGGAAAACTATGCCTTGTTCTAAAGCTCTTTGGGAACCGCTTGCGTAGCCCCACACACCTGGGGGCTGCAGGCTTTCCTGCTGCCTTCAGCCTCAAAACCACCCTTTCCCACTTGGCGCCGTCCCATGCAAAAAATGGCCATCTGTCTGGAGATTGGTCCCACGCCCAAAGAGCCAGCAGGGAAAACTCTGCCTTGTTCTAAAGCTCTTTGGGAACCGCTTGCGTAGCCCCACAGACCTGGGGGCTGCAGGCTTTCCTGCTGCCTTCAGCCTCAAAACCACCCTTTCCCACTTGGCGCCGCGCCAGGCACAAAAATGGCCATCTGTCTGGAGATTGGTCCCACGCCCAAAGAGCCAGCAGGGAAAACTATGCCTGGTTCTAAAGCTCTTTGGGAACCGCCTACGTAGCCCCACAGACGTGGGGGCTGCAGGCTTTCCTGCTGCCTTCAGCCTCAAAACCACCCTTTCCCACTTGGCGCCGCGCCAGGCACAAAAATGGGCATATGTCTGGAGATTGGTCCCACGCCCAAAGAGCCAGCAGGGAAAACAATGCGTTGTTCTCAAGCTCTTTGGGAACCGCTTGCGTAGCCCCACAGACCTGGGGGCTGCAGGCTTTCCTGCTGCCTTCAGCCTCAAAACCACCCTTTCCCACTTGGCGCTGCGCCAGGCACAAAAATGGCCATATGTCTGGAGATTGGTCCCACGCCCAAAGAGCCAGCAGGGAAAACTATGCCTTGTTCTAAAGCTCTTTGGGAACCGCATACGTAGCCCCACAGACCTGGGGGCTGCAGGCTTTCCTGCTGCCTTCAGCCTCAAAACCACCCTTTCCCACTTGGCGCCGCGCCAGGCACAAAAATGGCCATATGTCTGGAGATTGGTCCCACGCCCAAATGGCCAGCAGGGAAAACTATGCCTTGTTCTAAAGCTCTTTGGGAACCGCTTGCGTAGCCCCACAGACCTGGGGGCTGCAGGCTTTCCTGCTGCCTTCAGCCTCAAAACCACCCTTTCCCACTTTGCGCCGCCCCACGCAAAAAATGGCCATATGTCTGGAGATTGGTCCCACGCCCAAAGAGCCAGCAGGGAAAAATATGCCTGGTTCTAAAGCTCTTTGGGAACCGCTTGCGTAGCCCCACAGACCTGGGGGCTGCAGGCTCTCCTGCTGCCTTCAGCCTCAAAACCACCCTTTCCCACTTGGCGCCGCGCCAGGCACAAAAATGGCCATATGTCTGGAGATTGGTCCCACGCCCAAAGAGCCAGCAGGGAAAACTATGCCTTGTTTTCAAACTCTTTGGGAACCCCTTGCGTAGCCCCACACACCTGGGGGCTGCAGGCTTTCCTGCTGCCTTCAGCCTCAAAACCACCCTTTCCCACTTGGCGCCGCGCCAGGCACAAAAATGGCCATCTGTCTGGAGATTGGTCCCACGCCCAAAGAGCCAGCAGGGAAAACTATGCCTTGTTCTCAAGCTCTTTGGAAACCGCTTGCGTAGCCCCACACACCTTGGGGCTGCTGGCTTTCCTGCTGCCTTCAGCGTCAAAACCACTCTTTCCCACTTGGCGCCGCGCCAAGAACAAAAATGGCCATTGGTCTGGAGATTGGTCCCACGCCCAAAGAGCCAGCAGGGAAAACTATGCCTTGTTCTAAAGCTCTTTGGGAACCGCTTGCGTAGCCCCACACACCTGGGGGCTGCAGGCTTTCCTGCTGCCTTCAGTCTCAAAAACCACCCTTTCCCACTTGGCGCCACGCCAGGCACAAAAATGGCCATCTGCCTGGAGATTGGTCCCACGCCCAAAGAGCCAGGAGGGAAAATTATGCCTTTTTCTAAAGCTCTTTGGGAACCACTTGCATAGCCCCACAGACCTAGGGACTGTAGGCTTTCCTGGCGCCTTCAGCCTCAAAACCACCCTTTCCCACTTGGCGCCGCCCCACGCAAAAACTGGCCATATGTCTGGAGATTGGTCCCACGCCCAAAGAGCCAGCAGGGAAAACTCTGCCTTGTTCTAAAGCTCTTTGGGAACCCCTTGCGTAGCCCCACACACCTGGGGGCTGCAGGCTTTCCTGCTGCCTTCAGCCTCAAAACCACCCTTTCCCACTTGGCGCCGCGCCAGGCACAAAAATGGCCATATGTCTGGAGATTGGTCCCACGCCCAAAGAGCCAGCAGGGAACACTATGCCTGGTTCTAAAGCTCTTTGGGAACCGCATACGTAGCCCCACAGACGTGGGGGCTGCAGGCTTTCCTGCTGCCTTCAGCCTCAAAACCACCCTTTCACACTTGGCGCCGCGCCAGGCACAAAAATGGCCATATGTCTGGAGATTGGTCCCACGCCCAAAGAGCCAGCAGGGAAAATTATGCCTTGTTCTAAAGCTCTTTGGGAACCGCTTGCGTAGCCCCACACACCTGGGGGCTGCAGGCTTTCCTGCTGCCTTCAGCCTGCCTTCAGCCTCAAAACCAACCTTTCCCACTTGGCGCCGCGCCAGGCACAATAATGGCCATATGTCTGGAGATTGGTCCCACGCCCAAAGAGCCAGCAGGGAAAACTATGCCTTGTTCTAAAGCTCTTTGGGAACCGCTTGCGTAGCCCCACACACCTGGGGGCTGCAGGCTTTCCTGCTGCCTTCAGCCTCAAAACCACCCTTTCCCACTTGGCGACGCGCCAGGCACAAAAATGGCCATCTGTCTGGAGATTGGTCCCACGCCCAAAGAGCCAGCAGGGAAAACTATGCCTGGTTCTAAAGCTCTTTAGGAACCGCCTACGTAGCCCCACAGACGTGGGGGCTGCAGGCTTTCCTGCTGCCTTCAGCCTCAAAACCACCCTTTCCCACTTGGCGCCGCGCCAGGCACAAAAATGGCCATATGTCTGGAGATTGGTCCCACGCCCAAAGAGCCAGCAGGGAAAACTATGCCTTGTTCTCAAGCTCTTTGGGAACCGCTTGCGTAGCCCCACACACCTGGGGGCTGCAGGCTTTCCTGCTGCCTTCAGCCTCAAAACCACCCTTTCCCACTTGGCGCTGCGCCAGGCACAAAAATGGCCATATGTCTGGAGATTGGTCCCACGCCCAAATGGCCAGCAGGGAAAACTATGCCTGGTTCTAAAGCTCTTTGGGAACCGCTTGCGTAGCCCCACAGACCTGGGGGCTGCAGGCTTTCCTGCTGCCTTCAGCCTCAAAACCACCCTTTCCCACTTGGCGCCGCGCCAGGCACAAAAATGGCCATATGTCTGGAGATTGGTCCCACGCCCAAAGAGCCAGCAGGGAAAACTATGCCTTGTTTTCAAACTCTTTGGGAACCCCTTGCGTAGCCCCACACACCTGGGGGCTGCAGGCTTTCCTGCTGCCTTCAGCCTCAAAACCACCCTTTCCCACTTGGCGCCGCGCCAGGCCCAAAAATGGCCATCTGTCTGGAGATTGGTCCCACGCCCAAATGGCCAGCAGGGAAAACTATGCCTTGTTCTCAAGCTCTTTGGGAACCGCTTGCGTAGCCCCACAGACCTGGGGGCTGCAGGCTTTCCTGCTGCCTTCAGCCTCAAAACCACCCTTTCCCACTTTGCGCCGCCCCACGCAAAAAATGGCCATATGTCTGGAGATTGGTCCCACGCCCAAAGAGCCAGCAGGGAAAAATATGCCTGGTTCTAAAGCTCTTTGGGAACCGCTTGCGTAGCCCCACAGACCTGGGGGCTGCAGGCTTTCCTGCTGCCTTCAGCCTCAAAACCACCCTTTCCCACTTGGCGCCGCGCCAGGCACAAAAATGGCCATATGTCTGGAGATTGGTCCCACGCCCAAAGAGCCAGCAGGGAAAACTATGCCTTGTTTTCAAACTCTTTGGGAACCCCTTGCGTAGCCCCACACACCTGGGGGCTGCAGGCTTTCCTGCTGCCTTCAGCCTCAAAACCACCCTTTCCCACTTGGCGCCGCGCCAGGCACAAAAATGGCCATCTGTCTGGAGATTGGTCCCACGCCCAAAGAGCCAGCAGGGAAAACTATGCCTTGTTCTCAAGCTCTTTGGAAACCGCTTGCGTAGCCCCACACACCTTGGGGCTGCTGGCTTTCCTGCTGCCTTCAGCGTCAAAACCACTCTTTCCCACTTGGCGCCGCGCCAAGAACAAAAATGGCCATTGGTCTGGAGATTGGTCCCACGCCCAAAGAGCCAGCAGGGAAAACTCTGCCTTGTTCTAAAGCTCTTTGGGAACCGCTTGCGTAGCCCCACACACCTGGGGGCTGCAGGCTTTCCTGCTGCCTTCAGTCTCAAAAACCACCCTTTCCCACTTGGCGCCACGCCAGGCACAAAAATGGCCATCTGCCTGGAGATTGGTCCCACGCCCAAAGAGCCAGGAGGGAAAATTATGCCTTTTTCTAAAGCTCTTTGGGAACCACTTGCGTAGCCCCACAGACCTAGGGACTGTAGGCTTTCCTGGCGCCTTCAGCCTCAAAACCACCCTTTCCCACTTGGCGCCGCCCCACGCAAAAACTGGCCATATGTCTGGAGATTGGTCCCACGCCCAAAGAGCCAGCAGGGAAAACTCTGCCTTGTTCTAAAGCTCTTTGGGAACCCCTTGCGTAGCCCCACACACCTGGGGGCTGCAGGCTTTCCTGCTGCCTTCAGCCTCAAAACCACCCTTTCCCACTTGGCGCCGCGCCAGGCACAAAAATGGCCATATGTCTGGAGATTGGTCCCACGCCCAAAGAGCCAGCAGGGAACACTATGCCTGGTTCTAAAGCTCTTTGGGAACCGCATACGTAGCCCCACAGACGTGGGGGCTGCAGGCTTTCCTGCTGCCTTCAGCCTCAAAACCACCCTTTCACACTTGGCGCCGCGCCAGGCACAAAAATGGCCATATGTCTGGAGATTGGTCCCACGCCCAAAGAGCCAGCAGGGAAAATTATGCCTTGTTCTAAAGCTCTTTGGGAACCGCTTGCGTAGCCCCACACACCTGGGGGCTGCAGGCTTTCCTGCTGCCTTCAGCCTGCCTTCAGCCTCAAAACCAACCTTTCCCACTTGGCGCCGCGCCAGGCACAATAATGGCCATATGTCTGGAGATTGGTCCCACGCCCAAAGAGCCAGCAGGGAAAACTATGCCTTGTTCTAAAGCTCTTTGGGAACCGCTTGCATAGCCCCACACACCTGGGGGCTGCAGGCTTTCCTGCTGCCTTCAGCCTCAAAACCACCCTTTCCCACTTGGCGACGCGCCAGGCACAAAAATGGCCATCTGTCTGGAGATTGGTCCCACGCCCAAAGAGCCAGCAGGGAAAACTATGCCTGGTTCTAAAGCTCTTTAGGAACCGCCTACGTAGCCCCACAGACGTGGGGGCTGCAGGCTTTCCTGCTGCCTTCAGCCTCAAAACCACCCTTTCCCACTTGGCGCCGCGCCAGGCACAAAAATGGCCATATGTCTGGAGATTGGTCCCACGCCCAAAGAGCCAGCAGGGAAAACTATGCCTTGTTCTCAAGCTCTTTGGGAACCGCTTGCGTAGCCCCACACACCTGGGGGCTGCAGGCTTTCCTGCTGCCTTCAGCCTCAAAACCACCCTTTCCCACTTGGCGCTGCGCCAGGCACAAAAATGGCCATATGTCTGGAGATTGGTCCCACGCCCAAATGGCCAGCAGGGAAAACTATGCCTGGTTCTAAAGCTCTTTGGGAACCGCTTGCGTAGCCCCACAGACCTGGGGGCTGCAGGCTTTCCTGCTGCCTTCAGCCTCAAAACCACCCTTTCCCACTTGGCGCCGCGCCAGGCACAAAAATGGCCATATGTCTGGAGATTGGTCCCACGCCCAAAGAGCCAGCAGGGAAAACTATGCCTTGTTTTCAAACTCTTTGGGAACCCCTTGCGTAGCCCCACACACCTGGGGGCTGCAGGCTTTCCTGCTGCCTTCAGCCTCAAAATCACCCTTTCCCACTTGGCGCCGCGCCAGGCCCAAAAATGGCCATCTGTCTGGAGATTGGTCCCACGCCCAAAGAGCCAGCAGGGAAAACTATGCCTTGTTCTAAAGCTCTTTGGGAACCGCTTGCGTAGCCCCACACACCTGGGGGCTGCAGGCTTTCCTGCTGCCTTCAGCCTGCCTTCAGCCTCAAAACCAACCTTTCCCACTTGGCGCCGCGCCAGGCACAATAATGGCCATATGTCTGGAGATTGGTCCCACGCCCAAAGAGCCAGCAGGGAAAACTATGCCTTGTTCTAAAGCTCTTTGGGAACCGCTTGCGTAGCCCCACACACCTGGGGGCTGCAGGCTTTCCTGCTGCCTTCAGCCTCAAAACCACCCTTTCCCACTTGGCGCCGCGCCAGGCACAAAAATGGCCATCTGTCTGGAGATTGGTCCCACGCCCAAAGAGCCAGCAGGGAAAACTATGCCTGGTTCTAAAGCTCTTTGGGAACCGCCTACGTAGCCCCACAGACGTGGGGGCTGCAGGCTTTCCTGCTGCCTTCAGCCTCAAAACCACCCTTTCCCACTTGGCGCCGCGCCAGGCCCAAAAATGGGCATATGTCTGGAGATTGGTCCCACGCCCAAACAGCCAGCAGGGAACACTATGCCTTGTTCTCAAGCTCTTTGGGAACCGCTTGCGTAGCCCCACACACCTGGGGGCTGCAGGCTTTCCTGCTGCCTTCAGCCTCAAAACCACCCTTTCCCACTTGGCGCTGCGCCAGGCACAAAAATGGCCATATGTCTGGAGATTGGTCCCACGCCCAAAGAGCCAGCAGGGAAAACTATGCCTTGTTCTAAAGCTCTTTGGGAACCGCATACGTAGCCCCACAGACCTGGGGGCTGCAGGCTTTCCTGCTGCCTTCAGCCTCAAAACCACCCTTTCCCACTTGGCGCCGCGCCAGGCACAAAAATGGCCATATGTCTGGAGATTGGTCCCACGCCCAAATGGCCAGCAGGGAAAACTATGCCTGGTTCTAAAGCTCTTTGGGAACCGCTTGCGTAGCCCCACAGACCTGGGGGCTGCAGGCTTTCCTGGCGCCTTCAGCCTCAAAACCACCCTTTCCCACTTGGCGCCGCGCCAGGCACAAAAATGGCCATATGTCTGGAGATTGGTCCCACGCCCAAAGAGCCAGCAGGGAAAACTATGCCTTGTTTTCAAACTCTTTGGGAACCCCTTGCGTAGCCCCACACACCTGGGGGCTGCAGGCTTTCCTGCTGCCTTCAGCCTCAAAACCACCCTTTCCCACTTGGCGCCGCGCCAGGCCCAAAAATGGCCATCTGTCTGGAGATTGGTCCCACGCCCAAAGAGCCAGCAGGGAAAACTATGCCTTGTTCTAAAGCTCTTTGGAAACCGCTTGCGTAGCCCCACACACCTGGGGGCTGCAGGCTTTCCTGCTGCCTTCAGCCTCAAAACCACTCTTTCCCACTTGGCGCCGCGCCAGGCACAAAAATGGCCATATGTCTGGAGATTGGTCCCACGCCCAAAGAGCCAGCAGGGAAAACTATGCCTTTTTCTAAAGCTCTTTGGGAACCGCTTGCATAGCCCCACACTCCTAGGGACTGTAGGCTTTCCTGGCGCCTTCAGCCTCAAAACCACCCTTTCCCACTTGGCGCCGCCCCACGCAAAAAATGGCAATATGTCTGGAGATTGGTCCCACGCCCAAAGAGCCAGCAGGGAAAACTATGCCTTGTTCTAAAGCTCTTTGGGAACCGCTTGCGTAGCCCCACACACCTGGGGGCTGCAGGCTTTCCTGCTGCCTTCAGCCTCAAAACCACCCTTTCCCACTTGGCGCCGCGCCAGGCCCAAAAATGGCCATCTGTCTGGAGATTGGTCCCACGCCCAAAGAGCCAGCAGGGAAAACTATGCCTTGTTCCAAAGCTCTTTGGGAACCGCTGGCGTAGCCCCACACACCTGTGGGCTGCAGGCTTTCCTGCTGCCTTCAGCCTCAAAAACCTCCCTTTCCCACCTGGCGCTGCGCCAGGCACAAAAATGGCCATATGTCTGGAGATTGGTCCCACGCCCAAAGAGCCAGCAGGGAAAACTATGCCTTGTTCTAAAGCTCTTTGGGAACCCCTTGCGTAGCCCCACACACCTGGGGGCTGCAGGCTTTCCTGCTGCCTTCAGCCTGCCTTCAGCCTCAAAACCACCCTTTCCCACTTGGCGCCGCGCCAGGCACAATAATGGCCATATGTCTGGAGATTGGTCCCACGCCCAAAGAGCCAGCAGGGAAAACTATGCCTTGTTCTAAAGCTCTTTGGGAACCGCTTGCGTAGCCCCACACACCTGGGGGCTGCAGGCTTTCCTGCTGCCTTCAGCCTCAAAACCACCCTTTCCAACTTGGCGCCGTCCCACGCAAAAAATGGCCATGTGTCTGGAGATTGGTCCCACGCCCAAAGAGCCAGCAGGGAAAACTCTGCCTTGTTCTAAAGCTCTTTGGGAACCGCTTGCGTAGCCCCACACACCTGGGGGCTGCAGGCTTTCCTGCTGCCTTCAGCCTCAAAACCACCCTTTCCCACTTGGCGACGCGCCAGGCACAAAAATGGCCATCTGTCTGGAGATTGGTCCCACGCCCAAAGAGCCAGCAGGGAAAACTATGCCTGGTTCTAAAGCTCTTTGGGAACCGCCCACGTAGCCCCACAGACGTGGGGGCTGCAGGCTTTCCTGCTGCCTTCAGCCTCAAAACCACCCTTTCCCACTTGGCGCCGCGCCAGGCACAAAAATGGGCATATGTCTGGAGATTGGTCCCACGCCCAAAGAGCCAGCAGGGAAAACTATGCCTTGTTCTCAAGCTCTTTGGGAACCGCTTGCGTAGCCCCACACACCTGGGGGCTGCAGGCTTTCCTGCTGCCTTCAGCCTCAAAACCACCCTTTCCCACTTGGCGCCGCCCCACGCAAAAAATGGCCATATGTCTGGAGATTTGTCCCACGCCCAAAGAGCCAGCAGGGAAAACTATGCCTTGTTCTAAAGCTCTTTGGGAACCGCTTGCGTAGCCCCACAGACCTGGGGGCTGCAGGCTTTCCTGCTGCCTTCAGCCTCAAAACCTCCCTTTCCCACTTGGCGCTGCGCCAGGCACAAAAATGGCCATCTGTCTGGAGATTGGTCCCACGCCCAAAGAGCCAGCAGGGAAAACTATGCCTTGTTCTAAAGCTCTTTGGGAACCGCTTGCGTAGCCCCACAGACCTGGGGGCTGCAGGCTTTCCTGCTGCCTTCAGCCTCAAAACCGCCCTTTCCCACTTGGCGCCGCGCCAGGCACAAAAATGGGCATATGTCTGGAGATTGGTCCCACGCCCAAAGCGCCAGCAGGGAAAACTCTGCCTGGTTCTAAAGCTCTTTGGGAACCGCATACGTAGCCCCACAGACGTGGCGGCTGCAGGCTTTCCTGCTGCCTTCAGCCTCAAAACCACCCTTTCCCACTTGGCGCCGCGCCAGGCACAAAAATGGCCATATGTCTGGAGATTGGTCCCACGCCCAAAGCGCCAGCAGGGAAAATTATGCCTTGTTCTAAAGCTCTTTGGGAACCGCTTGCGTAGCCCCACACACCTGGGGGCTGCAGGCTTTCCTGCTGCCTTCAGCCTCAAAACCACCCTTTCCCACTTGGCGCCGCGCCAGGCACAAAAATGGCCATATGTCTGGAGATTGGTCCCACGCCCAAAGAGCCAGCAGGGAAAATTATGCCTTGTTCTAAAGCTCTTTGGGAACCGCTTGCGTAGCCCCACACACCTGGGGGCTGCAGGCTTACCTGCTGCCTTCAGCCTCAAAAACCACCCTTTCCCACTTGGCGCCGCGCCAGGCCCAAAAATGGCCATCTGTCTGGAGATTGGTCCCACGCCCAAAGAGCCAGCAGGGAAAACTATGCCTTGTTCTAAAGCTCTTTGGAAACCGCTTGCGTAGCCCCACACACCTGGGGGCTGCAGGCTTACCTGCTGCCTTCAGCCTCAAAAACCACCCTTTCCCACTTGGCGCCACGCCAGGCACAAAAATGGCCATATGTCTGGAGATTGGTCCCACGCCCAAAGAGCCAGCAGGGAAAATTATCCCTTTTTTTAAAGCTCTTTGGGAACCACTTGCATAGCCCCACAGACCTAGGGACTGTAGGCTTACCTGGCGCCTTCAGCCTCAAAACCACCCTTTCCCACTTGGCGCCGCCCCACGCAAAAACTGGCCATCTGTCTGGAGATTTGTCCCACGCCCAAAGAGCCAGCAGGGAAAACTATGCCTTGTTCTAAAGCTCTTTGGGAACCCCTTGCGTAGCCAAACACACCTGGGGGCTGCAGCCTTTCCTGCTGCCTTCAGCCTGCCTTCAGCCTCAAAACCACCCTTTCCCACTTGGCGCCGTCCCACGCAAAAAATGGCCATCTGTCTGGAGATTGGTCCCACGCCCAAAGAGCCAGCAGGGAAAACTATGCCTTGTTCTAAAGCTCTTTGGGAACCGCTTGCGTAGCCCCACACACCTGGGGGCTGCAGGCTTTCCTGCTGCCTTCAGCCTCAAAACCACCCTTTCCCACTTGGCGACGCGCCAGGCACAAAAATGGCCATCTGTCTGGAGATTGGTCCCACGCCCAAAGAGCCAGCAGGGAAAACTATGCCTGGTTCTAAAGCTCTTTGGGAACCGCCTACGTAGCCCCACAGACGTGGGGGCTGCAGGCTTTCCTGCTGCCTTCAGCCTCAAAACCACCCTTTCCCACTTGGCGCCGCGCCAGGCACAAAAATGGGCATATGTCTGGAGATTGGTCCCACGCCCAAAGAGCCAGCAGGGAAAACTATGCCTTGTTCTCAAGCTCTTTGGGAACCGCTTGCGTAGCCCCACAGACCTGGGGGCTGCAGCCTTTCCTGCTGCCTTCAGCCTCAAAACCACCCTTTCCCACTTGGCGCCGTCCCACGCAAAAAATGGCCATCTGTCTGGAGATTGGTCCCACGCCCAAAGAGCCAGCAGGGAAAACTATGCCTTGTTCTAAAGCTCTTTGGGAACCGCTTGCGTAGCCCCACACACCTGGGGGCTGCAGGCTTTCCTGCTGCCTTCAGCCTCAAAACCACCCTTTCCCACTTGGCGACGCGCCAGGCACAAAAATGGCCATCTGTCTGGAGATTGGTCCCACGCCCAAAGAGCCAGCAGGGAAAACTATGCCTGGTTCTAAAGCTCTTTGGGAACCGCCTACGTAGCCCCACAGACGTGGGGGCTGCAGGCTTTCCTGCTGCCTTCAGCCTCAAAACCACCCTTTCCCACTTGGCGCCGCGCCAGGCACAAAAATGGGCATATGTCTGGAGATTGGTCCCACGCCCAAAGAGCCAGCAGGGAAAACTATGCCTTGTTCTCAAGCTCTTTGGGAACCGCTTGCGTAGCCCCACAGACCTGGGGGCTGCAGCCTTTCCTGCTGCCTTCAGCCTCAAAACCACCCTTTCCCACTTGGCGCTGCGCCAGGCACAAAAATGGCCATATGTCTGGAGATTGGTCCCACGCCCAAAGAGCCAGCAGGGAAAACTATGCCTTGTTCTCAAGCTCTTTGGGAACCGCATACGTAGCCCCACAGACGTGGGGGCTGCAGGCTTTCCTGCTGCCTTCAGCCTCAAAACCACCCTTTCCCACTTGGCGCCGCGCCAGGCACAAAAATGGCCATATGTCTGGAGATTGGTCCCACGCCCAAATGGCCAGCAGGGAAAACTATGCCTTGTTCTAAAGCTCTTTGGGAACCGCTTGCGTAGCCCCACAGACCTGGGGGCTGCAGGCTTTCCTGCTGCCTTCAGCGTCAGAACCACTCTTTCCCACTTGCCGCCGCGCCAGGCACAAAAATGGCCATTGGTCTGGAGATTGGTCCCACGCCCAAAGAGCCAGCAGGGAAAACTATGCCTTGTTCTAAAGCTCTTTGGGAACCGCTTGCATAGCCCCACACACCTGGGGGCTGCAGGCTTTCCTGCTGCCTTCAGTCTCAAAAACCACCCTTTCCCACTTCGCGCCACGCCAGGCACAAAAATGGCCATCTGCCTGGAGATTGGTCCCACACCCAAAGAGCCAGCAGGGAAAATTATGCCTTTTTCTAAAGCTCTTTGGGAACCGCTTGCATAGCCCCACACACCTAGGGACTGTAGGCTTTCCTGGCACCTTCAGCCTCAAAACCACCCTTTCCCACTTCGCGCCGCCCCACGCAAAAAATGGCCATATGTCTGGAGATTTGTCCCACGCCCAAAGAGCCAGCAGGGAAAACTATGCCTGGCTCTAAAGCTCTTTGGGAACCGCTTGCGTAGCCCCACACACCTGGGGGCTGCAGGCTTTCCTGCTGCCTTCAGCCTCAAAACCACCCTTTCCCACTTGGCGCCGCGCCAGGCCCAAAAATGGCCATCTGTCTGGAGATTGGTCCCACGCCCAAAGAGCCAGCAGGGAAAACTATGCCTTGTTCTAAAGCTCTTTGGGAACCGCTTGCGTAGCCCCACAGACCTGGGGGCTGCAGGCTTTCCTGCTGCCTTCAGCCTCAAAACCACCCTTTCCAACTGACGCTGCGCCAGGCACAAAAATGGCCATATGTCTGGAGATTGGTCCCACGCCCAAAGAGACAGCAGGGAAAACTATGCCTTGTTCTAAAGCTCTTTGGGAACCGCTTGCGTAGCCCCACACACCTGGGGGCTGCAGGCTTTCCTGCTGCCTTCAGCCTCAAAAACCACCCTTTCCCACTTGGCGCCGCGCCAGGCCCAAAAATGGCCATATGTGTGGAGATTGGTCCCACGCCCAAAGAGCCAGCAGGGAAAACTATGCCTTGTTCTAAAGCTCTTTGGAAACCGCTTGCGTAGCCCCACACACCTGGGGGCTGCAGGCTTTACTGCTGCCTTCAGCGTCAAAACCACTCTTTCCCACTTGGCGCCGCGCCAGGCACAAAAATGGCCATATGTCTGGAGATTGGTCCCACGCCCAAAGAGCCAGCAGGGAAAACTATGCCTTGTTCTAAAGCTCTTTGGAAACCGCTTGCGTAGCCCCACACACCTGGGGGCTGCAGGCTTTCCTGCTGCCTTCAGCCTCAAAAAACTCCCTTTCCCACTTGGCGCTGCGCCAGGCACAAAAATGGCCATATGTCTGGAGATTGGTCCCACGCCCAAAGAGCCAGCAGGGAAAACTATGCCTGGTTCTAAAGCTCTTTGGGAACCGCTTGCGTAGCCCCACACACCTGGGGGCTGCAGGCTTTCCTGCTGCCTTCAGCCTCAAAACCACCCTTTCCCACTTGGCGCCGCGCCAGGCCCAAAAATGGCCATATGTGTGGAGATTGGTCCCACGCCCAAAGAGCCAGCAGGGAAAACTATGCCTTGTTCTAAAGCTCTTTGGAAACCGCTTGCGTAGCCCCACACACCTGGGGGCTGCAGGCTTTCCTGCTGCCTTCAGCCTCAAAAACCACTCTTTCCCACTTGGCGCCGCGCCAGGCACAAAAATGGCCATCTGTCTGGAGATTGGTCCCACGCCCAAAGAGCCAGCAGGGAAAACTATGCCTTGTTTTCAAACTCTTTGGGAACCCCTTGCGTAGCCTCACACACCTGGGGGCTGCAGGCTTTCCTGCTGCCTTCAGCCTCAAAACCACCCTTTCCCACTTGGCGCCACGCCAGGCCCAAAAATGGCCATATGTCTGGAGATTGGTCCCACGCCCAAAGAGCCAGCAGGGAAAACTATGCCTTGTTCTAAAGCTCTTTGGGAACCGCATACGTAGCTCCACAGACGTGGCGGCTGCAGGCTTTCCTGCTTCCTTCAGCCTCAAAAACCACCCTTTCCCACTTGGCGCCACGCCAGGCCCAAAAATGGCCATCTGTCTGGAGATTGGTCCCACGCCCAAAGAGCCAGCAGGGAAAACTATGCCTTGTTCTAAAGCTCTTTGGGAACCGCTTGCGTAGCCCCACACACCTGGGGGCTGCAGGCTCTCCTGCTGCCTTCAGCCTCAAAACCACCCTTTCCCACTTGGCGCCGCACCAGGCACAAAAATGGCCATACCTCAGGAGATTGGTCCCACGCCCAAAGAGCCAGCAGGGAAAACTATGCCTTGTTTTCAAACTCTTTGGGAACCCCTTGCGTAGCCCCACACACCTGGGGGCTGCAGGCTTTCCTGCTGCCTTCAGCCTCAAAAACCACCCTTTCCCACTTGGCGCCACGCCAGGCACAAAAATGGCCATATGTCCGGAGATTGGTCCCACGCCCAAAGAGCCAGCAGGGAAAATTATGCCTTTTTCTAAAGCTCTTTGGGAACCGCTTGCATAGCCCCACAGACCTAGGGACTGTAGGCTTTCCTGGCGCCTTCAGCCTCAAAACCACCCTTTCCCACTTGGCGCCGCCCCACGCAAAAAATGGCCATATGTCTGGAGATTGGTCCCACGCCCAAAGAGCCAGGAGGGAAAATTATGCCTTTTTCTAAAGCTCTTTGGGAACCGCATACGTAGCCCCACAGACGTGGGGGCTGCAGGCTTTCCTGCTGCCTTCAGCCTCAAAACCACCCTTTCCCACTTGGCGCCGCGCCAGGCACAAAAATGGCCATATGTCTGGAGATTGGTCCCACGCCCAAATGGCCAGCAGGGAAAACTATGCCTTGTTCTAAAGCTCTTTGGGAACCGCTTGCGTAGCCCCACAGACCTGGGGGCTGCAGGCTTTCCTGCTGCCTTCAGCGTCAGAACCACTCTTTCCCACTTGCCGCCGCGCCAGGCACAAAAATGGCCATTGGTCTGGAGATTGGTCCCACGCCCAAAGAGCCAGCAGGGAAAACTATGCCTTGTTCTAAAGCTCTTTGGGAACCGCTTGCATAGCCCCACACACCTGGGGGCTGCAGGCTTTCCTGCTGCCTTCAGTCTCAAAAACCACCCTTTCCCACTTCGCGCCACGCCAGGCACAAAAATGGCCATATGTCTGGAGATTGGTCCCACACCCAAAGAGCCAGCAGGGAAAATTATGCCTTTTTCTAAAGCTCTTTGGGAACCGCTTGCATAGCCCCACACACCTAGGGACTGTAGGCTTTCCTGGCACCTTCAGCCTCAAAACCACCCTTTCCCACTTCGCGCCGCCCCACGCAAAAAATGGCCATATGTCTGGAGATTTGTCCCACGCCCAAAGAGCCAGCAGGGAAAACTATGCCTGGCTCTAAAGCTCTTTGGGAACCGCTTGCGTAGCCCCACACACCTGGGGGCTGCAGGCTTTCCTGCTGCCTTCAGCCTCAAAACCACCCTTTCCCACTTGGCGCCGCGCCAGGCCCAAAAATGGCCATCTGTCTGGAGATTGGTCCCACGCCCAAAGAGCCAGCAGGGAAAACTATGCCTTGTTCTAAAGCTCTTTGGGAACCGCTTGCGTAGCCCCACACACCTGGGGGCTGCAGGCTTTCCTGCTGCCTTCAGCCTCAAAACCACCCTTTCCAACTGACGCTGCGCCAGGCACAAAAATGGCCATATGTCTGGAGATTGGTCCCACGCCCAAAGAGACAGCAGGGAAAACTATGCCTTGTTCTAAAGCTCTTTGGGAACCGCTTGCGTAGCCCCACACACCTGGGGGCTGCAGGCTTTCCTGCTGCCTTCAGCCTCAAAAACCACCCTTTCCCACTTGGCGCCGCGCCAGGCCCAAAAATAGCCATATGTGTGGAGATTGGTCCCACGCCCAAAGAGCCAGCAGGGAAAACTATGCCTTGTTCTAAAGCTCTTTGGAAACCGCTTGCGTAGCCCCACACACCTGGGGGCTGCAGGCTTTACTGCTGCCTTCAGCGTCAAAACCACTCTTTCCCACTTGGCGCCGCGCCAGGCACAAAAATGGCCATATGTCTGGAGATTGGTCCCACGCCCAAAGAGCCAGCAGGGAAAACTATGCCTTGTTCTAAAGCTCTTTGGAAACCGCTTGCGTAGCCCCACACACCTGGGGGCTGCAGGCTTTCCTGCTGCCTTCAGCCTCAAAAAACTCCCTTTCCCACTTGGCGCTGCGCCAGGCACAAAAATGGCCATATGTCTGGAGATTGGTCCCACGCCCAAAGAGCCAGCAGGGAAAACTATGCCTGGTTCTAAAGCTCTTTGGGAACCGCTTGCGTAGCCCCACACACCTGGGGGCTGCAGGCTTTCCTGCTGCCTTCAGCCTCAAAACCACCCTTTCCCACTTGGCGCCGCGCCAGGCCCAAAAATGGCCATATGTGTGGAGATTGGTCCCACGCCCAAAGAGCCAGCAGGGAAAACTATGCCTTGTTCTAAAGCTCTTTGGAAACCGCTTGCGTAGCCCCACACACCTGGGGGCTGCAGGCTTTCCTGCTGCCTTCAGCCTCAAAAACCACTCTTTCCCACTTGGCGCCGCGCCAGGCACAAAAATGGCCATCTGTCTGGAGATTGGTCCCACGCCCAAAGAGCCAGCAGGGAAAACTATGCCTTGTTTTCAAACTCTTTGGGAACCCCTTGCGTAGCCTCACACACCTGGGGGCTGCAGGCTTTCCTGCTGCCTTCAGCCTCAAAACCACCCTTTCCCACTTGGCGCCACGCCAGGCCCAAAAATGGCCATATGTCTGGAGATTGGTCCCACGCCCAAAGAGCCAGCAGGGAAAACTATGCCTTGTTCTAAAGCTCTTTGGGAACCGCATACGTAGCTCCACAGACGTGGCGGCTGCAGGCTTTCCTGCTTCCTTCAGCCTCAAAAACCACCCTTTCCCACTTGGCGCCACGCCAGGCCCAAAAATGGCCATCTGTCTGGAGATTGGTCCCACGCCCAAAGAGCCAGCAGGGAAAACTATGCCTTGTTCTAAAGCTCTTTGGGAACCGCTTGCGTAGCCCCACACACCTGGGGGCTGCAGGCTTTCCTGCTGCCTTCAGCCTCAAAACCACCCTTTCCCACTTGGCGCCGCACCAGGCACAAAAATGGCCATACCTCAGGAGATTGGTCCCACGCCCAAAGAGCCAGCAGGGAAAACTATGCCTTGTTTTCAAACTCTTTGGGAACCCCTTGCGTAGCCCCACACACCTGGGGGCTGCAGGCTTTCCTGCTGCCTTCAGCCTCAAAAACCACCCTTTCCCACTTGGCGCCACGCCAGGCACAAAAATGGCCATATGTCCGGAGATTGGTCCCACGCCCAAAGAGCCAGCAGGGAAAATTATGCCTTTTTCTAAAGCTCTTTGGGAACCGCTTGCATAGCCCCACAGACCTAGGGACTGTAGGCTTTCCTGGCGCCTTCAGCCTCAAAACCACCCTTTCCCACTTGGCGCCGCCCCACGCAAAAAATGGCCATATGTCTGGAGATTGGTCCCACGCCCAAAGAGCCAGGAGGGAAAATTATGCCTTTTTCTAAAGCTCTTTGGGAACCGCATACGTAGCCCCACAGACGTGGGGGCTGCAGGCTTTCCTGCTGCCTTCAGCCTCAAAACCACCCTTTCCCACTTGGCGCCGCGCCAGGCACAAAAATGGCCATATGTCTGGAGATTGGTCCCACGCCCAAAGAGCCAGCAGGGAAAACTATGCCTTGTTCTAAAGCTCTTTGGGAACCACTTGCATAGCCCCACAGACCTAGGGACTGTAGGCTTTCCTGGCGCCTTCAGCATCAAAACCACCCTTTCCCACTTGGCGCCGCCCCACGCAAAAAATGGCCATATGTCTGGAGATTTGTCCCACGCCCAAAGAGCCAGCAGGGAAAACAATGCCTTGTTTTCAAGCTCTTTGAGAACCCCTTGCGTAGCCCCACACACCTGGGGGCTGCAGGCTTTCCTGCTGCCTTCAGCCTCAAAACCACCCTTTCCCACTTGGCGCCGCGCCAGGCACAAAAATGGCCATATGTCTGGAGATTGGTCCCACGCCCAAAGAGCCAGCAGGGAAAACTATGCCTTGTTCTAAAGCTCTTTGGGAACCGCTTGCGTAGCCCCACACACCTGGGGGCTGCAGGCTTTCCTGCTGCCTTCAGCCTCAAAAACCTCCCTTTCCCACTTGGCCCTGCGCCAGGCACAAAAAAGGCCATATGTCTGGAGATTGGTCCCACGCCCAAAGAGCCAGCAGGGAAAACTATGCCTTGTTCTCAAGCTCTTTGGGAACCACTTGCGAAGCCCCACACACCTGGGGGCTGCAGGCTTTCCTGCTGCCTTCAGCCTCAAAACCACCCTTTCCCACTTGGCGCCGCGCCAGGCACAAAAATGGCCATATGTCTGGAGATTGGTCCCACGCCCAAAGAGCCAGCAGGGAAAACTCTGCCTGGTTCTAAAGCTCTTTGGGAACCGAATACGTAGCCCCACAGACGTGGGGGCTGCAGGCTTTCCTGCTGCCTTCAGCCTCAAAACCACCCTTTCCCACTTGGCGCCGCGCCAGGCACAAAAATGGCCATATGTCTGGAGATTGGTCCCACGCCCAAAGAGCCAGAAGGGAAAACTATGCCTTGTTTTCAAGCTCTTTGAGAACCGCTTGCGTAGCCCCACACACCTGGGGGCTGCAGGCTTTCCTGCTGCCTTCAGCCTCAAAACCACCCTTTCCCACTTGGCGCCGCGCCAGGCACAAAAATGGCCATATGTCTGGAGATTGGTCCCACGCCCAAAGAGCCAGCAGGGAAAACTATGCCTTGTTCTAAAGCTCTTTGGGAACCGCTTGCGTAGCCCCACACACCTGGGGGCTGCAGGCTTTCCTGCTGCCTTCAGCCTCAAAACCACCCTTTCCCACTTGGCGCCGCGCCAGGCACAAAAATGGCCATATGTCTGGAGACTGGTCCCACGCCCAAAGAGCCAGCAGGGAAAAATCTGCCTGGTTCTAAAGCTCTTTGGGAACCGCATACGTAGCCCCACAGACGTGGGGGCTGCAGGCTTTCCTGCTGCCTTCAGCCTCAAAACCACCCTTTCCCACTTGGCGCCGCACCAGGCACAAAAATGGCCATACCTCAGGAGATTGGTCCCACGCCCAAAGAGCCAGCAGGGAAAACTATGCCTTGTTTTCAAGCTCTTTGGGAACCCCTTGCGTAGCCCCACACACCTGGGGGCTGCAGGCTTTCCTGCTGCCTTCAGCCTCAAAAACCACCCTTTCCCACTTGGCGCCACGCCAGGCACAAAAATGGCCATATGTCCGGAGATTGGTCCCACGCCCAAAGAGCCAGCAGGGAAAATTATGCCTTTTTCTAAAGCTCTTTGGGAACCGCTTGCATAGCCCCACAGACCTAGGGACTGTAGGCTTTCCTGGCGCCTTCAGCCTCAAAACCACCCTTTCCCACTTGGCGCCGCCCCACGCAAAAAATGGCCATATGTCTGGAGATTGGTCCCACGCCCAAAGAGCCAGCAGGGAAAATTATGCCTTTTTCTAAAGCTCTTTGGGAACCGCATACGTAGGCCCACAGACGTGGGGGCTGCAGGCTCTCCTGCTACCTTCAGCCTCAAAACCACCCTTTCCCACTTGGCGCCGCGCCAGGCACAAAAATGGCCATTGGTCTGGAGATTGGTCCCACGCCCAAAGAGCCAGCAGGGAAAACTATGCCTTGTTCTAAAGCTCTTTGGGAACCGAATACGTAGCCCCACAGACCTGGGAGCTGCAGGCTTTCCTGCTGCCTTCAGCCTCAAAACCACCCTTTCCCACTTGGCGCCGCGCCAGGCACAAAAATGGCCATATGTCTGGAGATTGGTCCCACGCCCAAAGAGCCAGCAGGGAAAACTATGCCTTGTTCTAAAGCTCTTTGGGAACCACTTGCATAGCCCCACAGACCTAGGGACTGTAGGCTTTCCTGGCGCCTTCAGCCTCAAAACCACCCTTTCCCACTTGGCGCCGCCCCACGCAAAAAATGGCCATATGTCTGGAGATTTGTCCCACGCCCAAAGAGCCAGCAGGGAAAACTATGCCTTGTTCTAAAGCTCTTTGGGAACCCCTTGCATAGCCCCACACACCTGGGGGCTGCAGGCTTTCCTGCTGCCTTCAGCCTCAAAAACCTCCCTTTCCCACTTGGCGCCGCGTCAGGCACAAAAATGGCCATATGTCTGGAGATTGGTCCCACGCCCAAAGAGCCAGCAGGGAAAATTATGCCTTGTTCTAAAGCTCTTTGGGAACCGCTTGCGTAGCCCCACACACCTGGGGGCTGCAGGCTTTCCTGCTGCCTTCAGCCTCAAAACCACCCTTTCCCACTTGGCGCCGCGCCAGGCCCAAAAATGGCCATATGTCTGGAGATTGGTCCCACGCCCAAAGAGCCAGCAGGGAAAACTATGCCTTGTTCTAAAGCTCTTTGGAAACCGCTTGCGTAGCCCCACACACCTGGGGGCTGCAGGCTTTCCTGCTGCCTTCGGCGTCAAAACCACTCTTTCCCACTTGGCGCCGCGCCAGGCACAAAAATGGCCATCTGTCTGGAGATTGGTCCCACGCCCAAAGAGCCAGCAGGGAAAACTATGCCTTGTTTTCAAACTCTTTGGGAACCCCTTGCGTAGCCCCACACACCTGGGGGCTGCAGGCTTTCCTGCTGCCTTCAGCCTCAAAACCACCCTTTCCCACTTGGCGCCGCGCCAGGCCCAAAAATGGCCATATGTCTGGAGATTGGTCCCACACCCAAAGAGCCAGCAGGGAAAACTATGCCTTGTTCTAAAGCTCTTTGGGAACCGCATACGTAGCTCCACAGACGTGGCGGCTGCAGGCTTTCCTGCTGCCTTCAGCCTCAAAAACCACCCTTTCCCACTTGGCGCCACGCCAGGCCCAAAAATGGCCATATGTGTGGAGATTGGTCCCACGTCCAAAGAGCCAGCAGGGAAAATTATGCCTTTTTCTAAAGTTCTTTGGGAACCGCTTGCATAGCCCCACAGACCTAGGGACTGTAGGCTTTCCTGGCGCCTTCAGCCTCAAAACCACCCTTTCCCACTTGGCGCCGCGCCAGGCACAAAAATGGCCATATGTCTGGAGATTGGTCCCACGCCCAAAGAGCCAGCAGGGAAAACTATGCCTGGTTCTAAAGCTCTTTGGGAACCGCTTGCGTAGCCCCACACACCTGGGGGCTGCAGGCTTTCCTGCTGCCTTCAGCCTCAAAACCACCCTTTCCCACTTGGCGCCTCGCCAGGCACAAAAATGGCCATATGTCTGGAGATTGGTCCCACGCCCAAAGAGCCAGCAGGGAAAACTATGCCTTGTTCTAAAGCTCTTTGGGAACCGCTTGCGTAGCCCACACACCTGGGGGCTGCAGGCTTTCCTGCTGCCTTCAGTCTCAAAAACCTCCCTTTCCCACTTGGCGCTGCGCCAGGCACAAAAATGGCCATCTGTCTGGAGATTGGTCCCACGCCCAAAGAGCCAGCAGGGAAAACTATGCCTTGTTCTAAAGCTCTTTGGGAACCGCTTGCGTAGCCCCACAGACCTGGGGGCTGCAGGCTTTCCTGCTGCCTTCAGCCTCAAAACCACCCTTTCCCACTTGGCGCCGCGCCAGGCACAAAAATGGCCATATGTCTGGAGATTGGTCCCACGCCCAAAGAGCCAGCAGGGTAAACTATGCCTTGTTTTCAAGCTCTTTGGGAACCCCTTGCGTAGCCCCACACACCTGGGGGCTGCAGGCTTTCCTGCTGCCTTCAGCCTCAAAACCACCCTTTCCCACTTGGCGCCGCGCCAGGCACAAAAATGGCCATATCTCTGGAGATTGGTCCCACGCCCAAAGAGCCAGCAGGGAAAATTATGCCTTGTTCTATAGCTCTTTGGGAACCGCTTGCGTAGCCCCACAGATGTGGGGGCTGCAGGCTTTCCTGCTGCCTTCAGCCTCAAAAACCTCCCTTTCCCACTTGGCGCCGCCCCACACAAAAAATGGCCATATGTCTGGAGATTGGTCCCACGCCCAAAGAGCCAGCAGGGAAAACTATGCCTTGTTCTCAAGCTCTTTGGGAACCCCTTGCGTAGCCCCACACACCTGGGGGCTGCAGGCTTTCCTGCTGCCTTCAGCCTCAAAACCACCCTTTCCCACTTGGCGCCGCGCCAGGCACAAAAATGGCCATATGTCTGGAGATTGGTCCCACGCCCAAAGAGCCAGCAGGGAAAACTATGCCTTGTTCTAAAGCTCTTTGGGAACCGCTTGCGTAGCCCCACACACCTGGGGGCTGCAGGCTTTCCTGCTGCCTTCAGCCTCAAAAACCTCCCTTTCCCACTTGGCGCTGCGCCAGGCACAAAAATGGCCATATGTCTGGAGATTGGTCCCACGCCCAAAGAGCCAGCAGGGAAAACTATGCCTTGTTCTCAAGCTCTTTGGGAACCGCTTGCGTAGCCCCACACACCTGGGGGCTGCAGGCTTTCCTGCTGCCTTCAGCCTCAAACCACACTTTCCCACTTGGCGCCGCGCCAGGCACAAAAATGGCCATATGTCTGGAGATTGGTCCCACGCACAAAGAGCCAGCAGGAAAAACTATGCCTTTTTCTAAAGCTCTTTGGGAACCGCTTGCATAGCCCCACAGACCTAGGGACTGTAGGCTTTCCTGCTGCCTTCAGCCTCAAAACCACCCTTTCCCACTTGGCGCCGCCCCACGCAAAAAATGGCCATATGTCTGGAGATTTGTCCCACGCCCAAAGAGCCAGCAGGGAAAACTATGCCTGGTTCTAAAGCTCTTTGGGAACCGCTTGCGTAGCCCCACACACGTGGGGGCTGCAGGCTTTCCTGCTGCCTTCAGCCTCAAAACCACCCTTTCCCACTTGGCGCCGCGCCAGGCACAAAAATGGCCATATGTCTGGAGATTGGTCCCACGCCCAAAGAGCCAGCAGGGAAAACTATGCCTTGTTCTAAAGCTCTTTGGGAAACGCTTGCGTAGCCCCACACACCTGGGGGCTGCAGGCTTTCCTGCTGCCTTCAGCCTCAAAAACCTCCCTTTCCCACTTGGCGCTGCGCCAGGCACAAAAATGGCCATCTGTCTGGAGATTGGTCCCACGCCCAAAGAGCCAGCAGGGAAAAATCTGCCTGGTTCTAAAGCTCTTTGGGAACCGCATACGTAGCCCCACAGACGTGGGGGCTGCAGGCTTTCCTGCTGCCTTCAGCCTCAAAACCACCCTTTCCCACTTGGCGCCGCGCCAGGCACAAAAATGGCCATACCTCAGGAGATTGGTCCCATGCCCAAAGAGCCAGCAGGGAAAACTATGCCTTGTTCGAAAGCTCTTTGGGAACCCCTTGCGTAGCCCCACACACCTGGCGGCTGCAGGCTTTCCTGCTGCCTTCAGCCTCAAAAACCACCCTTTCCCACTTGGCGCCACGCCAGGCACAAAAATGGCCATATGTCCGGAGATTGGTCCCACGCCCGAAGAGCCAGCAGGGAAAATTATGCCTTTTTCTAAAGCTCTTTGGGAACCGCTTGCGTAGCCCCAGAGACCTAGGGACTGTAGGCTTTCCTGGCGCCTTCAGCCTCAAAACCACCCTTTCCCACTTGGCGCCGCCCCACGCAAAAAATGGCCATATGTCCGGAGATTGGTCCCACGCCCAAAGAGCCAGCAGGGAAAACTCTGCCTGGTTCTAAAGCTCTTTGGGAACCGCATACGTAGCCCCACAGACGTGGGGGCTGCAGGCTTTCCTGCTGCCTTCAGCCTCAAAACCACCCTTTCCCACTTGGCACTGCGCCAGCCACAAAAATGGCCATATGTCTGGAGATTGGTCCCACGCCCAAAGAGCCAGCAGGGAAAACTCTGCCTTGTTTTCAAGCTCTTTGGGAACCGCTTGCGTAGCCCAACACACCTGGGGGCTGCAGGCTTTCCTGCTGCCTTCAGCCTCAAAAACCACCCTTTCCCACTTGGCGCCACGCCAGGCACAAAAATGGCCATATGTCCGGAGATTGGTCCCACGCCCAAAGAGCCAGCAGGGAAAACTATGCCTTGTTCTAAAGCTCTTTGGGAACCGAATACGTAGCCCCACAGACGTGGGGGCTGCAGGCTTTCCTGCTGCCTTCAGCCTCAAAACCACCCTTTCCCACTTGGCGCCGCGCCAGGCACAAAAATGGCCATATGTCTGGAGATTGGTCCCACGCCCAAAGAGCCAGCAGGGAAAATTATGCCTTGTTCTAAAGCTCTTTGGGAACCGCTTGCATAGCCCCACACACCTAGGGACTGTAGGCTTTCCTGGCGCCTTCAGCCTCAAAACCACCCATTCCCACTTGGCGCCGCCCCACGCAAAAAATGGCCATATGTCTGGAGATTGGTCCCACGCCCAAAGAGCCAGCAGGGGAAACTATGCCTTGTTTTCAAGCTCTTTGGGAACCGCTTGCGTAGCCCCACACACCTGGGGGCTGCAGGCTTTCCTGCTGCCTTCAGCCTCAAAAACCACCCTTTCCCACTTGGCGCCACGCCAGGCACAAAAATGGCCATATGTCCGGAGATTGGTCCCACGCCCAAAGAGCCAGCAGGGAAAATTATGCCTTGTTCTAAAGCTCTTTGGGAACCGCTTGCGTAGCCCCACACACCTGGGGGCTGCAGGCTTTCCTGCTGCCTTCAGCCTCAAAAACCACCCTTTCCCACTTGGCGCCACGCCAGGCACAAAAATGGCCATATGTGTGGAGATTGGTCCCACGCTCAAAGAGCCAGCAGGGAAAACTATGCCTTGTTCTAAAGCACTTTGGGAACCGCTTGCATAGCCCCACACACCTAGGGACTGTAGGCTTTCCTGCTGCCTTCAGCCTCAAAACCACCCATTCCCACTTGGCGCCGCCCCACGCAAAAAATGGCCATATGTCTGGAGATTTGTCCCACGCCCAAAGAGCCAGCAGGGAAAACTATGCCTTGTTCTAAAGCTCTTTGGGAACCGCTTGCATAGCCCCACAGAGCTAGGGACTGTAGGCTTTCCTGGCGCCTTCAACCTCAAAACCACCCTTTCCCACTTGGCGCCGCCCCACGCAAAAAATGGCCATATGTCTGGAGATTGGTCCCACGCCCAAAGAGCCAGCAGGGAAAACTATGCCTTGTTCTAAAGCTCTTTGGGAACCGCTTGCGTAGCCCCACACACCTGGGGGCTGCAGGCTTTCCTGCTGCCTTCAGCCTCAAAACCACCCTTTCCCACTTGGCGCCGCGCCAGGCACAAAAATGGCCATATGTATGGAGATTGGTCCCACGCCCAAAGAGCCAGCAGGGAAAACTCTGCCTGGTTCTAAAGCTCTTTGGGAACCGCATACGTAGCCCCACAGACGTGGGGGCTGCAGGCTTTCCTGCTGCCTTCAGCCTCAAAACCACCCTTTCCCACTTGGCACTGCGCCAGGCACAAAAATGGCCATATGTCTGGAGATTGGTCCCACGCCCAAAGAGCCAGCAGGGAAAACTCTGCCTTGTTTTCAAGCTCTTTGGGAACCGCTTGCGTAGCCCAACACACCTGGGGGCTGCAGGCTTTCCTGCTGCCTTCAGCCTCAAAAACCACCCTTTCCCACTTGGCGCCACGCCAGGCACAAAAATGGCCATATGTCCGGAGATTGGTCCCACGCCCAAAGAGCCAGCAGGGAAAACTATGCCTTGTTCTAAAGCTCTTTGGGAACCGCTTGCATAGCCCCACAGACCTAGGGACTGTAGGATTTCCTGGCGCCTTCAGACTCAAAACCACCCTTTCCCACTTGGCGCCGCGCCAGGCACAAAAATGGCCATATGTCTGGAGATTTGTCCCACGCCCAAAGAGCCAGCAGGGAAAATTATGCCTTGTTCTCAAGCTCTTTGGGAACCGCTTGCGTAGCCCCACACACCTGGGGGCTGCAGGCTTTCCTGCTGCCTTCAGCCTCAAAAACCACCCTTTCCCACTTGGCGCCACGCCAGGCACAAAAATGGCCATATGTGTGGAGATTGGTCCCACGCCCAAAGAGCCAGCAGGGAAAACTATGCCTTGTTCTAAAGCTCTTTGGGAACCACTTGCATAGCCCCACAGACCTAGGGACTGCAGGCTTTCCTGGCGCCTTCAGCCTCAAAACCACCCTTTCCCACTTGGCGCCGCCCCACGCAAAAAATGGCCATATGTCTGGAGATTGGTCCCACGCCCAAAGAGCCAGCAGGGAAAACTATGCCTGGTTCTAAAGCTCTTTGGGAACCCCTTGCGTAGCCCCACACACCTGGGGGCTGCAGGCTTTCCTGCTGCCTTCAGCCTCAAAACCACCCTTTCCCACTTGGCGCCGCGCCAGGCACAAAAATGGCCATCTGTCTGGAGATTGGTCCCATGCCCAAAGAGCCAGCAGGGAAAACTATGCCTTCTTTTCAAATTCTTTGGGAACCCCTTGCGTAGCCCCACACACCTGGGGGCTGCAGGCTTTCCTGCTGCCTTCAGCCTCAAAACCACCCTTTCCCACTTGGCGCCGCGCTAAGCCAAAAATGGCCATCTGTCTGGAGATTGGTCCCACGCCCAAAGAGCCAGCAGGGAAAACTATGCCTTGTTCTCAAGCTCTTTGGGAACCGCTTGCATAGCCCCACAGACCTGGGGGCTGCAGGCTTTCCTGCTGCCTTCAGCGTCAAAACCACTCTTTCCCACTTGGCGCCGCGCCAGGCAAAAAAATGGCCATATGTCTGGAGATTGGTCCCACGCCCAAAGAGCCAGCAGGGAAAATTATGCCTTGTTCTAAAGCTCTTTGGCAACCGCTTGCGTAGCCCCACACACCTGGGGGCTGCAGGCTTTCCTGCTGCCTTCAGCCTCAAAACCACCCTTTCCCACTTGGCGCCGCGCCAGGCCCAAAAATGGCCATATGTGTGGAGATTGGTCCCACGCCCAAAGAGCCAGCAGGGAAAACTATGCCTTGTTCTAAAGCTCTTTGGAAACCGCTTGCGTAGCCCCACACACCTGGGGGCTGCAGGCTTTCCTGCTGCCTTCGGCGTCAAAACCACTCTTTCCCACTTGGCGCCGCGCCAGGCACAAAAATGGCCATCTGTCTGGAGATTGGTCCCACGCCCAAAGAGCCAGCAGGGAAAACTATGCCTTGTTTTCAAACTCTTTGGGAACCCCTTGCGTAGCCCCACAGACCTGGGGGCTGCAGGCTTTCCTGCTGCCTTCAGCCTCAAAACCACCCTTTCCCACTTGGCGCCGCGCCAGGCCCAAAAATGGCCATATGTCTGGAGATTGGTCCCACACCCAAAGAGCCAGCAGGGAAAACTATGCCTTGTTCTAAAGCTCTTTGGGAACCGCATACGTAGCTCCACAGACGTGGGGGCTGCAGGCTTTCCTGCTGCCTTCAGCCTCAAAAACCACCCTTTCCCACTTGGCGCCACGCCAGGCACAAAAATGGCCATATGTGTGGAGATTGGTCCCACGCCCAAAGAGCCAGCAGGGAAAATTATGCCTTTTTCTAAAGTTCTTTGGGAACCGCTTGCATAGCCCCACAGACCTAGGGACTGTAGGCTTTCCTGGCGCCTTCAGCCTCAAAACCACCCTTTCCCACTTGGCGCCGCGCCAGGCACAAAAATGGCCATATGTCTGGAGATTGGTCCCACGCCCAAAGAGCCAGCAGGGAAAACTATGCCTGGTTCTAAAGCTCTTTGGGAACCGCTTGCGTAGCCCCACACACCTGGGGGCTGCAGGCTTTCCTGCTGCCTTCAGCCTCAAAACCACCCTTTCCCACTTGGCGCCGCGCCAGGCACAAAAATGGCCATATGTCTGGAGATTGGTCCCACGCCCAAAGAGCCAGCAGGGAAAACTATGCCTTGTTCTAAAGCTCTTTGGGAACCGCTTGCGTAGCCCCACACACCTGGGGGCTGCAGGCTTTCCTGCTGCCTTCAGTCTCAAAAACCTCCCTTTCCCACTTGGCGCTGCGCCAGGCACAAAAATGGCCATCTGTCTGGAGATTGGTCCCACGCCCAAAGAGCCAGCAGGGAAAACTATGCCTTGTTCTAAAGCTCTTTGGGAACCGCTTGCGTAGCCCCACAGACGTGGGGGCTGCAGGCTTTCCTGCTGCCTTCAGCCTCAAAACCACCCTTTCCCACTTGGCGCCGCGCCAGGCACAAAAATGGCCATATGTCTGGAGATTGGTCCCACGCCCAAAGAGCCAGCAGGGTAAACTATGCCTTGTTTTCAAGCTCTTTGGGAACCCCTTGCGTAGCCCCACACAGCTGGGGGCTGCAGGCTTTCCTGCTGCCTTCAGCCTCAAAACCACCCTTTCCCACTTGGTGCCGCGCCAGGCACAAAAATGGCCATATCTCTGGAGATTGGTCCCACGCCCAAAGAGCCAGCAGGGAAAAATATGCCTTGTTCTATAGCTCTTTGGGAACCGCTTGCGTAGCCCCACAGATGTGGGGGCTGCAGGCTTTCCTGCTGCCTTCAGCCTCAAAAACCTCCCTGTCCCACTTGGCGCCGCCCCACACAAAAAATGGCCATATGTCTGGAGATTGGTCCCACGCCCAAAGAGCCAGCAGGGAAAACTATGCCTTGTTCTCAAGCTCTTTGGGAACCCCTTGCGTAGCCCCACACACCTGGGGGCTGCAGGCTTTCCTGCTGCCTTCAGCCTCAAAACCACCCTTTCCCACTTGGCGCCGCGCCAGGCACAAAAATGGCCATATGTCTGGAGATTGGTCCCACGCCCAAAGAGCCAGCAGGGAAAACTCTGCCTGGTTCTAAAGCTCTTTGGGAACCGCATACGTAGCCCCACAGACGTGGGGGCTGCAGGCTTTCCTGCTGCCTTCAGCCTCAAAACCACCCTTTCCCACTTGGCGCCGCGCCAGGCACAAAAATGGCCATATGTCTGGAGATTGGTCCCACGCCCAAAGAGCCAGCAGGGAAAACTATGCCTTGTTCTAAAGCTCTTTGGGAACCGCTTGCGTAGCCCCACACACCTGGGGGCTGCAGGCTTTCCTGCTGCCTTCAGCCTCAAAAACCTCCCTTTCCCACTTGGCGCTGCGCCAGGCACAAAAATGGCCATATGTCTGGAGATTGGTCCCACGCCCAAAGAGCCAGCAGGGAAAACTATGCCTTGTTCTCAAGCTCTTTGGGAACCGCTTGCGTAGCCCCACACACCTGGGGGCTGCAGGCTTTCCTGCTGCCTTCAGCCTCAAAACCACACTTTCCCACTTGGCGCCGCGCCAGGCACAAAAATGGCCATATGTCTGGAGATTGGTCCCACGCCCAAAGAGCCAGCAGGAAAAACTATGCCTTGTTCTAAAGCTCTTTGGGAACCGCTTGCGTAGCCCCACACACCTGGGGGCTGCAGGCTTTCCTGCTGCCTTCAGCCTCAAAAACCTCCCTTTCCCACTTGACGCTGCGCCAGGCACAAAAAAGGCCATATGTCTGGAGATTGGTCCCACGCCCAAAGAGCCAGCAGGGAAAACTATGCCTTGTTCTCAAGCTCTTTGGGAACCGCTTGCGTAGCCCCACACACCTGGGGGCTGCAGGCTTTCCTGCTGCCTTCAGCCTCAAAACCACCCTTTCCCACTTGGCGCCGCGCCAGGCACAAAAATGGCCATATGTCTGGAGATTGGTCCCACGCCCAAAGAGCCAGCAGGGAAAACTATGCCTGGTTCTAAAGCTCTTTGGGAACCGAATACGTAGCCCCACAGACGTGGGGGCTGCAGGCTTTCCTGATGCCTTCAGCCTCAAAACCACCCTTTCCCACTTGGCGCCGCGCCAGGCACAAAAATGGCCATATGTCTGGAGATTGGTCCCATGCCCAAAGAGCCAGCAGGGAAAACTATGCCTTGTTTTCAAGCTCTTTGAGAACCGCTTGCATAGCCCCACACACCTGGGGGCTGCAGGCTTTCCTGCTGCCTTCAGCCTCAAAAACCACCCTTTCCCACTTGGCGCCACGCCAGGCCCAAAAATGGCCATATGTGTGGAGATTGGTCCCACGCCCAAAGAGCCAGCAGGGAAAATTATGCCTTGTTTTCAAGCTCATTGGGAACCGCTTGCGTAGCCCCACACACCTGGGGGCTGCAGGCTTTCCTGCTGCCTTCAGCCTCAAAACCACCCTTTCCCACTTGGCGCCGCGCCAGGCACAAAAATGGCCATATGTCTGGAGATTGGTCCCACGCCCAAAGAGCCAGCAGGGAAAAATCTGCCTGGTTCTAAAGCTCTTTGGGAACCGCATACGTAGTCCCACAGACGTGGGGGCTGCAGGCTTTCCTGCTGCCTTCAGCCTCAAAACCACCCTTTCCCACTTGGCGCCGCGCCAGGCACAAAAATGGCCATACCTCAGGAGATTGGTCCCATGCCCAAAGAGCCAGCAGGGAAAACAATGCCTTGTTTTCAAGCTCTTTGAGAACCCCTTGCGTAGCCCCACAGATCTGGGGGCTGCAGGCTTTCCTGCTGCCTTCAGCCTCAAAACCACCCTTTCCCACTTGGCGCCGCGCCAGGCCCAAAAATGGCCATCTGTCTGGAGATTTGTCCCACGCCCAAAGAGCCAGCAGGGAAAATTATGCCTTGTTCTAAAGCTCTTTTGGAACCGCTTGCGTAGCCCCACACACCTGGGGGCTGCAGGCTTTCCTGCTGCCTTCAGCCTCAAAAACCACCCTTTCCCAATTGGCGCCACGCCAGGCACAAAAATGGCCATATGTGTGGAGATTGGTCCCACGCCTAAAGAGCCAGCAGGGAAAATTATGCCTTTTTCTAAAGCTCTTTGGGAATCACTTGCATAGCCCCACAGACCTAGGGACTGTAGGCTTTCCTGGCGCCTTCAGCCTCAAAACCACCCTTTCCCACTTGGCGCCGCCCCACGCAAAAAATGGCCATCTGTCTGGAGATTTGTCCCACGCTCAAAGAGCCAGCAGGGAAAACTATGCCTTGTTCTAAAGCTCTTTGGGAACCGCTTGCATAGCCCCACAGACCTAGGGACTTTAGGCTTTCCTGGCGCCTTCAGCCTCAAAACCACCCATTCCCACTTGGCGCCGCCCCACGCAAAAAATGGCCATATGTCTGGAGATTTGTCCCACGCCCAAAGAGCCAGCAGGGAAAACTATGCCTTGTTCTAAAGCTCTTTGGGAACCGAATACGTAGCCCCACAGACGTGGGGGCTGCAGGCTTTCCTGCTGCCTTCAGCCTCAAAACCACCCTTTCCCACTTGGCGCCGCGCCAGGCACAAAAATGGCCATATGTCTGGAGATTGGTCCCACGCCCAAAGAGCCAGCAGGGAAAATTATGCCTTGTTCTAAAGCTCTTTGGGAACCGCTTGCATAGCCCCACACACCTAGGGACTGTAGGCTTTCCTGGCGCCTTCAGCCTCAAAACCACCCTTTCCCACTTGGCGCCGCGCCAGGCACAAAAATGGCCATATGTCTGGAGATTGGTCCCACGCCCAAAGAGCCAGCAGGGGAAACTATGCCTTGTTTTCAAGCTCTTTGGGAACCCCTTGCGTAGCCCCACACACCTGGGGGCTGCAGGCTTTCCTGCTGCCTTCAGCCTCAAAAACCACCCTTTCCCACTTGGCGCCACGCCAGGCACAAAAATGGCCATATGTCCGGAGATTGGTCCCACGCCCAAAGAGCCAGCAGGGAAAATTATGCCTGGTTCTAAAGCTCTTTGGGAACCGCTTGCGTAGCCCCACACACCTGGGGGCTGCAGGCTTTCCTGCTGCCTTCAGCCTCAAAAACCACCCTTTCCCACTTGGCGCCACGCCAGGCACAAAAATGGCCATATGTGTGGAGATTGGTCCCACGCCTAAAGAGCCAGCAGGGAAAATTATGCCTTTTTCTAAAGCTCTTTGGGAATCACTTGCATAGCCCCACAGAGCTAGGGACTGTAGGCTTTCCTGGCGCCTTCAGCCTCAAAACCACCCTTTCCCACTTGGCGCCGCCCCACGCAAAAAATGGCCATCTGTCTGGAGATTTGTCCCACGCTCAAAGAGCCAGCAGGGAAAACTATGCCTTGTTCTAAAGCTCTTTGGGAACCGCTTGCATAGCCCCACACACCTAGGGACTGTAGGCTTTCCTGGCGCCTTCAGCCTCAAAACCACCCATTCCCACTTGGCGCCGCCCCACGCAAAAAATGGCCATATGTCTGGAGATTTGTCCCACGCCCAAAGAGCCAGCAGGGAAAACTATGCCTTGTTCTAAAGCTCTTTGGGAACCGAATACGTAGCCCCACAGCCGTGGGGGCTGCAGGCTTTCCTGCTGCCTTCAGCCTCAAAACCACCCTTTCCCACTTGGCGCCGCGCCAGGCACAAAAATGGCCATATGTCTGGAGATTGGTCCCACGCCCAAAGAGCCAGCAGGGAAAATTATGCCTTGTTCTAAAGCTCTTTGGGAACCGCTTGCATAGCCCCACACACCTAGGGACTGTAGGCTTTCCTGGCGCCTTCAGCCTCAAAACCACCCATTCCCACTTGGCGCCGCGCCAGGCACAAAAATGGCCATATGTCTGGAGATTGGTCCCACGCCCAAAGAGCCAGCAGGGGAAACTATGCCTTGTTTTCAAGCTCTTTGGGAACCCCTTGCGTAGCCCCACACACCTGGGGGCTGCAGGCTTTCCTGCTGCCTTCAGCCTCAAAAACCACCCTTTCCCACTTGGCGCCACGCCAGGCACAAAAATGGCCATATGTCCGGAGATTGGTCCCACGCCCAAAGAGCCAGCAGGGAAAATTATGCCTTTTTCTAAAGCTCTTTGGGAACCGCTTGCATAGCCCCACAGAGCTAGGGACTGTAGGCTTTCCTGGCGCCTTCAACCTCAAAACCACCCATTCCCACTTGGCGCCGCCCCACGCAAAAAATGGCCATCTGTCTGGAGATTTGTCCCACGCCCAAAGAGCCAGCAGGGAAAATTATGCCTTGTTCTAAAGCTCTTTGGGAACCGCTTGCGTAGCCCCACACACCTGGGGGCTGCAGGCTTTCCTGCTGCCTTCAGCCTCAAAACCACCCTTTCCCACTTGGTGCCGCGCCAGGCACAAAAATGGCCATATGTCTGGAGATTGGTCCCACGCCCAAAGAGCCAGCAGGGAAAACTATGCCTGGTTCTCAAGCTCTTTGGGAACCGCTTGCGTAGCCCCACAGACCTGGGGGCTGCAGGCTTTCCTGCTGCCTTCAGCCTCAAAAACCTCCCTTTCCCACTTGGCGCCGCCCCACACAAAAAATGGCCATATGTCTGGAGATTGGTCCCACGCCCAAAGAGCCAGCAGGGAAAACTATGCCTTGTTCTAAAGCTCTTTGGGAACCGCTTGCGTAGCCCCACACACCTGGGGGCTGCAGGCTTTCCTGCTGCCTTCAGCCTCAAAACCACCCTTTCCCACTTGGCGCCGCGCCAGGCACAAAAATGGCCATATGTCTGGAGATTGGTCCCACGCCCAAAGAGCCAGCAGGGAAAACTCTGCCTGGTTCTAAAGCTCTTTGGGAACCGCATACGTAGCCCCACAGACGTGGGGGCTGCAGGCTTTCCTGCTGCCTTCAGCCTCAAAACCACCCTTTCCCACTTGGCACTGCGCCAGGCACAAAAATGGCCATATGTCTGGAGATTGGTCCCACGCCCAAAGAGCCAGCAGGGAAAACTATGCCTTGTTCTAAAGCTCTTTGGGAACCGCTTGCGTAGCCCCACACACCTGGGGGCTGCAGGCTTTCCTGCTGCCTTCAGCCTCAAAAACCACCCTTTCCCACTTGGCGCCACGCCAGGCACAAAAATGGCCATATGTCCGGAGATTGGTCCCACGCCCAAAGAGCCAGCAGGGAAAAATATGCCTTGTTCTAAAGCTCTTTGGGAACCGCTTGCATAGCCCCACAGACCTAGGGACTGTAGGATTTCCTGGCGCCTTCAGACTCAAAACCACCCTTTCCCACTTGGCGCCGCGCCAGGCACAAAAATGGCCATATGTCTGGAGATTTGTCCCACGCCCAAAGAGCCAGCATGGAAAATTATGCCTTGTTCTCAAGCTCTTTGGGAACCGCTTGCGTAGCCCCACACACCTGGGGGCTGCAGGCTTTCCTGCTGCCTTCAGCCTCAAAAACCACCCTTTCCCACTTGGCGCCACGCCAGGCACAAAAATGGCCATATGTCCGGAGATTGGTCCCACGCCCAAAGAGCCAGCAGGGAAAATTATGCCTTTTTCTAAAGCTCTTTGGGAACCGCTTGCATAGCCCCACAGAGCTAGGGACTGTAGGCTTTCCTGGCGCCTTCAGCCTCAAAACCACCCTTTCCCACTTGGCGCCGCCCCACGCAAAAAATGGCCATATGTCTGGAGATTTGTCCCACGCCCAAAGAGCCAGCAGGGAAAACTATGCCTGGTTCTAAAGCTCTTTGGGAACCGCTTGCGTAGCCCCACACACCTGGGGGCTGCAGGCTTTCCTGCTGCCTTCAGCCTCAAAACCACCCTTTCCCACTTGGCGCCGCACCAGGCACAAAAATGGCCATATGTCTGGAGATTGGTCCAACGCCCAAAGCGCCAGCAGGGAAAACTCTGCCTGGTTCTAAAGCTCTTTGGGAACCGCATACGTAGCCCCACAGACGTGGGGGCTGCAGGCTTTCCTGCTGCCTTCAGCCTCAAAACCACCCTTTCCCACTTGGCGCCGCGCCAGGCACAAAAATGGCCATATGTCTGGAGATTGGTCCCACGCCCAAAGAGCCAGCAGGGAAAACAATGCCTTGTTTTCAAGCTCTTTGAGAACCCCTTGCGTAGCCCCACACACCTGGGGGCTGCAGGCTTTCCTGCTGCCTTCGGCGTCAAAACCACTCTTTCCCACTTGGCGCCGCGCCAGGCACAAAAATGGCCATCTGTCTGGAGATTGGTCCCACGCCCAAAGAGCCAGCAGGGAAAACTATGCCTTGTTTTCAAACTCTTTGGGAACCCCTTGCGTAGCCCCACAGACCTGGGGGCTGCAGGCTTTCCTGCTGCCTTCAGCCTCAAAACCACCCTTTCCCACTTGGCGCCGCGCCAGGCCCAAAAATGGCCATATGTCTGGAGATTGGTCCCACACCCAAAGAGCCAGCAGGGAAAACTATGCCTTGTTCTAAAGCTCTTTGGGAACCGCATACGTAGCTCCACAGACGTGGCGGCTGCAGGCTTTCCTGCTGCCTTCAGCCTCAAAAACCACCCTTTCCCACTTGGCGCCACGCCAGGCCCAAAAATGGCCATATGTGTGGAGATTGGTCCCACGTCCAAAGAGCCAGCAGGGAAAATTATGCCTTTTTCTAAAGTTCTTTGGGAACCGCTTGCATAGCCCCACAGACCTAGGGACTGTAGGCTTTCCTGGCGCCTTCAGCCTCAAAACCACCCTTTCCCACTTGGCGCCGCGCCAGGCACAAAAATGGCCATATGTCTGGAGATTGGTCCCACGCCCAAAGAGCCAGCAGGGAAAACTATGCCTGGTTCTAAAGCTCTTTGGGAACCGCTTGCGTAGCCCCACACACCTGGGGGCTGCAGGCTTTCCTGCTGCCTTCAGCCTCAAAACCACCCTTTCCCACTTGGCGCCTCGCCAGGCACAAAAATGGCCATATGTCTGGAGATTGGTCCCACGCCCAAAGAGCCAGCAGGGAAAACTATGCCTTGTTCTAAAGCTCTTTGGGAACCGCTTGCGTAGCCCCACACACCTGGGGGCTGCAGGCTTTCCTGCTGCCTTCAGTCTCAAAAACCTCCCTTTCCCACTTGGCGCTGCGCCAGGCACAAAAATGGCCATCTGTCTGGAGATTGGTCCCACGCCCAAAGAGCCAGCAGGGAAAACTATGCCTTGTTCTAAAGCTCTTTGGGAACCGCTTGCGTAGCCCCACAGACCTGGGGGCTGCAGGCTTTCCTGCTGCCTTCAGCCTCAAAACCACCCTTTCCCACTTGGCGCCGCGCCAGGCACAAAAATGGCCATATGTCTGGAGATTGGTCCCACGCCCAAAGAGCCAGCAGGGTAAACTATGCCTTGTTCTAAAGCTCTTTGGGAACCGCTTGCGTAGCCCCACACACCTGGGGGCTGCAGGCTTTCCTGCTGCCTTCAGCCTCAAAACCACCCTTTCCCACTTGGCGCCGCGCCAGGCACAAAAATGGCCATATGTCTGGAGATTGGTCCCACGCCCAAAGAGCCAGCAGGGAAAACTCTGCCTGGTTCTAAAGCTCTTTGGGAACCGCATACGTAGCCCCACAGACGTGGGGGCTGCAGGCTTTCCTGCTGCCTTCAGCCTCAAAACCACCCTTTCCCACTTGGCGCCGCGCCAGGCACAAAAATGGCCATATGTGTGGAGATTGGTCCCACGTCCAAAGAGCCAGCAGGGAAAATTATGCCTTTTTCTAAAGTTCTTTGGGAACCGCTTGCATAGCCCCACAGACCTAGGGACTGTAGGCTTTCCTGGCGCCTTCAGCCTCAAAACCACCCTTTCCCACTTGGCGCCGCGCCAGGCACAAAAATGGCCATATGTCTGGAGATTGGTCCCACGCCCAAAGAGCCAGCAGGGAAAACTATGCCTGGTTCTAAAGCTCTTTGGGAACCGCTTGCGTAGCCCCACACACCTGGGGGCTGCAGGCTTTCCTGCTGCCTTCAGCCTCAAAACCACCCTTTCCCACTTGGCGCCTCGCCAGGCACAAAAATGGCCATATGTCTGGAGATTGGTCCCACGCCCAAAGAGCCAGCAGGGAAAACTATGCCTTGTTCTAAAGCTCTTTGGGAACCTCTTGCGTAGCCCACACACCTGGGGGCTGCAGGCTTTCCTGCTGCCTTCAGTCTCAAAAACCTCCCTTTCCCACTTGGCGCTGCGCCAGGCACAAAAATGGCCATCTGTCTGGAGATTGGTCCCACGCCCAAAGAGCCAGCAGGGAAAACTATGCCTTGTTCTAAAGCTCTTTGGGAACCGCTTGCGTAGCCCCACACACCTGGGGGCTGCAGGCTTTCCTGCTGCCTTCAGCCTCAAAACCACCCTTTCCCACTTGGCGCCGCGCCAGGCACAAAAATGGCCATATGTCTGGAGATTGGTCCCACGCCCAAAGAGCCAGCAGGGTAAACTATGCCTTGTTTTCAAGCTCTTTGGGAACCCCTTGCGTAGCCCCACACACCTGGGGGCTGCAGGCTTTCCTGCTGCCTTCAGCCTCAAAACCACCCTTTCCCACTTGGCGCTGCGCCAGGCACAAAAATGGCCATATCTCTGGAGATTGGTCCCACGCCCAAAGAGCCAGCAGGGAAAATTATGCCTTGTTCTATAGCTCTTTGGGAACCGCTTGCGTAGCCCCACAGATGTGGGGGCTGCAGGCTTTCCTGCTGCCTTCAGCCTCAAAAACCTCCCTTTCCCACTTGGCGCCGCCCCACACAAAAAATGGCCATATGTCTGGAGATTGGTCCCACGCCCAAAGAGCCAGCAGGGAAAACTATGCCTTGTTCTCAAGCTCTTTGGGAACCCCTTGCGTAGCCCCACACACCTGGGGGCTGCAGGCTTTCCTGCTGCCTTCAGCCTCAAAACCACCCTTTCCCACTTGGCGCCGCGCCAGGCACAAAAATGGCCATATGTCTGGAGATTGGTCCCACGCCCAAAGAGCCAGCAGGGAAAACTCTGCCTGGTTCTAAAGCTCTTTGGGAACCGCATACGTAGCCCCACAGACGTGGGGGCTGCAGGCTTTCCTGCTGCCTTCAGCCTCAAAACCACCCTTTCCCACTTGGCGCCGCGCCAGGCACAAAAATGGCCATATGTCTGGAGATTGGTCCCACGCCCAAAGAGCCAGCAGGGAAAACTATGCCTTGTTTTCAAGCTCTTTGGGAACCGCTTGCGTAGCCCCACACACCTGGGGGCTGCAGGCTTTCCTGCTGCCTTCAGCCTCAAAAACCACCCTTTCCCACTTGGCGCCACGCCAGGCACAAAAATGGCCATATGTCCGGAGATTGGTCCCACGCCCAAAGAGCTAGCAGGGAAAATTATGCCTTGTTCTAAAGCTCTTTGGGAACCGCTTGCGTAGCCCCACACACCTGGGGGCTGCAGGCTTTCCTGCTGCCTTCAGCCTCAAAAACCACCCTTTCCCACTTGGCGCCACGCCAGGCACAAAAATGGCCATATGTGTGGAGATTGGTCCCACGCTCAAAGAGCCAGCAGGGAAAACTATGCCTTGTTCTAAAGCACTTTGGGAACCGCTTGCATAGCCCCACACACCTAGGGACTGTAGGCTTTCCTGCTGCCTTCAGCCTCAAAACCACCCATTCCCACTTGGCGCCGCCCCACGCAAAAAATGGCCATATGTCTGGAGATTTGTCCCACGCCCAAAGAGCCAGCAGGGAAAACTATGCCTTGTTCTAAAGCTCTTTGGGAACCGCTTGCATAGCCCCACAGAGCTAGGGACTGTAGGCTTTCCTGGCGCCTTCAACCTCAAAACCACCCTTTCCCACTTGGCGCCGCCCCACGCAAAAAATGGCCATATGTCTGGAGATTGGTCCCACGCCCAAAGAGCCAGCAGGGAAAACTATGCCTTGTTCTAAAGCTCTTTGGGAACCGCTTGCGTAGCCCCACACACCTGGGGGCTGCAGGCTTTCCTGCTGCCTTCAGCCTCAAAACCACCCTTTCCCACTTGGCGCCGCGCCAGGCACAAAAATGGCCATATGTATGGAGATTGGTCCCACGCCCAAAGAGCCAGCAGGGAAAACTCTGCCTGGTTCTAAAGCTCTTTGGGAACCGCATACGTAGCCCCACAGACGTGGGGGCTGCAGGCTTTCCTGCTGCCTTCAGCCTCAAAACCACCCTTTCCCACTTGGCACTGCGCCAGGCACAAAAATGGCCATATGTCTGGAGATTGGTCCCACGCCCAAAGAGCCAGCAGGGAAAACTCTGCCTTGTTTTCAAGCTCTTTGGGAACCGCTTGCGTAGCCCAACACACCTGGGGGCTGCAGGCTTTCCTGCTGCCTTCAGCCTCAAAAACCACCCTTTCCCACTTGGCGCCACGCCAGGCACAAAAATGGCCATATGTCCGGAGATTGGTCCCACGCCCAAAGAGCCAGCAGGGAAAACTATGCCTTGTTCTAAAGCTCTTTGGGAACCGCTTGCATAGCCCCACAGACCTAGGGACTGTAGGATTTCCTGGCGCCTTCAGACTCAAAACCACCCTTTCCCACTTGGCGCCGCGCCAGGCACAAAAATGGCCATATGTCTGGAGATTTGTCCCACGCCCAAAGAGCCAGCAGGGAAAATTATGCCTTGTTCTCAAGCTCTTTGGGAACCGCTTGCGTAGCCCCACACACCTGGGGGCTGCAGGCTTTCCTGCTGCCTTCAGCCTCAAAAACCACCCTTTCCCACTTGGCGCCACGCCAGGCACAAAAATGGCCATATGTGTGGAGATTGGTCCCACGCCCAAAGAGCCAGCAGGGAAAACTATGCCTTGTTCTAAAGCTCTTTGGGAACCACTTGCATAGCCCCACAGACCTAGGGACTGCAGGCTTTCCTGGCGCCTTCAGCCTCAAAACCACCCTTTCCCACTTGGCGCCGCCCCACGCAAAAAATGGCCATATGTCTGGAGATTGGTCCCACGCCCAAAGAGCCAGCAGGGAAAACTATGCCTGGTTCTAAAGCTCTTTGGGAACCCCTTGCGTAGCCCCACACACCTGGGGGCTGCAGGCTTTCCTGCTGCCTTCAGCCTCAAAACCACCCTTTCCCACTTGGCGCCGCGCCAGGCACAAAAATGGCCATCTGTCTGGAGATTGGTCCCATGCCCAAAGAGCCAGCAGGGAAAACTATGCCTTCTTTTCAAATTCTTTGGGAACCCCTTGCGTAGCCCCACACACCTGGGGGCTGCAGGCTTTCCTGCTGCCTTCAGCCTCAAAACCACCCTTTCCCACTTGGCGCCGCGCTAAGCCAAAAATGGCCATCTGTCTGGAGATTGGTCCCACGCCCAAAGAGCCAGCAGGGAAAACTATGCCTTGTTCTCAAGCTCTTTGGGAACCGCTTGCGTAGCCCCACAGACCTGGGGGCTGCAGGCTTTCCTGCTGCCTTCAGCGTCAAAACCACTCTTTCCCACTTGGCGCCGCGCCAGGCAAAAAAATGGCCATATGTCTGGAGATTGGTCCCACGCCCAAAGAGCCAGCAGGGAAAATTATGCCTTGTTCTAAAGCTCTTTGGCAACCGCTTGCGTAGCCCCACACACCTGGGGGCTGCAGGCTTTCCTGCTGCCTTCAGCCTCAAAACCACCCTTTCCCACTTGGCGCCGCGCCAGGCCCAAAAATGGCCATATGTGTGGAGATTGGTCCCACGCCCAAAGAGCCAGCAGGGAAAACTATGCCTTGTTCTAAAGCTCTTTGGAAACCGCTTGCGTAGCCCCACACACCTGGGGGCTGCAGGCTTTCCTGCTGCCTTCGGCGTCAAAACCACTCTTTCCCACTTGGCGCCGCGCCAGGCACAAAAATGGCCATCTGTCTGGAGATTGGTCCCACGCCCAAAGAGCCAGCAGGGAAAACTATGCCTTGTTTTCAAACTCTTTGGGAACCCCTTGCGTAGCCCCACAGACCTGGGGGCTGCAGGCTTTCCTGCTGCCTTCAGCCTCAAAACCACCCTTTCCCACTTGGCGCCGCGCCAGGCCCAAAAATGGCCATATGTCTGGAGATTGGTCCCACACCCAAAGAGCCAGCAGGGAAAACTATGCCTTGTTCTAAAGCTCTTTGGGAACCGCATACGTAGCTCCACAGACGTGGGGGCTGCAGGCTTTCCTGCTGCCTTCAGCCTCAAAAACCACCCTTTCCCACTTGGCGCCACGCCAGGCACAAAAATGGCCATATGTGTGGAGATTGGTCCCACGCCCAAAGAGCCAGCAGGGAAAATTATGCCTTTTTCTAAAGTTCTTTGGGAACCGCTTGCATAGCCCCACAGACCTAGGGACTGTAGGCTTTCCTGGCGCCTTCAGCCTCAAAACCACCCTTTCCCACTTGGCGCCGCGCCAGGCACAAAAATGGCCATATGTCTGGAGATTGGTCCCACGCCCAAAGAGCCAGCAGGGAAAACTATGCCTGGTTCTAAAGCTCTTTGGGAACCGCTTGCGTAGCCCCACACACCTGGGGGCTGCAGGCTTTCCTGCTGCCTTCAGCCTCAAAACCACCCTTTCCCACTTGGCGCCGCGCCAGGCACAAAAATGGCCATATGTCTGGAGATTGGTCCCACGCCCAAAGAGCCAGCAGGGAAAACTATGCCTTGTTCTAAAGCTCTTTGGGAACCGCTTGCGTAGCCCCACACACCTGGGGGCTGCAGGCTTTCCTGCTGCCTTCAGTCTCAAAAACCTCCCTTTCCCACTTGGCGCTGCGCCAGGCACAAAAATGGCCATCTGTCTGGAGATTGGTCCCACGCCCAAAGAGCCAGCAGGGAAAACTATGCCTTGTTCTAAAGCTCTTTGGGAACCGCTTGCGTAGCCCCACAGACGTGGGGGCTGCAGGCTTTCCTGCTGCCTTCAGCCTCAAAACCACCCTTTCCCACTTGGCGCCGCGCCAGGCACAAAAATGGCCATATGTCTGGAGATTGGTCCCACGCCCAAAGAGCCAGCAGGGTAAACTATGCCTTGTTTTCAAGCTCTTTGGGAACCCCTTGCGTAGCCCCACACAGCTGGGGGCTGCAGGCTTTCCTGCTGCCTTCAGCCTCAAAACCACCCTTTCCCACTTGGTGCCGCGCCAGGCACAAAAATGGCCATATCTCTGGAGATTGGTCCCACGCCCAAAGAGCCAGCAGGGAAAAATATGCCTTGTTCTATAGCTCTTTGGGAACCGCTTGCGTAGCCCCACAGATGTGGGGGCTGCAGGCTTTCCTGCTGCCTTCAGCCTCAAAAACCTCCCTGTCCCACTTGGCGCCGCCCCACACAAAAAATGGCCATATGTCTGGAGATTGGTCCCACGCCCAAAGAGCCAGCAGGGAAAACTATGCCTTGTTCTCAAGCTCTTTGGGAACCCCTTGCGTAGCCCCACACACCTGGGGGCTGCAGGCTTTCCTGCTGCCTTCAGCCTCAAAACCACCCTTTCCCACTTGGCGCCGCGCCAGGCACAAAAATGGCCATATGTCTGGAGATTGGTCCCACGCCCAAAGAGCCAGCAGGGAAAACTCTGCCTGGTTCTAAAGCTCTTTGGGAACCGCATACGTAGCCCCACAGACGTGGGGGCTGCAGGCTTTCCTGCTGCCTTCAGCCTCAAAACCACCCTTTCCCACTTGGCGCCGCGCCAGGCACAAAAATGGCCATATGTCTGGAGATTGGTCCCACGCCCAAAGAGCCAGCAGGGAAAACTATGCCTTGTTCTAAAGCTCTTTGGGAACCGCTTGCGTAGCCCCACACACCTGGGGGCTGCAGGCTTTCCTGCTGCCTTCAGCCTCAAAAACCTCCCTTTCCCACTTGGCGCTGCGCCAGGCACAAAAATGGCCATATGTCTGGAGATTGGTCCCACGCCCAAAGAGCCAGCAGGGAAAACTATGCCTTGTTCTCAAGCTCTTTGGGAACCGCTTGCGTAGCCCCACACACCTGGGGGCTGCAGGCTTTCCTGCTGCCTTCAGCCTCAAAACCACACTTTCCCACTTGGCGCCGCGCCAGGCACAAAAATGGCCATATGTCTGGAGATTGGTCCCACGCCCAAAGAGCCAGCAGGAAAAACTATGCCTTGTTCTAAAGCTCTTTGGGAACCGCTTGCGTAGCCCCACACACCTGGGGGCTGCAGGCTTTCCTGCTGCCTTCAGCCTCAAAAACCTCCCTTTCCCACTTGGCGCTGCGCCAGGCACAAAAAAGGCCATATGTCTGGAGATTGGTCCCACGCCCAAAGAGCCAGCAGGGAAAATTATGCCTTGTTTTCAAGCTCATTGGGAACCGCTTGCGTAGCCCCACACACCTGGGGGCTGCAGGCTTTCCTGCTGCCTTCAGCCTCAAAACCACCCTTTCCCACTTGGCGCCGCGCCAGGCACAAAAATGGCCATATGTCTGGAGATTGGTCCCACGCCCAAAGAGCCAGCAGGGAAAAATCTGCCTGGTTCTAAAGCTCTTTGGGAACCGCATACGTAGCCCCACAGACGTGGGGGCTGCAGGCTTTCCTGCTGCCTTCAGCCTCAAAACCACCCTTTCCCACTTGGCGCCGCGCCAGGCACAAAAATGGCCATACCTCAGGAGATTGGTCCCATGCCCAAAGAGCCAGCAGGGAAAACAATGCCTTGTTTTCAAGCTCTTTGAGAACCCCTTGCGTAGCCCCACAGATCTGGGGGCTGCAGGCTTTCCTGCTGCCTTCAGCCTCAAAACCACCCTTTCCCACTTGGCGCCGCGCCAGGCCCAAAAATGGCCATCTGTCTGGAGATTTGTCCCACGCCCAAAGAGCCAGCAGGGAAAATTATGCCTTGTTCTAAAGCTCTTTTGGAACCGCTTGCGTAGCCCCACACACCTGGGGGCTGCAGGCTTTCCTGCTGCCTTCAGCCTCAAAAACCACCCTTTCCCACTTGGCGCCACGCCAGGCACAAAAATGGCCATATGTGTGGAGATTGGTCCCACGCCTAAAGAGCCAGCAGGGAAAATTATGCCTTTTTCTAAAGCTCTTTGGGAATCACTTGCATAGCCCCACAGACCTAGGGACTGTAGGCTTTCCTGGCGCCTTCAGCCTCAAAACCACCCTTTCCCACTTGGCGCCGCCCCACGCAAAAAATGGCCATCTGTCTGGAGATTTGTCCCACGCTCAAAGAGCCAGCAGGGAAAACTATGCCTTGTTCTAAAGCTCTTTGGGAACCGCTTGCATAGCCCCACAGACCTAGGGACTTTAGGCTTTCCTGGCGCCTTCAGCCTCAAAACCACCCATTCCCACTTGGCGCCGCCCCACGCAAAAAATGGCCATATGTCTGGAGATTTGTCCCACGCCCAAAGAGCCAGCAGGGAAAACTATGCCTTGTTCTAAAGCTCTTTGGGAACCGAATACGTAGCCCCACAGACGTGGGGGCTGCAGGCTTTCCTGCTGCCTTCAGCCTCAAAACCACCCTTTCCCACTTGGCGCCGCGCCAGGCACAAAAATGGCCATATGTCTGGAGATTGGTCCCACGCCCAAAGAGCCAGCAGGGAAAATTATGCCTTGTTCTAAAGCTCTTTGGGAACCGCTTGCATAGCCCCACACACCTAGGGACTGTAGGCTTTCCTGGCGCCTTCAGCCTCAAAACCACCCTTTCCCACTTGGCGCCGCGCCAGGCACAAAAATGGCCATATGTCTGGAGATTGGTCCCACGCCCAAAGAGCCAGCAGGGGAAACTATGCCTTGTTTTCAAGCTCTTTGGGAACCCCTTGCGTAGCCCCACACACCTGGGGGCTGCAGGCTTTCCTGCTGCCTTCAGCCTCAAAAACCACCCTTTCCCACTTGGCGCCACGCCAGGCACAAAAATGGCCATATGTCCGGAGATTGGTCCCACGCCCAAAGAGCCAGCAGGGAAAATTATGCCTGGTTCTAAAGCTCTTTGGGAACCGCTTGCGTAGCCCCACACACCTGGGGGCTGCAGGCTTTCCTGCTGCCTTCAGCCTCAAAAACCACCCTTTCCCACTTGGCGCCACGCCAGGCACAAAAATGGCCATATGTGTGGAGATTGGTCCCACGCCTAAAGAGCCAGCAGGGAAAATTATGCCTTTTTCTAAAGCTCTTTGGGAATCACTTGCATAGCCCCACAGAGCTAGGGACTGTAGGCTTTCCTGGCGCCTTCAGCCTCAAAACCACCCTTTCCCACTTGGCGCCGCCCCACGCAAAAAATGGCCATCTGTCTGGAGATTTGTCCCACGCTCAAAGAGCCAGCAGGGAAAACTATGCCTTGTTCTAAAGCTCTTTGGGAACCGCTTGCATAGCCCCACACACCTAGGGACTGTAGGCTTTCCTGGCGCCTTCAGCCTCAAAACCACCCATTCCCACTTGGCGCCGCCCCACGCAAAAAATGGCCATATGTCTGGAGATTTGTCCCACGCCCAAAGAGCCAGCAGGGAAAACTATGCCTTGTTCTAAAGCTCTTTGGGAACCGAATACGTAGCCCCACAGCCGTGGGGGCTGCAGGCTTTCCTGCTGCCTTCAGCCTCAAAACCACCCTTTCCCACTTGGCGCCGCGCCAGGCACAAAAATGGCCATATGTCTGGAGATTGGTCCCACGCCCAAAGAGCCAGCAGGGAAAATTATGCCTTGTTCTAAAGCTCTTTGGGAACCGCTTGCATAGCCCCACACACCTAGGGACTGTAGGCTTTCCTGGCGCCTTCAGCCTCAAAACCACCCATTCCCACTTGGCGCCGCGCCAGGCACAAAAATGGCCATATGTCTGGAGATTGGTCCCACGCCCAAAGAGCCAGCAGGGGAAACTATGCCTTGTTTTCAAGCTCTTTGGGAACCCCTTGCGTAGCCCCACACACCTGGGGGCTGCAGGCTTTCCTGCTGCCTTCAGCCTCAAAAACCACCCTTTCCCACTTGGCGCCACGCCAGGCACAAAAATGGCCATATGTCCGGAGATTGGTCCCACGCCCAAAGAGCCAGCAGGGAAAATTATGCCTTTTTCTAAAGCTCTTTGGGAACCGCTTGCATAGCCCCACAGAGCTAGGGACTGTAGGCTTTCCTGGCGCCTTCAACCTCAAAACCACCCATTCCCACTTGGCGCCGCCCCACGCAAAAAATGGCCATCTGTCTGGAGATTTGTCCCACGCCCAAAGAGCCAGCAGGGAAAATTATGCCTTGTTCTAAAGCTCTTTGGGAACCGCTTGCGTAGCCCCACACACCTGGGGGCTGCAGGCTTTCCTGCTGCCTTCAGCCTCAAAACCACCCTTTCCCACTTGGTGCCGCGCCAGGCACAAAAATGGCCATATGTCTGGAGATTGGTCCCACGCCCAAAGAGCCAGCAGGGAAAACTATGCCTGGTTCTCAAGCTCTTTGGGAACCGCTTGCGTAGCCCCACACACCTGGGGGCTGCAGGCTTTCCTGCTGCCTTCAGCCTCAAAAACCTCCCTTTCCCACTTGGCGCCGCCCCACACAAAAAATGGCCATATGTCTGGAGATTGGTCCCACGCCCAAAGAGCCAGCAGGGAAAACTATGCCTTGTTCTAAAGCTCTTTGGGAACCGCTTGCGTAGCCCCACACACCTGGGGGCTGCAGGCTTTCCTGCTGCCTTCAGCCTCAAAACCACCCTTTCCCACTTGGCGCCGCGCCAGGCACAAAAATGGCCATATGTCTGGAGATTGGTCCCACGCCCAAAGAGCCAGCAGGGAAAACTCTGCCTGGTTCTAAAGCTCTTTGGGAACCGCATACGTAGCCCCACAGACGTGGGGGCTGCAGGCTTTCCTGCTGCCTTCAGCCTCAAAACCACCCTTTCCCACTTGGCACTGCGCCAGGCACAAAAATGGCCATATGTCTGGAGATTGGTCCCACGCCCAAAGAGCCAGCAGGGAAAACTATGCCTTGTTCTAAAGCTCTTTGGGAACCGCTTGCGTAGCCCCACACACCTGGGGGCTGCAGGCTTTCCTGCTGCCTTCAGCCTCAAAAACCACCCTTTCCCACTTGGCGCCACGCCAGGCACAAAAATGGCCATATGTCCGGAGATTGGTCCCACGCCCAAAGAGCCAGCAGGGAAAAATATGCCTTGTTCTAAAGCTCTTTGGGAACCGCTTGCATAGCCCCACAGACCTAGGGACTGTAGGATTTCCTGGCGCCTTCAGACTCAAAACCACCCTTTCCCACTTGGCGCCGCGCCAGGCACAAAAATGGCCATATGTCTGGAGATTTGTCCCACGCCCAAAGAGCCAGCATGGAAAATTATGCCTTGTTCTCAAGCTCTTTGGGAACCGCTTGCGTAGCCCCACACACCTGGGGGCTGCAGGCTTTCCTGCTGCCTTCAGCCTCAAAAACCACCCTTTCCCACTTGGCGCCACGCCAGGCACAAAAATGGCCATATGTCCGGAGATTGGTCCCACGCCCAAAGAGCCAGCAGGGAAAATTATGCCTTTTTCTAAAGCTCTTTGGGAACCGCTTGCATAGCCCCACAGAGCTAGGGACTGTAGGCTTTCCTGGCGCCTTCAGCCTCAAAACCACCCTTTCCCACTTGGCGCCGCCCCACGCAAAAAATGGCCATATGTCTGGAGATTTGTCCCACGCCCAAAGAGCCAGCAGGGAAAACTATGCCTGGTTCTAAAGCTCTTTGGGAACCGCTTGCGTAGCCCCACACACCTGGGGGCTGCAGGCTTTCCTGCTGCCTTCAGCCTCAAAACCACCCTTTCCCACTTGGCGCCGCACCAGGCACAAAAATGGCCATATGTCTGGAGATTGGTCCAACGCCCAAAGCGCCAGCAGGGAAAACTCTGCCTGGTTCTAAAGCTCTTTGGGAACCGCATACGTAGCCCCACAGACGTGGGGGCTGCAGGCTTTCCTGCTGCCTTCAGCCTCAAAACCACCCTTTCCCACTTGGCGCCGCGCCAGGCACAAAAATGGCCATATGTCTGGAGATTGGTCCCACGCCCAAAGAGCCAGCAGGGAAAACAATGCCTTGTTTTCAAGCTCTTTGAGAACCCCTTGCGTAGCCCCACACACCTGGGGGCTGCAGGCTTTCCTGCTGCCTTCGGCGTCAAAACCACTCTTTCCCACTTGGCGCCGCGCCAGGCACAAAAATGGCCATCTGTCTGGAGATTGGTCCCACGCCCAAAGAGCCAGCAGGGAAAACTATGCCTTGTTTTCAAACTCTTTGGGAACCCCTTGCGTAGCCCCACAGACCTGGGGGCTGCAGGCTTTCTTGCTGCCTTCAGCCTCAAAACCACCCTTTCCCACTTGGCGCCGCGCCAGGCCCAAAAATGGCCATATGTCTGGAGATTGGTCCCACACCCAAAGAGCCAGCAGGGAAAACTATGCCTTGTTCTAAAGCTCTTTGGGAACCGCATACGTAGCTCCACAGACGTGGCGGCTGCAGGCTTTCCTGCTGCCTTCAGCCTCAAAAACCACCCTTTCCCACTTGGCGCCACGCCAGGCCCAAAAATGGCCATATGTGTGGAGATTGGTCCCACGTCCAAAGAGCCAGCAGGGAAAATTATGCCTTTTTCTAAAGTTCTTTGGGAACCGCTTGCATAGCCCCACAGACCTAGGGACTGTAGGCTTTCCTGGCGCCTTCAGCCTCAAAACCACCCTTTCCCACTTGGCGCCGCGCCAGGCACAAAAATGGCCATATGTCTGGAGATTGGTCCCACGCCCAAAGAGCCAGCAGGGAAAACTATGCCTGGTTCTAAAGCTCTTTGGGAACCGCTTGCGTAGCCCCACACACCTGGGGGCTGCAGGCTTTCCTGCTGCCTTCAGCCTCAAAACCACCCTTTCCCACTTGGCGCCTCGCCAGGCACAAAAATGGCCATATGTCTGGAGATTGGTCCCACGCCCAAAGAGCCAGCAGGGAAAACTATGCCTTGTTCTAAAGCTCTTTGGGAACCGCTTGCGTAGCCCCACACACCTGGGGGCTGCAGGCTTTCCTGCTGCCTTCAGTCTCAAAAACCTCCCTTTCCCACTTGGTGCTGCGCCAGGCACAAAAATGGCCATCTGTCTGGAGATTGGTCCCACGCCCAAAGAGCCAGCAGGGAAAACTATGCCTTGTTCTAAAGCTCTTTGGGAACCGCTTGCGTAGCCCCACAGACCTGGGGGCTGCAGGCTTTCCTGCTGCCTTCAGCCTCAAAACCACCCTTTCCCACTTGGCGCCGCGCCAGGCACAAAAATGGCCATATGTCTGGAGATTGGTCCCACGCCCAAAGAGCCAGCAGGGTAAACTATGCCTTGTTCTAAAGCTCTTTGGGAACCGCTTGCGTAGCCCCACACACCTGGGGGCTGCAGGCTTTCCTGCTGCCTTCAGCCTCAAAACCACCCTTTCCCACTTGGCGCCGCGCCAGGCACAAAAATGGCCATATGTCTGGAGATTGGTCCCACGCCCAAAGAGCCAGCAGGGAAAACTCTGCCTGGTTCTAAAGCTCTTTGGGAACCGCATACGTAGCCCCACAGACGTGGGGGCTGCAGGCTTTCCTGCTGCCTTCAGCCTCAAAACCACCCTTTCCCACTTGGCGCCGCGCCAGGCACAAAAATGGCCATATGTGTGGAGATTGGTCCCACGTCCAAAGAGCCAGCAGGGAAAATTATGCCTTTTTCTAAAGTTCTTTGGGAACCGCTTGCATAGCCCCACAGACCTAGGGACTGTAGGCTTTCCTGGCGCCTTCAGCCTCAAAACCACCCTTTCCCACTTGGCGCCGCGCCAGGCACAAAAATGGCCATATGTCTGGAGATTGGTCCCACGCCCAAAGAGCCAGCAGGGAAAACTATGCCTGGTTCTAAAGCTCTTTGGGAACCGCTTGCGTAGCCCCACACACCTGGGGGCTGCAGGCTTTCCTGCTGCCTTCAGCCTCAAAACCACCCTTTCCCACTTGGCGCCTCGCCAGGCACAAAAATGGCCATATGTCTGGAGATTGGTCCCACGCCCAAAGAGCCAGCAGGGAAAACTATGCCTTGTTCTAAAGCTCTTTGGGAACCTCTTGCGTAGCCCACACACCTGGGGGCTGCAGGCTTTCCTGCTGCCTTCAGTCTCAAAAACCTCCCTTTCCCACTTGGCGCTGCGCCAGGCACAAAAATGGCCATCTGTCTGGAGATTGGTCCCACGCCCAAAGAGCCAGCAGGGAAAACTATGCCTTGTTCTAAAGCTCTTTGGGAACCGCTTGCGTAGCCCCACACACCTGGGGGCTGCAGGCTTTCCTGCTGCCTTCAGCCTCAAAACCACCCTTTCCCACTTGGCGCCGCGCCAGGCACAAAAATGGCCATATGTCTGGAGATTGGTCCCACGCCCAAAGAGCCAGCAGGGTAAACTATGCCTTGTTTTCAAGCTCTTTGGGAACCCCTTGCGTAGCCCCACACACCTGGGGGCTGCAGGCTTTCCTGCTGCCTTCAGCCTCAAAACCACCCTTTCCCACTTGGCGCTGCGCCAGGCACAAAAATGGCCATATCTCTGGAGATTGGTCCCACGCCCAAAGAGCCAGCAGGGAAAATTATGCCTTGTTCTATAGCTCTTTGGGAACCGCTTGCGTAGCCCCACAGATGTGGGGGCTGCAGGCTTTCCTGCTGCCTTCAGCCTCAAAAACCTCCCTTTCCCACTTGGCGCCGCCCCACACAAAAAATGGCCATATGTCTGGAGATTGGTCCCACGCCCAAAGAGCCAGCAGGGAAAACTATGCCTTGTTCTCAAGCTCTTTGGGAACCCCTTGCGTAGCCCCACACACCTGGGGGCTGCAGGCTTTCCTGCTGCCTTCAGCCTCAAAACCACCCTTTCCCACTTGGCGCCGCGCCAGGCACAAAAATGGCCATATGTCTGGAGATTGGTCCCACGCCCAAAGAGCCAGCAGGGAAAACTCTGCCTGGTTCTAAAGCTCTTTGGGAACCGCATACGTAGCCCCACAGACGTGGGGGCTGCAGGCTTTCCTGCTGCCTTCAGCCTCAAAACCACCCTTTCCCACTTGGCGCCGCGCCAGGCACAAAAATGGCCATATGTCTGGAGATTGGTCCCACGCCCAAAGAGCCAGCAGGGAAAACTATGCCTTGTTCTAAAGCTCTTTGGGAACCGCTTGCGTAGCCCCACACACCTGGGGGCTGCAGGCTTTCCTGCTGCCTTCAGCCTCAAAAACCTCCCTTTCCCACTTGGCGCTGCGCCAGGCACAAAAATGGCCATATGTCTGGAGATTGGTCCCACGCCCAAAGAGCCAGCCGGGAAAACTATGCCTTGTTCTCAAGCTCTTTGGGAACCGCTTGCGTAGCCCCACACACCTGGGGGCTGCAGGCTTTCCTGCTGCCTTCAGCCTCAAAACCACACTTTCCCACTTGGCGCCGCGCCAGGCACAAAAATGGCCATATGTCTGGAGATTGGTCCCACGCACAAAGAGCCAGCAGGAAAAACTATGCCTTTTTCTAAAGCTCTTTGGGAACCGCTTGCATAGCCCCACAGACCTAGGGACTGTAGGCTTTCCTGCTGCCTTCAGCCTCAAAACCACCCTTTCCCACTTGGCGCCGCCCCACGCAAAAAATGGCCATATGTCTGGAGATTTGTCCCACGCCCAAAGAGCCAGCAGGGAAAACTATGCCTGGTTCTAAAGCTCTTTGGGAACCGCTTGCGTAGCCCCACACACGTGGGGGCTGCAGGCTTTCCTGCTGCCTTCAGCCTCAAAACCACCCTTTCCCACTTGGCGCCGCGCCAGGCACAAAAATGGCCATATGTCTGGAGATTGGTCCCACGCCCAAAGAGCCAGCAGGGAAAACTATGCCTTGTTCTAAAGCTCTTTGGGAAACGCTTGCGTAGCCCCACACACCTGGGGGCTGCAGGCTTTCCTGCTGCCTTCAGCGTCAAAAACCTCCCTTTCCCACTTGGCGCTGCGCCAGGCACAAAAATGGCCATCTGTCTGGAGATTGGTCCCACGCCCAAAGAGCCAGCAGGGAAAAATCTGCCTGGTTCTAAAGCTCTTTGGGAACCGCATACGTAGCCCCACAGACGTGGGGGCTGCAGGCTTTCCTGCTGCCTTCAGCCTCAAAACCACCCTTTCCCACTTGGCGCCGCGCCAGGCACAAAAATGGCCATACCTCAGGAGATTGGTCCCATGCCCAAAGAGCCAGCAGGGAAAACTATGCCTTGTTCGAAAGCTCTTTGGGAACCCCTTGCGTAGCCCCACACACCTGGGGGCTGCAGGCTTTCCTGCTGCCTTCAGCCTCAAAAACCACCCTTTCCCACTTGGCGCCACGCCAGGCACAAAAATGGCCATATGTCCGGAGATTGGTCCCACGCCCGAAGAGCCAGCAGGGAAAATTATGCCTTTTTCTAAAGCTCTTTGGGAACCGCTTGCGTAGCCCCAGAGACCTAGGGACTGTAGGCTTTCCTGGCGCCTTCAGCCTCAAAACCACCCTTTCCCACTTGGCGCCGCCCCACGCAAAAAATGGCCATATGTCCGGAGATTGGTCCCACGCCCAAAGAGCCAGCAGGGAAAATTATGCCTTTTTCTAAAGCTCTTTGGGAACCGCATACGTAGCCCCACAGACGTGGGGGCTGCAGGCTTTCCTGCTGCCTTCAGCCTCAAAACCACCCTTTCCCACTTGGCGCCGCGCCAGGCACAAAAATGGCCATCTGTCTGGAGATTGGTCCCACGCCCAAAGAGCCAGCAGGGAAAACTATGCCTTGTTCTAAAGCTCTTTGGGAACCGAATACGTAGCCCCACAGACGTGGGGGCTGCAGGCTTTCCTGCTGCCTTCAGCCTCAAAACCACCCTTTCCCACTTGGCGCCGCGCCAGGCACAAAAATGGCCATATGTCTGGAGATTGGTCCCACGCCCAAAGAGCCAGCAGGGAAAATTATGCCTTGTTCTAAAGCTCTTTGGGAACCGCTTGCATAGCCCCACACACCTAGGGACTGTAGGCTTTCCTGGCGCCTTCAGCCTCAAAACCACCCATTCCCACTTGGCGCCGCCCCACGCAAAAAATGGCCATATGTCTGGAGATTGGTCCCACGCCCAAAGAGCCAGCAGGGGAAACTATGCCTTGTTTTCAAGCTCTTTGGGAACCGCTTGCGTAGCCCCACACACCTGGGGGCTGCAGGCTTTCCTGCTGCCTTCAGCCTCAAAAACCACCCTTTCCCACTTGGCGCCACGCCAGGCACAAAAATGGCCATATGTCCGGAGATTGGTCCCACGCCCAAAGAGCCAGCAGGGAAAATTATGCCTTGTTCTAAAGCTCTTTGGGAACCGCTTGCGTAGCCCCACACACCTGGGGGCTGCAGGCTTTCCTGCTGCCTTCAGCCTCAAAAACCACCCTTTCCCACTTGGCGCCACGCCAGGCACAAAAATGGCCATATGTGTGGAGATTGGTCCCACGCTCAAAGAGCCAGCAGGGAAAACTATGCCTTGTTCTAAAGCACTTTGGGAACCGCTTGCATAGCCCCACACACCTAGGGACTGTAGGCTTTCCTGGCGCCTTCAGCCTCAAAACCACCCATTCCCACTTGGCGCCGCCCCACGCAAAAAATGGCCATATGTCTGGAGATTTGTCCCACGCCCAAAGAGCCAGCAGGGAAAACTATGCCTTGTTCTAAAGCTCTTTGGGAACCGCTTGCATAGCCCCACAGAGCTAGGGACTGTAGGCTTTCCTGGCGCCTTCAACCTCAAAACCACCCTTTCCCACTTGGCGCCGTCCCACGCAAAAAATGGCCATATGTCTGGAGATTGGTCCCACACCGAAAGAGCCAGCAGGGAAAACTATGCCTTGTTCTAAAGGTCTTTGGGAACCGCTTGCGTAGCCCCACACACCTGGGGGCTGCAGGCTTTCCTGCTGCCTTCAGCCTCAAAACCACCCTTTCCCACTTGGCGCCGCGCCAGGCACAAAAATGGCCATATGTATGGAGATTGGTCCCACGCCCAAAGAGCCAGCAGGGAAAACTCTGCCTGGTTCTAAAGCTCTTTGGGAACCGCATACGTAGCCCCACAGACGTGGGGGCTGCAGGCTTTCCTGCTGCCTTCAGCCTCAAAACCACCCTTTCCCACTTGGCACTGCGCCAGGCACAAAAATGGCCATATGTCTGGAGATTGGTCCCACGCCCAAAGAGCCAGCAGGGAAAACTATGCCTTGTTTTCAAGCTCTTTGGGAACCGCTTGCGTAGCCCAACACACCTGGGGGCTGCAGGCTTTCCTGCTGCCTTCAGCCTCAAAAACCACCCTTTCCCACTTGGCGCCACGCCAGGCACAAAAATGGCCATATGTCCGGAGATTGGTCCCACGCCCAAAGAGCCAGCAGGGAAAACTATGCCTTGTTCTAAAGCTCTTTGGGAACCGCTTGCATAGCCCCACAGACCTAGGGACTGTAGGATTTCCTGGCGCCTTCAGACTCAAAACCATCCTTTCCCACTTGGCGCCGCGCCAGGCACAAAAATGGCCATATGTCTGGAGATTTGTCCCACGCCCAAAGAGCCAGCAGGGAAAATTATGCCTTGTTCTCAAGCTCTTTGGGAACCGCTTGCGTAGCCCCACACACCTGGGGGCTGCAGGCTTTCCTGCTGCCTTCAGCCTCAAAAACCACCCTTTCCCACTTGGCGCCACGCCAGGCACAAAAATGGCCATATGTGTGGAGATTGGTCCCACGCCCAAAGAGCCAGCAGGGAAAACTATGCCTTGTTCTAAAGCTCTTTGGGAACCACTTGCATAGCCCCACAGACCTAGGGACTGCAGGATTTCCTGGCGCCTTCAGCCTCAAAACCACCCTTTCCCACTTGGCGCCGCCCCACGCAAAAAATGGCCATATGTCTGGAGATTGGTCCCACGCCCAAAGAGCCAGCAGGGAAAACTATGCCTGGTTCTAAAGCTCTTTGGGAACCACTTGCGTAGCCCCACACACCTGGGGGCTGCAGGCTTTCCTGCTGCCTTCAGCCTCAAAACCACCCTTTCCCACTTGGCGCCGCGCCAGGCACAAAAATGGCCATCTGTCTGGAGATTGGTCCCATGCCCAAAGAGCCAGCAGGGAAAACTATGCCTTCTTTTCAAACTCTTTGGGAACCCCTTGCGTAGCCCCACACACCTGGGGGCTGCAGGCTTTCCTGCTGCCTTCAGCCTCAAAACCACCCTTTCCCACTTGGCGCCGCGCTAAGCCAAAAATGGCCATCTGTCTGGAGATTGGTCCCACGCCCAAAGAGCCAGCAGGGAAAACTATGCCTTGTTCTCAAGCTCTTTGGGAACCGCTTGCATAGCCCCACAGACCTGGGGGCTGCAGGCTTTCCTGCTGCCTTCAGCGTCAAAACCACTCTTTCCCACTTGGCGCCGCGCCAGGCAAAAAAATGGCCATATGTCTGGAGATTGGTCCCACGCCCAAAGAGCCAGCAGGGAAAACTATGCCTTGTTCTAAAGCTCTTTGGGAACCCCTTGCGTAGCCCCACACACCTGGGGGCTGCAGGCTTTCCTGCTGCCTTCAGCCTCAAAAACCTCCCTTTCCCACTTGGCGCTGCGCCAGGCACAAAAATGGCCATATGTCTGGAGATTGGTCCCACGCCCAAAGAGCCAGCAGGGAAAATTATGCCTTGTTCTAAAGCTCTTTGGCAACCGCTTGCGTAGCCCCACACACCTGGGGGCTGCAGGCTTTCCTGCTGCCTTCAGCCTCAAAACCACCCTTTCCCACTTGGCGCCGCGCCAGGCCCAAAAATGGCCATATGTGTGGAGATTGGTCCCACGCCCAAAGAGCCAGCAGGGAAAACTATGCCTTGTTCTAAAGCTCTTTGGAAACCGCTTGCGTAGCCCCACACACCTGGGGGCTGCAGGCTTTCCTGCTGCCTTCGGCGTCAAAACCACTCTTTCCCACTTGGCGCCGCGCCAGGCACAAAAATGGCCATCTGTCTGGAGATTGGTCCCACGCCCAAAGAGCCAGCAGGGAAAACTATGCCTTGTTTTCAAACTCTTTGGGAACCCCTTGCGTAGCCCCACAGACCTGGGGGCTGCAGGCTTTCCTGCTGCCTTCAGCCTCAAAACCACCCTTTCCCACTTGGCGCCGCGCCAGGCCCAAAAATGGCCATATGTCTGGAGATTGGTCCCACACCCAAAGAGCCAGCAGGGAAAACTATGCCTTGTTCTAAAGCTCTTTGGGAACCGCATACGTAGCTCCACAGACGTGGGGGCTGCAGGCTTTCCTGCTGCCTTCAGCCTCAAAAACCACCCTTTCCCACTTGGCGCCACGCCAGGCCCAAAAATGGCCATATGTGTGGAGATTGGTCCCACGCCCAAAGAGCCAGCAGGGAAAATTATGCCTTTTTCTAAAGTTCTTTGGGAACCGCTTGCATAGCCCCACAGACCTAGGGACTGTAGGCTTTCCTGGCGCCTTCAGCCTCAAAACCACCCTTTCCCACTTGGCGCCGCGCCAGGCACAAAAATGGCCATCTGTCTGGAGATTGGTCCCACGCCCAAAGAGCCAGCAGGGAAAACTATGCCTTGTTCTAAAGCTCTTTGGGAACCGCTTGCGTAGCCCCACACACCTGGGGGCTGCAGGCTTTCCTGCTGCCTTCAGCCTCAAAACCACCCTTTCCCACTTGGCGCCACGCCAGGCACAAAAATGGCCATATGTCTGGAGATTGGTCCCACGCCCAAAGAGCCAGCAGGGAAAACTATGCCTTGTTCTAAAGCTCTTTGGGAACCACTTGCGTAGCCCCACACACCTGGGGGCTGCAGGCTTTCCTGCTGCCTTCAGTCTCAAAAACCTCCCTTTCCCACTTGGCGCTGCGCCAGGCACAAAAATGGCCATCTGTCTGGAGATTGGTCCCACGCCCAAAGAGCCAGCAGGGAAAACTATGCCTTGTTCTAAAGCTCTTTGGGAACCGCTTGCGTAGCCCCACAGACGTGGGGGCTGCAGGCTTTCCTGCTGCCTTCAGCCTCAAAACCACCCTTTCCCACTTGGCGCCGCGCCAGGCACAAAAATGGCCATATGTCTGGAGATTGGTCCCACGCCCAAAGAGCCAGCAGGGTAAACTATGCCTTGTTTTCAAGCTCTTTGGGAACCCCTTGCGTAGCCCCACACACCTGGGGGCTGCAGGCTTTCCTGATGCCTTCAGCCTCAAAACCACCCTTTCCCACTTGGTGCCGCGCCAGGCACAAAAATGGCCATATGTCTGGAGATTGGTCCCACGCCCAAAGAGCCAGCAGGGAAAACTATGCCTTGTTCTATAGCTCTTTGGGAACCGCTTGCGTAGCCCCACAGATGTGGGGGCTGCAGGCTTTCCTGCTGCCTTCAGCCTCAAAAACCTCCCTGTCCCACTTGGCGCCGCCCCACACAAAAAATGGCCATATGTCTGGAGATTGGTCCCACGCCCAAAGAGCCAGCAGGAAAAACTATGCCTTGTTCTCAAGCTCTTTGGGAACCCCTTGCGTAGCCCCACACACCTGGGGGCTGCAGGCTTTCCTGCTGCCTTCAGCCTCAAAACCACCCTTTCCCACTTGGCGCCGCGCCAGGCACAAAAATGGCCATATGTCTGGAGATTGGTCCCACGCCCAAAGAGCCAGCAGGGAAAACTCTGCCTGGTTCTAAAGCTCTTTGGGAACCGCATACGTAGCCCCACAGACGTGGGGGCTGCAGGCTTTCCTGCTGCCTTCAGCCTCAAAACCACCCTTTCCCACTTGGCGCCGCGCCAGGCACAAAAATGGCCATATGTCTGGAGATTGGTCCAACGCCCAAAGAGCCAGCAGGGAAAACTATGCCTTGTTCTAAAGCTCTTTGGGAACCGCTTGCGTAGCCCCACACACCTGGGGGCTGCAGGCTTTCCTGCTGCCTTCAGCCTCAAAAACCTCCCTTTCCCACTTGGCGCTGCGCCAGGCACAAAAATGGCCATATGTCTGGAGATTGGTCCCACGCCCAAAGAGCCAGCAGGGAAAACTATGCCTTGTTCTCAAGCTCTTTGGGAACCGCTTGCGTAGCCCCACACACCTGGGGGCTGCAGGCTTTCCTGCTGCCTTCAGCCTCAAAACCACACTTTCCCACTTGGCGCCGCGCCAGGCACAAAAATGGCCATATGTCTGGAGATTGGTCCCACGCCCAAAGAGCCAGCAGGAAAAACTATGCCTTGTTCTAAAGCTCTTTGGGAACCGCTTGCGTAGCCCCACACACCTGGGGGCTGCAGGCTTTCCTGCTGCCTTCAGCCTCAAAAACCTCCCTTTCCCACTTGGCGCTGCGCCAGGCACAAAAAAGGCCATATGTCTGGAGATTGGTCCCACGCCCAAAGAGCCAGCAGGGAAAACTATGCCTTGTTCTCAAGCTCTTTGGGAACCGCTTGCGTAGCCCCACACACCTGGGGGCTGCAGGCTTTCCTGCTGCCTTCAGCCTCAAAACCACCCTTTCCCACTTGGCGCCGCGCCAGGCACAAAAATGGCCATATGTCTGGAGATTGGTCCCACGCCCAAAGAGCCAGCAGGGAAAACTATGCCTGGTTCTAAAGCTCTTTGGGAACCGAATACGTAGCCCCACAGACGTGGGGGCTGCAGGCTTTCCTGATGCCTTCAGCCTCAAAACCACCCTTTCCCACTTGGCGCCGCGCCAGGCACAAAAATGGCCATATGTCTGGAGATTGGTCCCATGCCCAAAGAGCCAGCAGGGAAAACTATGCCTTGTTTTCAAGCTCTTTGAGAACCGCTTGCGTAGCCCCACACACCTGGGGGCTGCAGGCTTTCCTGCTGCCTTCAGCCTCAAAAACCACCCTTTCCCACTTGGCGCCACGCCAGGCCCAAAAATGGCCATATGTGTGGAGATTGGTCCCACGCCCAAAGAGCCAGCAGGGAAAATTATGCCTTGTTTTCAAGCTCATTGGGAACCGCTTGCGTAGCCCCACACACCTGGGGGCTGCAGGCTTTCCTGCTGCCTTCAGCCTCAAAACCACCCTTTCCCACTTGGCGCCGCGCCAGGCACAAAAATGGCCATATGTCTGGAGATTGGTCCCACGCCCAAAGAGCCAGCAGGGAAAAATCTGCCTGGTTCTAAAGCTCTTTGGGAACCGCATACGTAGCCCCACAGACGTGGGGGCTGCAGGCTTTCCTGCTGCCTTCAGCCTCAAAACCACCCTTTCCCACTTGGCGCCGCGCCAGGCACAAAAATGGCCATACCTCAGGAGATTGGTCCCATGCCCAAAGAGCCAGCAGGGAAAACTATGCCTTGTTCGAAAGCTCTTTGAGAACCCCTTGCGTAGCCCCACAGATCTGGGGGCTGCAGGCTTTCCTGCTGCCTTCAGCCTCAAAACCACCCTTTCCCACTTGGCGCCGCGCCAGGCCCAAAAATGGCCATCTGTCTGGAGATTTGTCCCACGCCCAAAGAGCCAGCAGGGAAAATTATGCCTTGTTCTAAAGCTCTTTTGGAACCGCTTGCGTAGCCCCACACACCTGGGGGCTGCAGGCTTTCCTGCTGCCTTCAGCCTCAAAAACCACCCTTTCCCACTTGGCGCCACGCCAGGCACAAAAATGGCCATATGTGTGGAGATTGGTCCCACGCCGAAAGAGCCAGCAGGGAAAATTATGCCTTTTTCTAAAGCTCTTTGGGAATCACTTGCATAGCCCCACAGACCTAGGGACTGTAGGCTTTCCTGGCGCCTTCAGCCTCAAAACCACCCTTTCCCACTTGGCGCCGCCCCACGCAAAAAATGGCCATCTGTCTGGAGATTTGTCCCACGCTCAAAGAGCCAGCAGGGAAAACTATGCCTTGTTCTAAAGCTCTTTGGGAACCGCTTGCATAGCCCCACAGACCTAGGGACTTTAGGCTTTCCTGGCGCCTTCAGCCTCAAAACCACCCATTCCCACTTGGCGCCGCCCCACGCAAAAAATGGCCATATGTCTGGAGATTTGTCCCACGCCCAAAGAGCCAGCAGGGAAAACTATGCCTTGTTCTAAAGCTCTTTGGGAACCGAATACGTAGCCCCACAGACGTGGGGGCTGCAGGCTTTCCTGCTGCCTTCAGCCTCAAAACCACCCTTTCCCACTTGGCGCCGCGCCAGGCACAAAAATGGCCATATGTCTGGAGATTGGTCCCACGCCCAAAGAGCCAGCAGGGAAAATTATGCCTTGTTCTAAAGCTCTTTGGGAACCGCTTGCATAGCCCCACACACCTAGGGACTGTAGGCTTTCCTGGCGCCTTCAGCCTCAAAACCACCCTTTCCCACTTGGCGCCGCGCCAGGCACAAAAATGGCCATATGTCTGGAGATTGGTCCCACGCCCAAAGAGCCAGCAGGGGAAACTATGCCTTGTTTTCAAGCTCTTTGGGAACCCCTTGCGTAGCCCCACACACCTGGGGGCTGCAGGCTTTCCTGCTGCCTTCAGCCTCAAAAACCACCCTTTCCCACTTGGCGCCACGCCAGGCACAAAAATGGCCATATGTCCGGAGATTGGTCCCACGCCCAAAGAGCCAGCAGGGAAAATTATGCCTTGTTCTAAAGCTCTTTGGGAACCGCTTGCGTAGCCCCACACACCTGGGGGCTGCAGGCTTTCCTGCTGCCTTCAGCCTCAAAAACCACCCTTTCCCACTTGGCGCCACGCCAGGCACAAAAATGGCCATATGTGTGGAGATTGGTCCCACGCCTAAAGAGCCAGCAGGGAAAATTATGCCTTTTTCTAAAGCTCTTTGGGAATCACTTGCATAGCCCCACAGAGCTAGGGACTGTAGGCTTTCCTGGCGCCTTCAGCCTCAAAACCACCCTTTCCCACTTGGCGCCGCCCCACGCAAAAAATGCCCATCTGTCTGGAGATTTGTCCCACGCTCAAAGAGCCAGCAGGGAAAACTATGCCTTGTTCTAAAGCTCTTTGGGAACCGCTTGCATAGCCCCACACACCTAGGGACTGTAGGCTTTCCTGGCGCCTTCAGCCTCAAAACCACCCATTCCCACTTGGCGCCGCCCCACGCAAAAAATGGCCATATGTCTGGAGATTTGTCCCACGCCCAAAGAGCCAGCAGGGAAAACTATGCCTTGTTCTAAAGCTCTTTGGGAACCGAATACGTAGCCCCACAGCCGTGGGGGCTGCAGGCTTTCCTGCTGCCTTCAGCCTCAAAACCACCCTTTCCCACTTGGCGCCGCGCCAGGCACAAAAATGGCCATATGTCTGGAGATTGGTCCCACGCCCAAAGAGCCAGCAGGGAAAATTATGCCTTGTTCTAAAGCTCTTTGGGAACCGCTTGCATAGCCCCACACACCTAGGGACTGTAGGCTTTCCTGGCGCCTTCAGCCTCAAAACCACCCATTCCCACTTGGCGCCGCGCCAGGCACAAAAATGGCCATATGTCTGGAGATTGGTCCCACGCCCAAAGAGCCAGCAGGGGAAACTATGCCTTGTTTTCAAGCTCTTTGGGAACCGCTTGCGTAGCCCCACACACCTGGGGGCTGCAGGCTTTCCTGCTGCCTTCAGCCTCAAAAACCACCCTTTCCCACTTGGCGCCACGCCAGGCACAAAAATGGCCATATGTCCGGAGATTGGTCCCACGCCCAAAGAGCCAGCAGGGAAAATTATGCCTTTTTCTAAAGCTCTTTGGGAACCGCTTGCATAGCCCCACAGAGCTAGGGACTGTAGGCTTTCCTGGCGCCTTCAACCTCAAAACCACCCATTCCCACTTGGCGCCGCCCCACGCAAAAAATGGCCATCTGTCTGGAGATTTGTCCCACGCCCAAAGAGACAGCAGGGAAAATTATGCCTTGTTCTAAAGCTCTTTGGGAACCGCTTGCGTAGCCCCACACACCTGGGGGCTGCAGGCTTTCCTGCTGCCTTCAGCCTCAAAACCACCCTTTCCCACTTGGTGCCGCGCCAGGCACAAAAATGGCCATATGTCTGGAGATTGGTCCCACGCCCAAAGAGCCAGCAGGGAAAACTATGCCTTGTTCTCAAGCTCTTTGGGAACCGCTTGCGTAGCCCCACAGATGTGGGGGCTGCAGGCTTTCCTGCTGCCTTCAGCCTCAAAAACCTCCCTTTCCCACTTGGCGCCGCCCCACACAAAAAATGGCCATATGTCTGGAGATTGGTCCCACGCCCAAAGAGCCAGCAGGGAAAACTATGCCTTGTTCTAAAGCTCTTTGGGAACCGCTTGCGTAGCCCCACACACCTGGGGGCTGCAGGCTTTCCTGCTGCCTTCAGCCTCAAAACCACCCTTTCCCACTTGGCGCCGCGCCAGGCACAAAAATGGCCATATGTCTGGAGATTGGTCCCACGCCCAAAGAGCCAGCAGGGAAAACTCTGCCTGGTTCTAAAGCTCTTTGGGAACCGCATACGTAGCCCCACAGACGTGGGGGCTGCAGGCTTTCCTGCTGCCTTCAGCCTCAAAACCACCCTTTCCCACTTGGCACTGCGCCAGGCACAAAAATGGCCATATGTCTGGAGATTGGTCCCACGCCCAAAGAGCCAGCAGGGAAAACTATGCCTTGTTCTAAAGCTCTTTGGGAACCGCTTGCGTAGCCCCACACACCTGGGGGCTGCAGGCTTTCCTGCTGCCTTCAGCCTCAAAAACCACCCTTTCCCACTTGGCGCCACGCCAGGCACAAAAATGGCCATATGTCCGGAGATTGGTCCAACGCCCAAAGAGCCAGCAGGGAAAACTATGCCTTGTTCTAAAGCTCTTTGGGAACCGCTTGCATAGCCCCACAGACCTAGGGACTGTAGGATTTCCTGGCGCCTTCAGACTCAAAACCACCCTTTCCCACTTGGCGCCGCGCCAGGCACAAAAATGGCCATATGTCTGGAGATTTGTCCCACGCCCAAAGAGCCAGCAGGGAAAATTATGCCTTGTTCTCAAGCTCTTTGGGAACCGCTTGCGTAGCCCCACACACCTGGGGGCTGCAGGCTTTCCTGCTGCCTTCAGCCTCAAAAACCACCCTTTCCCACTTGGCGCCACGCCAGGCACAAAAATGGCCATATGTCCGGAGATTGGTCCCACGCCCAAAGAGCCAGCAGGGAAAATTATGCCTTTTTCTAAAGCTCTTTGGGAACCGCTTGCATAGCCCCACAGAGCTAGGGACTGTAGGCTTTCCTGGCGCCTTCAGCCTCAAAACCACCCTTTCCCACTTGGCGCCGCCCCACGCAAAAAATGGCCATATGTCTGGAGATTTGTCCCACGCCCAAAGAGCCAGCAGGGAAAACTATGCCTGGTTCTAAAGCTCTTTGGGAACCGCTTGCGTAGCCCCACACACCTGGGGGCTGCAGGCTTTCCTGCTGCCTTCAGCCTCAAAACCACCCTTTCCCACTTGGCGCCGCGCCAGGCACAAAAATGGCCATATCTCTGGAGATTGGTCCCACGCCCAAAGAGCCAGCAGGGTAAACTATGCCTTGTTTTCAAGCTCTTTGGGAACCGCTTGCGTAGCCCCACAGACCTGGGGGCTGCAGGCTTTCCTGCTGCCTTCAGCCTCAAAAACCACCCTTTCCCACTTGGTGCCGCGCCAGGCACAAAAATGGCCATCTGTCTGGAGATTGGTCCCACGCCCAAAGAGCCAGCAGGGTAAACTATGCCTTGTTCGAAAGCTCTTTGGGAACCGCTTGCGTAGCCCCACACACCTGGGGGCTGCAGGCTTTCCTGCTGCCTTCAGCCTCAAAAACCACCCTTTCCCACTCGGCGCCACGCCAGGCACAAAAATGGCCATATGTCCGGAGATTGGTCCCACGCCCTAAGAGCCAGCAGGGAAAATTATGTCTTTTTCTAAAGCTCTTTGGGAACCGCTTGCATAGCCCCACAGACCTAGGGACTGTAGGCTTTCCTCGCGCCTTCAGCATCAAAACCACCCTTTCCCACTTGGCGCCGCCCCACGCAAAAAATGGCCATATGTCTGGAGATTTGTCCCACGCCCAAAGAGCCAGCAGGGAAAATTATGCCTGGTTCTAAAGCTCTTTGGGAACCGCTTGCGTAGCCCCACACACCTGGGGGCTGCAGGCTTTCCTGCTGCCTTCAGCCTCAAAACCACCCTTTCCCACTTGGCGCCGCACCAGGCACAAAAATGGCCATATGTCTGGAGATTGGTCCAACGCCCAAAGCGCCAGCAGGGAAAACTCTGCCTGGTTCTAAAGCTCTTTGGGAACCGCATACGTAGCCCCACAGACGTGGGGGCTGCAGGCTTTCCTGCTGCCTTCAGCCTCAAAACCACCCTTTCCCACTTGGCGCCGCGCCAGGCACAAAAATGGCCATATGTCTGGAGATTGGTCCCACGCCCAAAGAGCCAGCAGGGAAAACAATGCCTTGTTTTCAAGCTCTTTGAGAACCCCTTGCGTAGCCCCACACACCTGGGGGCTGCAGGCTTTCCTGCTGCCTTCAGCCTCAAAACCACCCTTTCCCACTTGGCGCCGCGCCAGGCACAAAAATGGCCATATGTCTGGAGATTGGTCCCACGCCCAAAGAGCCAGCAGGGAAAACTATGCCTGGTTCTAAAGCTCTTTGGGAACCGCTTGCGTAGCCCCACAGACCTGGGGGCTGCAGGCTTTCCTGCTGCCTTCAGCCTCAAAACCACCCTTTCCCACTTGGCGCCTCGCCAGGCACAAAAATGGCCATATGTCTGGAGATCGGTCCCACGCCCAAAGAGCCAGCAGGGAAAACTATGCCTTGTTTTCAAGCTCTTTGGGAACCGCTTGCGTAGCCCCACACACCTGGGGGCTGCAGGCTTTCCTGCTGCCTTCAGCCTCAAAACCACCCTTTCCCACTTGGCGCCAAGCCAGGCACAAAAATGGCCATATGTCTGGAGATTGGTCCCACGCCCAAAGAGCCAGCAGGGAAAACTATGCCTTGTTCGAAAGCTCTTTGGGAACCGCTTGCGTAGCCCCACACACCTGGGGGCTGCAGGCTTTCCTGCTGCCTTCAGCCTCAAAAACCACCCTTTCCCACTTGGCGCCACGCCAGGCACAAAAATGGCCATATGTCCGGAGATTGGTCCCACGCCCAAAGAGCCAGCAGGGAAAATTATGTCTTTTTCTAAAGCTCTTTGGGAACCGCTTGCGTAGCCCCACACACCTGGGGGCTGCAGGCTTTCCTGCTGCCTTCAGCCTCAAAAACCACCCTTTCCCACTTGGCGCCACGCCAGGCACAAAAATGGCCATATGTCTGGAGATTGGTCCCACGCCTAAAGAGCCAGCAGGGAAAACTATGCCTTGTTCTAAAGCTCTTTGGGAACCACTTGCATAGCCCCACAGAGCTAGGGACTGTAGGCTTTCCTGGCGCCTTCAGCCTCAAAACCACCCTTTCCCACTTGGCGCCGCGCCAGGCACAAAAATGGCCACATCCCTGGAGAATGGTCCCACGCCCAAAGAGCCAGCAGGGAAAACTATGCCTTGTTTTCAAGCTCTTTGGGAACCCCTTGCATAGCCCCACACACCTGGGGGCTGCAGGCTTTCCTGCTGCCTTCAGCCTCAAAACCACCCTTTCCCACTTGGCGCCGCGCCAGGCACAAAAATGGCCATATGTCTGGAGATTGGTCCCACGCCCAAAGAGCCAGCAGGGAAAATTATGCCTTGTTCTAAAGCTCTTTGGGAACCGCTTGCGTAGCCCCACACACCTGGGGGCTGCAGGCTTTCCTGCTGCCTTCAGCCTCAAAAACCACCCTTTCCCACTTGGCGCCACGCCAGGCACAAAAATGGCCATCTGTCTGGAGATTGGTCCCACGCCCAAAGAGCCAGCAGGGAAAATTATGCCTTTTTCTAAAGCTCTTTGGGAACCGCTTGCATAGCGCCACACACCTAGGGACTGTAGGCTTTCCTGGCGCCTTCAGCCTCAAAACCACCCATTCCCACTTGGCACCGCACTAGGCCCAAAAATGGCCATTTGTCTGGAGATTTGTCCCACGCCCAAAGAGCCAGCAGGGAAAATTATGCCTTGTTCTAAAGCTCTTTGGGAACCGCTTGCGTAGCCCCACACACCTGGGGGCTGCAGGCTTTCCTGCTGCCTTCAGCCTCAAAACCACCCTTTCCCACTTGGCGCCGCCCCACGCAAAAAATGGCCATATGTCCGGAGATTGGTCCCACGCCCAAAGAGCCAGCAGGGAAAATTATGCCTTTTTCTAAAGCTCTTTGGGAACCGCATACGTAGCCCCACAGACGTGGGGGCTGCAGGCTTTCCTGCTACCTTCAGCCTCAAAACCACCCTTTCCCACTTGGCGCCGCGCCAGGCACAAAAATGGCCATATGTCTGGAGATTGGTCCCACGCCCAAAGAGCCAGCAGGGAAAACAATGCCTTGTTTTCAAGCTCTTTGAGAACCCCTTGCGTAGCCCCACACACCTGGGGGCTGCAGGCTTTCCTGCTGCCTTCAGCCTCAAAACCACCCTTTCCCACTTGGCGCCGCGCCAGGCACAAAAATGGCCATATGTCTGGAGATTGGTACCACGCCCAAAGAGCCAGCAGGGAAAATTATGCCTTGTTCTAAAGCTCTTTGGGAACCGCTTGCGTAGCCCCACACACCTGGGGGCTGCAGGCTTTCCTGCTGCCTTCAGCCTCAAAACCACCCTTTCCCACTTGGCGCCACGCCAGGCACAAAAATGGCCATATGTCTGGAGATTGGTCCCACGCCTAAATAGCCAGCAGGGAAAATTATGCCTTTTTCTAAAGCTCTTTGGGAATCACTTGCATAGCCCCACACACCTAGGGACTGTAGGCTTTCCTGGCGCCTTCAGCCTCAAAACCACCCTTTCCCACTTGGCGCCGCGCCAGGCACAAAAATGGCCATCTGTCTGGAGATTTGTCCCACGCCCAAAGAGCCAGCAGGGAAAATTATGCCTTGTTCTAAAGCTCTTTGGGAACCGCTTGCGTAGCCCCACACACCTGGGGGCTGCAGGCTTTCCTGCTGCCTTCAGCCTCAAAACCACCCTTTCCCACTTGGTGCCGCGCCAGGCACAAAAATGGCCATATGTCTGGAGATTGGTCCCACGCCCAAAGAGCCAGCAGGGAAAACTATGCCTTGTTCTCAAGCTCTTTGGGAACCGCTTGCGTAGCCCCACAGATGTGGGGGCTGCAGGCTTTCCTGCTGCCTTCAGCCTCAAAAACCTCCCTTTCCCACTTGGCGCCGCCCCACACAAAAAATGGCCATATGTCTGGAGATTGGTCCCACGCCCAAAGAGCCAGCAGGGAAAACTATGCCTTGTTCTAAAGCTCTTTGGGAACCGCTTGCGTAGCCCCACACACCTGGGGGCTGCAGGCTTTCCTGCTGCCTTCAGCCTCAAAACCACCCTTTCCCACTTGGCGCCGCGCCAGGCACAAAAATGGCCATATGTCTGGAGATTGGTCCCACGCCCAAAGAGCCAGCAGGGAAAACTCTGCCTGGTTCTAAAGCTCTTTGGGAACCGCATACGTAGGCCCACAGACGTGGGGGCTGCAGGCTTTCCTGCTGCCTTCAGCCTCAAAACCACCCTTTCCCACTTGGCACTGCGCCAGGCACAAAAATGGCCATATGTCTGGAGATTGGTCCCACGCCCAAAGAGCCAGCAGGGAAAACTATGCCTTGTTCTAAAGCTCTTTGGGAACCGCTTGCGTAGCCCCACACACCTGGGGGCTGCAGGCTTTCCTGCTGCCTTCAGCCTCAAAAACCACCCTTTCCCACTTGGCGCCACGCCAGGCACAAAAATGGCCATATGTCCGGAGATTGGTCCAACGCCCAAAGAGCCAGCAGGGAAAACTATGCCTTGTTCTAAAGCTCTTTGGGAACCGCTTGCATAGCCCCACAGACCTAGGGACTGTAGGATTTCCTGGCGCCTTCAGACTCAAAACCACCCTTTCCCACTTGGCGCCGCGCCAGGCACAAAAATGGCCATATGTCTGGAGATTTGTCCCACGCCCAAAGAGCCAGCAGGGAAAATTATGCCTTGTTCTCAAGCTCTTTGGGAACCGCTTGCGTAGCCCCACACACCTGGGGGCTGCAGGCTTTCCTGCTGCCTTCAGCCTCAAAACCCACCCTTTCCCACTTGGCGCCACGCCAGGCACAAAAATGGCCATATGTCCGGAGATTGGTCCCACGCCCAAAGAGCCAGCAGGGAAAATTATGCCTTTTTCTAAAGCTCTTTGGGAACCGCTTGCATAGCCCCACAGAGCTAGGGACTGTAGGCTTTCCTGGCGCCTTCAGCCTCAAAACCACCCTTTCCCACTTGGCGCCGCCCCACGCAAAAAATGGCCATATGTCTGGAGATTTGTCCCACGCCCAAAGAGCCAGCAGGGAAAACTATGCCTGGTTCTAAAGCTCTTTGGGAACCGCTTGCGTAGCCCCACACACCTGGGGGCTGCAGGCTTTCCTGCTGCCTTCAGCCTCAAAACCACCCTTTCCCACTTGGCGCCGCGCCAGGCACAAAAATGGCCATATCTCTGGAGATTGGTCCCACGCCCAAAGAGCCAGCAGGGAAAACTATGCCTTGTTTTCAAGCTCTTTGGGAACCGCATACGTAGCCCCACAGACCTGGGGGCTGCAGGCTTTCCTGCTGCCTTCAGCCTCAAAAACCACCCTTTCCCACTTGGTGCCGCGCCAGGCACAAAAATGGCCATATGTCTGGAGATTGGTCCCACGCCCAAAGAGCCAGCAGGGAAAACTCTGCCTGGTTCTAAAGCTCTTTGGGAACCGCTTGCGTAGCCCCACAGATGTGGGGGCTGCAGGCTTTCCTGCTGCCTTCAGCCTCAAAACCCACCCTTTCCCACTTGGCGCCACGCCAGGCACAAAAATGGCCATATGTCCGGAGATTGGTCCCACGCCCAAAGAGCCAGCAGGGAAAACTATGCCTTGTTCTAAAGCTCTTTGGGAACCGCTTGCATAGCCCCACAGACCTAGGGGACTGTAGGCTTTCCTGGCGCCTTCAGCCTCAAAACCACCCATTCCCACTTGGCGCCGCCCCGCGCAAAAAATGGCCATATGTCTGGAGATTTGACCCACGCCCAAAGAGCCAGCAGGGAAAACTCTGCCTGGTTCTAAAGCTCTTTGGGAACCGCATACGTAGCCCCACAGACGTGGGGGCTGCAGGCTTTCCTGCTGCCTTCAGCCTCAAAACCACCCTTTACCACTTGGCGCCGCGCCAGGCACAAAAATGGCCATCTGTCTGGAGATTGGTCCCACGCCCAAAGAGCCAGCAGGGTAAACTATGCCTTGTTCGAAAGCTCTTTGGGAACCGCTTGCGTAGCCCCACACACCTGGGGGCTGCAGGCTTTCCTGCTGCCTTCAGCCTCAAAAACCACCCTTTCCCGCTCGGCGCCACGCCAGGCACAAAAATGGCCATATGTCCGGAGATTGGTCCCACGCCCTAAGAGCCAGCAGGGAAAATTATGTCTTTTTCTAAAGCTCTTTGGGAACCGCTTGCATAGCCCCACAGACCTAGGGACTGTAGGCTTTCCTCGCGCCTTCAGCATCAAAACCACCCTTTCCCACTTGGCGCCGCCCCACGCAAAAAATGGCCATATGTCTGGAGATTTGTCCCACGCCCAAAGAGCCAGCAGGGAAAATTATGCCTGGTTCTAAAGCTCTTTGGGAACCGCTTGCGTAGCCCCACACACCTGGGGGCTGCAGGCTTTCCTGCTGCCTTCAGCCTCAAAACCACCCTTTCCCACTTGGCGCCGCACCAGGCACAAAAATGGCCATATGTCTGGAGATTGGTCCAACGCCCAAAGCGCCAGCAGGGAAAACTCTGCCTGGTTCTAAAGCTCTTTGGGAACCGCATACGTAGCCCCACAGACGTGGGGGCTGCAGGCTTTCCTGCTGCCTTCAGCCTCAAAACCACCCTTTCCCACTTGGCGCCGCGCCAGGCACAAAAATGGCCATATGTCTGGAGATTGGTCCCACGCCCAAAGAGCCAGCAGGGAAAACAATGCCTTGTTTTCAAGCTCTTTGAGAACCCCTTGCGTAGCCCCACACACCTGGGGGCTGCAGGCTTTCCTGCTGCCTTCAGCCTCAAAACCACCCTTTCCCACTTGGCGCCGCGCCAGGCACAAAAATGGCCATATGTCTGGAGATTGGTACCACGCCCAAAGAGCCAGCAGGGAAAATTATGCCTTGTTCTAAAGCTCTTTGGGAACCGCTTGCGTAGCCCCACACACCTGGGGGCTGCAGGCTTTCCTGCTGCCTTCAGCCTCAAAACCACCCTTTCCCACTTGGCGCCACGCCAGGCACAAAAATGGCCATATGTCTGGAGATTGGTCCCACGCCTAAATAGCCAGCAGGGAAAATTATGCCTTTTTCTAAAGCTCTTTGGGAATCACTTGCATAGCCCCACACACCTAGGGACTGTAGGCTTTCCTGGCGCCTTCAGCCTCAAAACCACCCTTTCCCACTTGGCGCCGCGCCAGGCACAAAAATGGCCATCTGTCTGGAGATTGGTCCCACGCCCAAAGAGCCAGCAGGGTAAACTATGCCTTGTTTTCAAGCTCTTTGGGAACCCCTTGCATAGCCCCACAGAGCTAGGGACTGTAGGCTTTCCTGGCGCCTTCAGCCTCAAAACCACCCTTTCCCACTTGGCGCCGCCCCACGCAAAAAATGGCCATATGTCTGGAGATTTGTCCCACGCCCAAAGAGCCAGCAGGGAAAACTATGCCTGGTTCTAAAGCTCTTTGGGAACCGCTTGCGTAGCCCCACACACCTGGGGGCTGCAGGCTTTCCTGCTGCCTTCAGCCTCAAAACCACCCATTCCCACTTGGCGCCGCGCCAGGCACAAAAATGGCCATATGTCTGGAGATTGGTCCCACGCCCAAAGAGCCAGCAGGGGAAACTATGCCTTGTTTTCAAGCTCTTTGGGAACCCCTTGCGTAGCCCCACACACCTGGGGGCTGCAGGCTTTCCTGCTGCCTTCAGCCTCAAAAACCACCCTTTCCCACTTGGCGCCACGCCAGGCACAAAAATGGCCATATGTCCGGAGATTGGTCCCACGCCCAAAGAGCCAGCAGGGAAAATTATGCCTTTTTCTAAAGCTCTTTGGGAACCGCTTGCATAGCCCCACAGAGCTAGGGACTGTAGGCTTTCCTGGCGCCTTCAACCTCAAAACCACCCATTCCCACTTGGCGCCGCCCCACGCAAAAAATGGCCATCTGTCTGGAGATTTGTCCCACGCCCAAAGAGCCAGCAGGGAAAATTATGCCTTGTTCTAAAGCTCTTTGGGAACCGCTTGCGTAGCCCCACACACCTGGGGGCTGCAGGCTTTCCTGCTGCCTTCAGCCTCAAAACCACCCTTTCCCACTTGGTGCCGCGCCAGGCACAAAAATGGCCATATGTCTGGAGATTGGTCCCACGCCCAAAGAGCCAGCAGGGAAAACTATGCCTTGTTCTCAAGCTCTTTGGGAACCGCTTGCGTAGCCCCACAGATGTGGGGGCTGCAGGCTTTCCTGCTGCCTTCAGCCTCAAAAACCTCCCTTTCCCACTTGGCGCCGCCCCACACAAAAAATGGCCATATGTCTGGAGATTGGTCCCACGCCCAAAGAGCCAGCAGGGAAAACTATGCCTTGTTCTAAAGCTCTTTGGGAACCGCTTGCGTAGCCCCACACACCTGGGGGCTGCAGGCTTTCCTGCTGCCTTCAGCCTCAAAACCACCCTTTCCCACTTGGCGCCGCGCCAGGCACAAAAATGGCCATATGTCTGGAGATTGGTCCCACGCCCAAAGAGCCAGCAGGGAAAACTCTGCCTGGTTCTAAAGCTCTTTGGGAACCGCATACGTAGCCCCACAGACGTGGGGGCTGCAGGCTTTCCTGCTGCCTTCAGCCTCAAAACCACCCTTTCCCACTTGGCACTGCGCCAGGCACAAAAATGGCCATATGTCTGGAGATTGGTCCCACGCCCAAAGAGCCAGCAGGGAAAACTATGCCTTGTTCTAAAGCTCTTTGGGAACCGCTTGCGTAGCCCCACACACCTGGGGGCTGCAGGCTTTCCTGCTGCCTTCAGCCTCAAAAACCACCCTTTCCCACTTGGCGCCACGCCAGGCACAAAAATGGCCATATGTCCGGAGATTGGTCCAACGCCCAAAGAGCCAGCAGGGAAAACTATGCCTTGTTCTAAAGCTCTTTGGGAACCGCTTGCATAGCCCCACAGACCTAGGGACTGTAGGATTTCCTGGCGCCTTCAGACTCAAAACCACCCTTTCCCACTTGGCGCCGCGCCAGGCACAAAAATGGCCATATGTCTGGAGATTTGTCCCACGCCCAAAGAGCCAGCAGGGAAAATTATGCCTTGTTCTCAAGCTCTTTGGGAACCGCTTGCGTAGCCCCACACACCTGGGGGCTGCAGGCTTTCCTGCTGCCTTCAGCCTCAAAACCACCCTTTCCCACTTGGCGCCGCGCCAGGCACAAAAATGGCCATATCTCTGGAGATTGGTCCCACGCCCAAAGAGCCAGCAGGGTAAACTATGCCTTGTTTTCAAGCTCTTTGGGAACCGCTTGCGTAGCCACACAGACCTGGGGGCTGCAGGCTTTCCTGCTGCCTTCAGCCTCAAAAACCACCCTTTCCCACTTGGTGCCGCGCCAGGCACAAAAATGGCCATATGTCTGGAGATTGGTCCCACGCCCAAAGAGCCAGCAGGGAAAACTCTGCCTGGTTCTAAAGCTCTTTGGGAACCGCTTGCGTAGCCCCACAGATGTGGGGGCTGCAGGCTTTCCTGCTGCCTTCAGCCTCAAAACCCACCCTTTCCCACTTGGCGCCACGCCAGGCACAAAAATGGCCATATGTCCGGAGATTGGTCCCACGCCCAAAGAGCCAGCAGGGAAAACTATGCCTTGTTCTAAAGCTCTTTGGGAACCGCTTGCATAGCCCCACAGACCTAGGGACTGTAGGCTTTCCTGGCGCCTTCAGCCTCAAAACCACACATTCCCACTTGGCGCCGCCCCGCGCAAAAAATGGCCATATGTCTGGAGATTTGACCCACGCCCAAAGAGCCAGCAGGGAAAACTCTGCCTGGTTCTAAAGCTCTTTGGGAACCGCATACGTAGCCCCACAGACGTGGGGGCTGCAGGCTTTCCTGCTGCCTTCAGCCTCAAAACCACCCTTTACCACTTGGCGCCGCGCCAGGCACAAAAATGGCCATCTGTCTGGAGATTGGTCCCACGCCCAAAGAGCCAGCAGGGTAAACTATGCCTTGTTCGAAAGCTCTTTGGGAACCGCTTGCGTAGCCCCACACACCTGGGGGCTGCAGGCTTTCCTGCTGCCTTCAGCCTCAAAAACCACCCTTTCCCGCTCGGCGCCACGCCAGGCACAAAAATGGCCATATGTCCGGAGATTGGTCCCACGCCCTAAGAGCCAGCAGGGAAAATTATGTCTTTTTCTAAAGCTCTTTGGGAACCGCTTGCATAGCCCCACAGACCTAGGGACTGTAGGCTTTCCTCGCGCCTTCAGCATCAAAACCACCCTTTCCCACTTGGCGCCGCCCCACGCAAAAAATGGCCATATGTCTGGAGATTTGTCCCACGCCCAAAGAGCCAGCAGGGAAAATTATGCCTGGTTCTAAAGCTCTTTGGGAACCGCTTGCGTAGCCCCACACACCTGGGGGCTGCAGGCTTTCCTGCTGCCTTCAGCCTCAAAACCACCCTTTCCCACTTGGCGCCGCACCAGGCACAAAAATGGCCATATGTCTGGAGATTGGTCCAACGCCCAAAGCGCCAGCAGGGAAAACTCTGCCTGGTTCTAAAGCTCTTTGGGAACCGCATACGTAGCCCCACAGACGTGGGGGCTGCAGGCTTTCCTGCTGCCTTCAGCCTCAAAACCACCCTTTCCCACTTGGCGCCGCGCCAGGCACAAAAATGGCCATATGTCTGGAGATTGGTCCCACGCCCAAAGAGCCAGCAGGGAAAACAATGCCTTGTTTTCAAGCTCTTTGAGAACCCCTTGCGTAGCCCCACACACCTGGGGGCTGCAGGCTTTCCTGCTGCCTTCAGCCTCAAAACCACCCTTTCCCACTTGGCGCCGCGCCAGGCACAAAAATGGCCATATGTCTGGAGATTGGTCCCACGCCCAAAGAGCCAGCAGGGAAAACTATGCCTGGTTCTAAAGCTCTTTGGGAACCGCTTGCGTAGCCCCACAGACCTGGGGGCTGCAGGCTTTCCTGCTGCCTTCAGCCTCAAAACCACCCTTTCCCACTTGGCGCCTCGCCAGGCACAAAAATGGCCATATGTCTGGAGATTGGTCCCACGCCCAAAGAGCCAGCAGGGAAAACTATGCCTTGTTCTAAAGCTCTTTGGGAACCGCTTGCGTAGCCCCACACACCTGGGGGCTGCAGGCTTTCCTGCTGCCTTCAGCCTCAAAACCACCCTTTCCCACTTGGCGCCAAGCCAGGCACAAAAATGGCCATATGTCTGGAGATTGGTCCCACGCCCAAAGAGCCAGCAGGGAAAACTATGCCTTGTTCGAAAGCTCTTTGGGAACCGCTTGCGTAGCCCCACACACCTGGGGGCTGCAGGCTTTCCTGCTGCCTTCAGCCTCAAAAACCACCCTTTCCCACTTGGCGCCACGCCAGGCACAAAAATGGCCATATGTCCGGAGATTGGTCCCACGCCCAAAGAGCCAGCAGGGAAAATTATGTCTTTTTCTAAAGCTCTTTGGGAACCGCTTGCGTAGCCCCACACACCTGGCAGCTGCAGGCTTTCCTGCTGCCTTCAGCCTCAAAACCACCCTTTCCCACTTGGTGCCGCCCAAAGCAAAAAATGGCCATATGTCCGGAGATTGGTCCCACGCCCAAAGAGCCAGCAGGGAAAATTATGCCTTTTTCTAAAGCTCTTTGGGAACCGCATACGTAGCCCCACAGACGTGGGGGCTGCAGGCTTTCCTGCTACCTTCAGCCTCAAAACCACCCTTTCCCACTTGGCGCCGCGCCAGGCACAAAAATGGCCATATGTCTGGAGATTGGTCCCACGCCCAAAGAGCCAGCAGGGAAAACAATGCCTCGTTTTCAAGCTCTTTGAGAACCCCTTGCGTAGCCCCACACACCTGGGGGCTGCAGGCTTTCCTGCTGCCTTCAGCCTCAAAACCACCCTTTCCCACTTGGCGCCGCGCCAGGGCCAAAAATGGCCATATGTCTGGAGATTGGTCCCACGCCCAAAGAGCCAGCAGGGAAAATTATGCCTTGTTCTAAAGCTCTTTGGGAACCGAATACGTAGCCCCACAGACGTGGGGGCTGCAGGCTTTCCTGCTGCCTTCAGCCTCAAAACCACCCTTTCCCACTTGGCGCCGCGCCAGGCACAAAAATGGCCATATGTCTGGAGATTGGTCCCACGCCCAAAGAGCCAGCAGGGAAAATTATGCCTTGTTCTAAAGCTCTTTGGGAACCGCTTGCGTAGCCCCACACACCTGGGGGCTGCAGGCTTTCCTGCTGCCTTCAGCCTCAAAAACCACCCTTTCCCACTTGGCGCCACGCCAGGCACAAAAATGGCCATATGGCTGGAGATTGGTCCCACGCCTAAAGAGCCAGCAGGGAAAACTATGCCTTTTTCTAAAGCTCTTTGGGTATCACTTGCATAGCCCCACACACCTAGGGACTGTAGGCTTTCCTGGCGCCTTCAGCCTCAAAACCACCCTTTCCCACTTGGCGCCGCGCCAGGCACAAAAATGGCCATCTGTCTGGAGATTGGTCCCACGCCCAAAGAGCCAGCAGGGTAAACTATGCCTTGTTTTCAAGCTCTTTGGGAACCCCTTGCGTAGACCCACAGAGCTAGGGACTGTAGGCTTTCCTGGCGCCTTCAGCCTCAAAACCACCCTTTCCCACTTGGCGCCGCCCCACGCAAAAAATGGCCATATGTCTGGAGATTTGTCCCACGCCCAAAGAGCCAGCAGGGAAAACTATGCCTGGTTCTAAAGCTCTTTGGGAACCGCTTGCGTAGCCCCACACACCTGGGGGCTGCAGGCTTTCCTGCTGCCTTCAGCCTCAAAACCACCCTTTCCCACTTGGTGCCGCGCCAGGCACAAAAATGGCCATATGTCTGGAGATTGGTCCCACGCCCAAAGAGCCAGCAGGGAAAACTATGCTTGGTTCTAAAGCTCTTTGGGAACCGCTTGCGTAGCCCCACAGATGTGGGGGCTGCAGGCTTTCCTGCTGCCTTCAGCCTCAAAAACCTCCCTTTCCCACTTGGCGCCGCCCCACACAAAAAATGGCCATCTGTCTGGAGATTGGTCCCACGCCCAAAGAGCCAGCAGGGAAAACTATGCCTTGTTCTAAAGCTCTTTGGGAACCGCTTGCGTAGCCCCACACACCTGGGGGCTGCAGGCTTTCCTGCTGCCTTCAGCCTCAAAACCACCCTTTCCCACTTGGCGCCGCGCCAGGCACAAAAATGGCCATATGTCTGGAGATTGGTCCCACGCCCAAAGAGCCAGCAGGGAAAACTATGCCTGGTTCTAAAGCTCTTTGGGAACCACTTGCATAGCCCCACAGAGCTAGGGACTGTAGGCTTTCCTGGCGCCTTCAGCCTCAAAACCACCCTTTCCCACTTGGCGCCGCGCCAGGCACAAAAATGGCCATATGTCTGGAGATTGGTCCCACGCCCAAAGAGCCAGCAGGGAAAACTATGCCTTGTTTTCAAGCTCTTTGGGAACCCCTTGCATAGCCCCACACACCTGGGGGCTGCAGGCTTTCCTGCTGCCTTCAGCCTCAAAACCACCCTTTCCCACTTGGCGCCGCGCCAGGCACAAAAATGGCCATATGTCTGGAGATTGGTCCCACGCCCAAAGAGCCAGCAGGGAAAATTATGCCTTGTTCTAAAGCTCTTTGGGAACCGCTTGCGTAGCCCCACACACCTGGGGGCTGCAGGCTTTCCTGCTGCCTTCAGCCTCAAAAACCACCCTTTCCCACTTGGTGCCACGCCAGGCACAAAAATGGCCATCTGTCTGGAGATTGGTCCCACGCCCAAAGAGCCAGCAGGGAAAATTTTGTCTTTTTCTAAAGCTCTTTGGGAACCGCTTGCATAGCGCCACACACCTAGGGACTGTAGGCATTCCTGGCGCCTTCAGCCTCAAAACCACCCATTCCCACTTGGCTCCGCACTAGGCCCAAAAATGGCCATTTGTCTGGAGATTTGTCCCACGCCCAAAGAGCCAGCAGGGAAAACTATGCCTGGTTCTAAAGCTCTTTGGGAACCGCTTGCGTAGCCCCACACACCTGGGGGCTGCAGGCTTTCCTGCTGCCTTCAGCCTCAAAACCACCCTTTCCCACTTGGCGCCGCCCCACGCAAAAAATGGCCATATGTCCGGAGATTGGTCCCACGCCCAAAGAGCCAGCAGGGAAAATTATGCCTTTTTCTAAAGCTCTTTGGGAACCGCATACGTAGCCCCACAGACGTGGGGGCTGCAGGCTTTCCTGCTACCTTCAGCCTCAAAACCACCCTTTCCCACTTGGCGCCGCGCCAGGCACAAAAATGGCCATATGTCTGGAGATTGGTCCCATGCCCAAAGAGCCAGCAGGGAAAACAATGCCTTGTTTTCAAGCTCTTTGAGAACCCCTTGCGTAGCCCCACACACCTGGGGGCTGCAGGCTTTCCTGCTGCCTTCAGCCTCAAAACCACCCTTTCCCACTTGGCGCCGCGCCAGGCACAAAAATGGCCATATGTCTGGAGATTGGTCCCACGCCCAAAGAGCCAGCAGGGAAAATTATGCCTTGTTCTAAAGCTCTTTGGGAACCGCTTGCGTAGCCCCACACACCTGGGGGCTGCAGGCTTTCCTGCTGCCTTCAGCCTCAAAACCACCCTTTCCCACTTGGTGCCGCGCCAGGCACAAAAATGGCCATATGTCTGGAGATTGGTCCCACGCCCAAAGAGCCAGCAGGGAAAACTATGCCTGGTTCTAAAGCTCTTTGGGAACCGCTTGCGTAGCCCCACAGATGTGGGGGCTGCAGGCTTTCCTGCTGCCTTCAGCCTCAAAAACCTCCCTTTCCCACTTGGCGCCGCCCCACACAAAAAATGGCCATATGTCTGGAGATTGGTCCCACGCCCAAAGAGCCAGCAGGGAAAACTATGCCTTGTTCTAAAGCTCTTTGGGAACCGCTTGCGTAGCCCCACACACCTGGGGGCTGCAGGCTTTCCTGCTGCCTTCAGCCTCAAAACCACCCTTTCCCACTTGGCGCCGCGCCAGGCACAAAAATGGCCATCTGTCTGGAGATTGGTCCCACGCCTAAAGAGCCAGCAGGGAAAACTCTGCCTGGTTCTAAAGCTCTTTGGGAACCGCATACGTAGCCCCACAGACGTGGGAGCTGCAGGCTTTCCTGCTGCCTTCAGCCTCAAAACCACCCTTTCCCACTTGGCACCGCGCCAGGCACAAAAATGGCCATATGTCTGGAGATTGGTCCCACGCCCAAAGAGCCAGCAGGGTAAACTATGCCTTGTTTTCAAGCTCTTTGGGAACCCCTTGCGTAGCCCCACAGACCTGGGGGCTGCAGGCTTTCCTGCTGCCTTCAGCGTCAAAACCACCCTTTCCCACTTGGCGCCACGCCAGGCACAAAAATGGCCATATGTCCGGAGATTGGTCCCACGCCCAAAGAGCCAGCAGGGAAAACTATGCCTTGTTCTAAAGCTCTTTGGGAACCGCTTGCATAGCCCCACAGACCTAGGGACTGCAGGCTTTCCTGCTGCCTTCAGCCTCAAAACCACCCTTTCCCACTTGGCGCCGCGCCAGGCACAAAAATGGCCATATGTCTGGAGATTGGTCCCACGCCCAAAGAGCCAGCAGGAAAAACTATGCCTTGTTCTCAAGCTCTTTGGGAACCGCTTGCATAGCCCCAAAGACCTAGGGACTGTAGGCTTTCCTGGCGCCTTCAGCCTCAAAACCACCCTTTCCCACTTGGCGACGCCCCACGCAAAAAATGGCCATATGTCTGGAGATTTGTCCCACGCCCAAAGAGCCAGCAGGGAAAACTATGCCTGGTTCTAAAGCTCTTTGGGAACCCCTTGCGTAGCCCCACACACCTGGGGGCTGCAGGCTTTCCTGCTGCCTTCAGCCTCAAAACCACCCTTTCCCACTTGGCGCCGCGCCAGGCACAAAAATGGCCATATGTCTGGAGATTGGTCCCACGCCCAAAGAGCCAGCAGGGAAAACTATGCCTTGTTCTAAAGCTCTTTGGGAAACGCTTGCGTAGCCCCACAGACCTGGGGGCTGCAGGCTTTCCTGCTGCCTTCAGCCTCAAAAACCTCCCTTTCCCACTTGGCGCCGCGCCAGGCACAAAAATGGCCATATGTCTGGAGATTGGTCCAACGCCCAAAGAGCCAGCAGGGAAAACTATGCCTTGTTCTAAAGCTCTTTGGGAACCGCTTGCGTAGCCCCACACACCTGGGGGCTGCAGGCTTTCCTGCTGCCTTCAGCCTCAAAACCACCCTTTCCCACTTGGCGCCGCGCCAGGCACAAAAATGGCCATCTGTCTGGAGATTGGTCCCACGCCCAAAGAGCCAGCAGGGAACACTATGCCTTGTTCTAAAGCTCTTTGGGAACCGCATACGTAGCCCCACACACGTGGGGGCTGCAGGCTTTCCTGCTGCCTTCAGCCTCAAAACCACCCTTTCCCACTTGGCGCCGCGCCAGGCACAAAAATGGCCATATGTCTGGAGATTGGTCCCACGCCCAAAGAGCCAGCAGGGTAAACTATGCCTTGTTTTCAAGCTCTTTGGGAACCCCTTGCGTAGCCCCACACACCTGGGGGCTGCAGGCTTTCCTGCTGCCTTCAGCCTCAAAAACCACCCTTTCCCACTCGGCGCCACTCCAGGCACAAAAATGGCCATATGTCCGGAGATTGGTCCCACGCCCAAAGAGCCAGCAGGGAAAATTATGTCTTTTTCTAAAGCTCTTTGGGAACCGCTTGCATAGCCCCACAGACCTAGGGACTGTAGGCTTTCCTGGCGCCTTCAGCATCAAAACCACCCTTTCCCACTTGGCGCCGCCCCACGCAAAAAATGGCCATCTGTCTGGAGATTTGTCCCACGCCCAAAGAGCCAGCAGGGAAAACTATGCCTGGTTCTAAAGCTCTTTGGGAACCGCTTGCGTAGCCCCACAGACCTGGGGGCTGCAGGCTTTCCTGCTGCCTTCAGCCTCAAAACCACCCTTTCCCACTTGGCGCCGCGCCAGGCACAAAAATGGCCATATGTCTGGAGATTGGTCCCACGCCCAAAGAGCCAGCAGGGAAAACAATGCCTTGTTTTCAAGCTCTTTGTAACCCCTTGCGTAGCCCCACACACCTGGGGGCTGCAGGCTTTCCTGCTGCCTTCAGCCTCAAAACCACCCTTTCCCACTTGGCGCCGCGCCAGGCACAAAAATGGCCATATGTCTGGAGATTGGTCCCACGCCCAAAGAGCCAGCAGGGAAAATTATGCCTTGTTCTAAAGCTCTTTGGGAACCGCTTGCGTAGCCCCACAGACCTGGGGGCTGCAGGCTTTCCTGCTGCCTTCAGCCTCAAAACCACCCTTTCCCACTTGGCGCCACGCCAGGCACAAAAATGGCCATATGTGTGGAGATTGGTCCCACGCCTAAATAGCCAGCAGGGAAAATTATGCCTTTTTCTAAAGCTCTTTGGGAATCACTTGCATAGCCCCACAGACCTAGGGACTGTAGGCTTTCCTGGCGCCTTCAGCCTCAAAACCACCCTTTCCCACTTGGCGCCGCCCCACGCAAAAAATGGCCATCTGTCTGGAGATTTGTCCCACGCCCAAAGAGCCAGCAGGGAAAAGTATGCCTTGTTCTAAAGCTCTTTGGGAACCGAATACGTAGCCCCACAGACGTGGGGGCTGCAGGCTTTCCTGCTGCCTTCAGCCTCAAAACCACCCTTTCCCACTTGGCGCCGCGCCAGGCACAAAAATGGCCATATGTATGGAGATTGGTCCCACGCCCAAAGAGCCAGCAGGGAAAACTATGCCTTGTTCTAAAGCTCTTTGGGAACCGCTTGCGTAGCCCCACACACCTGGGGGCTGCAGGCTTTCCTGCTGCCTTCAGCCTCAAAAACCACCCTTTCCCACTTGGCGCCACGCCAGGCACAAAAATGGCCATATGTCTGGAGATTGGTCCCACGCCCAAAGAGCCAGCAGGGAAAACTATGCCTTGTTTTCAAGCTCTTTGGGAACCCCTTGCATAGCCCCACACACCTGGGGGCTGCAGGCTTTCCTGCTGCCTTCAGCCTCAAAAACCACCCTTTCCCACTTGGCGCCACGCCAGGCACAAAAATGGCCATCTGTCTGGAGATTGGTCCCACGCCCAAAGAGCCAGCAGGGAAAATTATGTCTTTTTCTAAAGCTCTTTGGGAACCGCTTGCATAGCCCCACACACCTGGGGGCTGCAGGCTTTCCTGCTGCCTTCAGCCTCAAAACCACCCTTTCCCACTTGGCGCCGCCCCACGCAAAAAATGGCCATATGTCCGGAGATTGGTCCCACGCCCAAAGAGCCAGCAGGGAGAATTATGCCTTTTTCTAAAGCTCTTTGGGAACCGCATACGTAGCCCCACAGACGTGGGGGCTGCAGGCTTTCCTGCTACCTTCAGCCTCAAAACCACCCTTTCCCACTTGGCGCCGCGCCAGGCACAAAAATGGCCATATGTCTGGAGATTGGTCCCACGCCCAAAGAGCCAGCAGGGAAAACAATGCCTTGTTTTCAAGCTCTTTGAGAACCCCTTGCGTAGCCCCACACACCTGGGGGCTGCAGGCTTTCCTGCTGCCTTCAGCCTCAAAACCACCCTTTCCCACTTGGCGCCGCGCCAGGCACAAAAATGGCCATATGTCTGGAGATTGGTCCCACGCCCAAAGAGCCAGCAGGGAAAACTATGCCTTGTTCTCAAGCTCTTTGGGAACCGATTGCGTAGCCCCACACACCTGGGGGCTGCAGGCTTTCCTGCTGCCTTCAGCCTCAAAACCACCCTTTCCCACTTGGCGCCGCGCCAGGCACAAAAATGGCCATATGTCTGGAGATTGGTCCCACGCCCAAAGAGCCAGCAGGGAAAACTATGCCTTGTTCTAAAGCTCTTTGGGAACCGAATACGTAGCCCCACAGACGTGGGGGCTGCAGGCTTTCCTGCTGCCTTCAGCCTCAAAAACCACCCTTTCCCACTTGGCGCCACGCCAGGCACAAAAATGGCCATATGTGTGGAGATTGGTCCCACGCCTAAAGAGCCAGCAGGGAAAACTATGCCTTGTTCTAAAGCTCTTTGGGAACCCCTTGCATAGCCCCACAGAGCTAGGGACTGTAGGCTTTCCTGGCGCCTTCAGCCTCAAAACCACCCTTTCCCACTTGGCGCCGCGCCAGGCACAAAAATGGCCATATGTCTGGAGATTGGTCCCACGCCCAAAGAGCCAGCAGGGAAAACTATGCCTTGTTCTAAAGCTCTTTGGGAACCGCTTGCGTAGCCCCACACACCTGGGGGCTGCAGGCTTTCCTGCTGCCTTCAGCCTCAAAAACCACCCTTTCCCACTTGGCGCCACGCCAGGCACAAAAATGGCCATCTGTCTGGAGATTGGTCCCACGCCCAAAGAGCCAGCAGGGAAAATTATGTCTTTTTCTAAAGCTCTTTGGGAACCGCTTGCATAGCCCCACACACCTAGGGACTGTAGGCTTTCCTGGCGCCTTCAGCCTCAAAACCACCCTTTCCCACTTGGCACCGCACTAGGCCCAAAAATGGCCATTTGTCTGGAGATTTGCCCCACGCCCAAAGAGCCAGCAGGGAAAACTATGCCTTGTTCTAAAGCTCTTTGGGAACCGCTTGCGTAGCCCCACACACCTGGGGGCTGCAGGCTTTCCTGCTGCCTTCAGACACAAAACCACCCTTTCCCACTTGGCGCCTCGCCAGGCACAAAAATGGCCATATGTCTGGAGACTAGTCCCACGCCCAAAGAGCCAGCAGGGAAAATTATGCCTTGTTCTAAAGCTCTTTGGGAACCGCTTGCGTAGCCCCACACACCTGGGTGCTGCAGGCTTTCCTGCTGCCTTCAGCCTCAAAAACCACCCTTTCCCACTTGGCGCCACGCCAGGCACAAAAATGGCCATATGTCTGGAGATTGGTCCCACGCCCAAAGAGCCAGCAGGGAAAATTATGCCTTTTTCTAAAGCTCTTTGGGAACCGCTTGCATAGCCCCACAGACCTAGGGACTGTAGGCTTTCCTGGCGCCTTCAGCCTCAAAACCACCCTTTCCCACTTGGCGCCGCCCCACGCAAAAAATGGCCATATGTCTGGAGATTTGTCCCACGCCCAAAGAGCCAGCAGGGAAAACTATGCCTGGTTCTAAAGGTCTTTGGGAACCGCTTGCGTAGCCCCACACACCTGGGGGCTGCAGGCTTTCCTGCTGCCTTCAGCCTCAAAACCACCCTTTCCCACTTGGCGCCTCGCCAGGCACAAAAATGGCCATATGTCTGGAGATTGGTCCCACGCCCAAAGAGCCAGCAGGGAAAACTATGCCTTGTTCTAAAGCTCTTTGGGAACCGCTTGCGTAGCCCCACACACCTGGGGGCTGCAGGCTTTCCTGCTGCCTTCAGCCTCAAAACCACCCTTTCCCACTTGGCGCCGCTCCACGCAAAAAATGGCCATATGTCTGGAGATTTGTCCCACGCCCAAAGAGCCAGCAGGGAAAACTCTGCCTGGTTCTAAAGCTCTTTGGGAACCGCTTGCGTAGCCCCACACACCTGGGGGCTGCAGGCTTTCCTGCTGCCTTCAGCCTCAAAACCACCCTTTCCCACTTGGCGCCGCGCCAGGCACAAAAATGGCCATATGTCTGGAGATTGGTCCCACGCCCAAAGAGCCAGCAGGGAAAACTCTGCCTTGTTCTAAAGCTCTTTGGGAACCGCATACGTAGCCCCACAGATGTGGGGGCTGCAGGCTTTCCTGCTGCCTTCAGCCTCAAAACCACCCTTTCCCACTTGGCGCCGCGCCAGGCACAAAAATGGCCATATGTCTGGAGATTGGTCCCATGCCGAAAGAGCCAGCAGGGAAAACTATGCCTTGTTCTCAAGCTCTTTGGGAACCGCTTGCGTAGCCCCACAGACCTGGGGGCTGCAGGCTTTCCTGCTGCCTTCAGCCTCAAAACCACCCTTTCCCACTTGGCGCCGCGCCAGGCACAAAAATGGCCATATGTCTGGAGATTGGTCCCACGCCCAAAGAGCCAGCAGGGAAAACTATGCCTGGCTCTAAAGCTCTTTGGGAACCGCATACGTAGCCCCACAGACGTGGGGGCTGCAGGCTTTCCTGCTGCCTTCAGCCTCAAAACCACCCTTTCCCACTTGGCGCCGCGCCAGGCCAAAAATGGCCATATGTCTGGAGATTGGTCCCACGCCCAAAGAGCCAGCAGGGAAAACTATGCCTGGTTCTAAAGCTCTTTGGGAACCGCTTGCGTAGCCCCACACACCTGGGGGCTGCAGGCTTTCCTGCTGCCTTCAGCCTCAAAACCACCCTTTCCCACTTGGCGCCGCGCCAGGCAGAGAAATGGCCATCTGTCTGGAGATTGGTCCCATGCCCAAAGAGCCAGCAGGGAAAACTCTGCCTGGTTCTAAAGCTCTTTGGGAACCGCATACGTAGCCCCACAGACGTGGGGGCTGCAGGCTTTCCTGCTGCCTTCAGCCTCAAAACCACCCTTTCCCACTTGGCGCCGCGCCAGGCCCAAAAATGGCCATATGTCTGGAGATTGGTCCCATGCCCAAAGAGCCAGCAGGGAAAACTATGCCTTGTTCTCAAGCTCTTTGGGAACCGCTTGCGTAGCCCCACAGACCTGGGGGCTGCAGGCTTTCCTGCTGCCTTCAGCCTCAAAACCACCCTTTCCCACTTGGCGCCGCGCCAGGCACAAAAATGGCCATATGTCTGGAGATTGGTCCCACGCCCAAAGAGCCAGCAGGGAAAACTATGCCTGGCTCTAAAGCTCTTTGGGAACCGCATACGTAGCCCCACAGACGTGGGGGCTGCAGGCTTTCCTGCTGCCTTCAGCCTCAAAACCACCCTTTCCCACTTGGCGCCGCGCCAGGCACAAAAATGGCCATATGTCTGGAGATTGGTCCCATGCCCAAAGAGCCAGCAGGGAAAACTATGCCTGGTTCTAAAGCTCTTTGGGAACCGCTTGCGTAGCCCCACACACCTGGGGGCTGCAGGCTTTCCTGCTGCCTTCAGCCTCAAAACCACCCTTTCCCACTTGGCGCCGCTCCACGCAAAAAATGGCCATATGTCTGGAGATTTGTCCCACGCCCAAAGAGCCAGCAGGGAAAACTCTGCCTGGTTCTAAAACTCTTTGGGAACCGCTTGCGTAGCCCCACACACCTGGGGGCTGCAGGCTTTCCTGCTGCCTTCAGCCTCAAAACCACCCTTTCCCACTTGGCGCCGCGCCAGGCACAAAAATGGCCATATGTCTGGAGATTGGTCCCACGCCCAAAGAGCCAGCAGGGAAAACTATGCCTTGTTCTAAAGCTCTTTGGGAACCGCATACGTAGCCCCACAGATGTGGGGGCTGCAGGCTTTCCTGCTGCCTTCAGCCTCAAAACCACCCTTTCCCACTTGGCGCCGCGCCAGGCACAAAAATGGCCATATGTCTGGAGATTGGTCCCACGCCCAAAGAGCCAGCAGGGAAAACTATGCCTGGTTCTAAAGCTCTTTGGGAACCGCATACGTAGCCCCACACACCTGGGGGCTGCAGGCTTTCCTGCTGCCTTCAGCCTCAAAACCACCCTTTCCCACTTGGCGCCGCGCCAGGCAGAGAAATGGCCATCTGTCTGGAGATTGGTCCCATGCCCAAAGAGCCAGCAGGGAAAACTCTGCCTGGTTCTAAAGCTCTTTGGGAACCGCATACGTAGCCCCACAGACGTGGGGGCTGCAGGCTTTCCTGCTGCCTTCAGCCTCAAAACCACCCTTTCCCACTTGGCGCCGCGCCAGGCACAAAAATGGCCATATGTCTGGAGATTGGTCCCATGCCCAAAGAGCCAGCAGGGAAAACTATGCCTTGTTCTCAAGCTCTTTGGGAACCGCTTGCGTAGCCCCACAGACCTGGGGGCTGCAGGCTTTCCTGCTGCCTTCAGCCTCAAAACCACCCTTTCCCACTTGGCGCCACGCCAGGCCCAAAAATGGCCATATGTCTGGAGATTGGTCCCACGCCCAAAGAGCCAGCAGGGAAAACTATGCCTGGCTCTAAAGCTCTTTGGGAACCGCATACGTAGCTCCACAGACGTGGGGGCTGCAGGCTTTCCTGCTGCCTTCAGCCTCAAAACCACCCTTTCCCACTTGGCGCCGCGCCAGGCACAAAAATGGCCATATGTCTGGAGATTGGTCCCACGCCCAAAGAGCCAGCAGGGAAAACTATGCCTTGTTCTCAAGCTCTTTGGGAACCGCTTGCGTAGCCCCACAGACCTGGGGGCTGCAGGCTTTCCTGCTGCCTTCAGCCTCAAAACCACCCTTTCCCACTTGGCGCCGCGCCAGGCACAAAAATGGCCATATGTCTGGAGATTGGTCCCACGCCCAAAGAGCCAGCAGGGAAAACTATGCCTGGCTCTAAAGCTCTTTGGGAACCGCATACGTAGCCCCACAGACGTGGGGGCTGCAGGCTTTCCTGCTGCCTTCAGCCTCAAAACCACCCTTTCCCACTTGGCGCCGCGCCAGGCACAAAAATGGCCATATGTCTGGAGATTGGTCCCACGCCCAAAGAGCCAGCAGGGAAAACTATGCCTGGTTCTAAAGCTCTTTGGGAACCGCTTGCGTAGCCCCACACACCTGGGGGCTGCAGGCTTTCCTGCTGCCTTCAGCCTCAAAACCACCCTTTCCCACTTGGCGCCGCTCCACGCAAAAAATGGCCATATGTCTGGAGATTTGTCCCACGCCCAAAGAGCCAGCAGGGAAAACTCTGCCTGGTTCTAAAGCTCTTTGGGAACCGCTTGCGTAGCCCCACACACCTGGGGGCTGCAGGCTTTCCTGCTGCCTTCAGCCTCAAAACCACCCTTTCCCACTTGGCGCCGCGCCAGGCACAAAAATGGCCATATGTCTGGAGATTGGTCCCACGCCCAAAGAGCCAGCAGGGAAAACTCTGCCTTGTTCTAAAGCTCTTTGGGAACCGCATACGTAGCCCCACAGATGTGGGGGCTGCAGGCTTTCCTGCTGCCTTCAGCCTCAAAACCACCCTTTCCCACTTGGCGCCGCGCCAGGCACAAAAATGGCCATATGTCTGGAGATTGGTCCCATGCCCAAAGAGCCAGCAGGGAAAACTATGCCTTGTTCTCAAGCTCTTTGGGAACCGCTTGCGTAGCCCCACAGACCTGGGGGCTGCAGGCTTTCCTGCTGCCTTCAGCCTCAAAACCACCCTTTCCCACTTGGCGCCGCGCCAGGCACAAAAATGGCCATATGTCTGGAGATTGGTCCCACGCCCAAAGAGCCAGCAGGGAAAACTATGCCTGGCTCTAAAGCTCTTTGGGAACCGCATACGTAGCCCCACAGACGTGGGGGCTGCAGGCTTTCCTGCTGCCTTCAGCCTCAAAACCACCCTTTCCCACTTGGCGCCGCGCCAGGCCAAAAATGGCCATATGTCTGGAGATTGGTCCCACGCCCAAAGAGCCAGCAGGGAAAACTATGCCTGGTTCTAAAGCTCTTTGGGAACCGCATACGTAGCCCCACACACCTGGGGGCTGCAGGCTTTCCTGCTGCCTTCAGCCTCAAAACCACCCTTTCCCACTTGGCGCCGCGCCAGGCAGAGAAATGGCCATCTGTCTGGAGATTGGTCCCATGCCCAAAGAGCCAGCAGGGAAAACTCTGCCTGGTTCTAAAGCTCTTTGGGAACCGCATACGTAGCCCCACAGACGTGGGGGCTGCAGGCTTTCCTGCTGCCTTCAGCCTCAAAACCACCCTTTCCCACTTGGCGCCGCGCCAGGCACAAAAATGGCCATATGTCTGGAGATTGGTCCCATGCCCAAAGAGCCAGCAGGGAAAACTATGCCTTGTTCTCAAGCTCTTTGGGAACCGCTTGCGTAGCCCCACAGACCTGGGGGCTGCAGGCTTTCCTGCTGCCTTCAGCCTCAAAACCACCCTTTCCCACTTGGCGCCGCGCCAGGCACAAAAATGGCCATATGTCTGGAGATTGGTCCCACGCCCAAAGAGCCAGCAGGGAAAACTATGCCTGGCTCTAAAGCTCTTTGGGAACCGCATACGTAGCCCCACAGACGTAGGGGCTGCAGGCTTTCCTGCTGCCTTCAGCCTCAAAACCACCCTTTCCCACTTGGCGCCGCGCCAGGCCAAAAATGGCCATATGTCTGGAGATTGGTCCCACGCCCAAAGAGCCAGCAGGGAAAACTATGCCTGGTTCTAAAGCTCTTTGGGAACCGCATACGTAGCCCCACACACCTGGGGGCTGCAGGCTTTCCTGCTGCCTTCAGCCTCAAAACCACCCTTTCCCACTTGGCGCCGCGCCAGGCAGAGAAATGGCCATCTGTCTGGAGATTGGTCCCATGCCCAAAGAGCCAGCAGGGAAAACTCTGCCTGGTTCTAAAGCTCTTTGGGAACCGCATACGTAGCCCCACAGACGTGGGGGCTGCAGGCTTTCCTGCTGCCTTCAGCCTCAAAACCACCCTTTCCCACTTGGCGCCGCGCCAGGCACAAAAATGGCCATATGTCTGGAGATTGGTCCCATGCCCAAAGAGCCAGCAGGGAAAACTATGCCTTGTTCTCAAGCTCTTTGGGAACCGCTTGCGTAGCCCCACAGACCTGGGGGCTGCAGGCTTTCCTGCTGCCTTCAGCCTCAAAACCACCCTTTCCCACTTGGCGCCGCGCCAGGCACAAAAATGGCCATATGTCTGGAGATTGGTCCCACGCCCAAAGAGCCAGCAGGGAAAACTATGCCTGGCTCTAAAACTCTTTGGGATTCGCATACGTAGCCCCACAGACGTGGGGGCTGCAGGCTTTCCTGCTGCCTTCAGCCTCAAAACCACCCTTTCCCACTTGGCGCCGCGCCAGGCACAAAAATGGCCATATGTCTGGAGATTGGTCCCACGCCCAAAGAGCCAGCAGGGAAAACTATGCCTGGTTCTAAAGCTCTTTGGGAACCGCTTGCGTAGCCCCACACACCTGGGGGCTGCAGGCTTTCCTGCTGCCTTCAGCCTCAAAACCACCCTTTCCCACTTGGCGCCGCTCCACGCAAAAAATGGCCATATGTCTGGAGATTTGTCCCACGCCCAAAGAGCCAGCAGGGAAAACTCTGCCTGGTTCTAAAGCTCTTTGGGAACCGCTTGCGTAGCCCCACACACCTGGGGGCTGCAGGCTTTCCTGCTGCCTTCAGCCTCAAAACCACCCTTTCCCACTTGGCGCCGCGCCAGGCACAAAAATGGCCATATGTCTGGAGATTGGTCCCACGCCCAAAGAGCCAGCAGGGAAAACTATGCCTGGCTCTAAAGCTCTTTGGGAACCGCATACGTAGCCCCACAGACGTGGGGGCTGCAGGCTTTCCTGCTGCCTTCAGCCTCAAAACCACCCTTTCCCACTTGGCACCGCGCCAGCACAAAAATGGCCATATGTCTGGAGATTGGTCCCACGCCCAAAGAGCCAGCAGGGAAAACTATGCCTGGTTCTAAAGCTCTTTGGGAACCGCATACGTAGCCCCACACACCTGGGGGCTGCAGGCTTTCCTGCTGCCTTCAGCCTCAAAACCACCCTTTCCCACTTGGCGCCGCGCCAGGCAGAGAAATGGCCATCTGTCTGGAGATTGGTCCCATGCCCAAAGAGCCAGCAGGGAAAACTCTGCCTGGTTCTAAAGCTCTTTGGGAACCGCATACGTAGCCCCACAGACGTGGGGGCTGCAGGCTTTCCTGCTGCCTTCAGCCTCAAAACCACCCTTTCCCACTTGGCGCCGCGCCAGGCACAAAAATGGCCATATGTCTGGAGATTGGTCCCATGCCCAAAGAGCCAGCAGGGAAAACTATGCCTTGTTCTCAAGCTCTTTGGGAACCGCTTGCGTAGCCCCACACACCTGGGGGCTGCAGGCTTTCCTGCTGCCTTCAGCCTCAAAACCACCCTTTCCCACTTGGCGCCGCGCCAGGCCCAAAAATGGCCATATGTCTGGAGATTGGTCCCACGCCCAAAGAGCCAGCAGCGAAAACTATGCCTGGCTCTAAAGCTCTTTGGGAACCGCATACGTAGCCCCACAGACGTGGGGGCTGCAGGCTTTCCTGCTGCCTTCAGCCTCAAAACCACCCTTTCCCACTTGGCGCCGCGCCAGGCACAAAAATGGCCATATGTCTGGAGATTGGTCCCACGCCCAAAGAGCCAGCAGGGAAAACTATGCCTGGTTCTAAAGCTCTTTGGGAACCGCTTGCGTAGCCCCACAGACCTGGGGGCTGCAGGCTTTCCTGCTGCCTTCAGCCTCAAAACCACCCTTTCCCACTTGGCGCCGCGCCAGGCACAAAAATGGCCATATGTCTGGAGATTGGTCCCACGCCCAAAGAGCCAGCAGGGAAAACTATGCCTGGCTCTAAAGCTCTTTGGGAACCGCATACGTAGCCCCACAGACGTGGGGGCTGCAGGCTTTCCTGCTGCCTTCAGCCTCAAAACCACCCTTTCCCACTTGGCGCCGCGCCAGGCACAAAAATGGCCATATGTCTGGAGATTGGTCCCACGCCCAAAGAGCCAGCAGGGAAAACTATGCCTGGTTCTAAAGCTCTTTGGGAACCGCTTGCGTAGCCCCACACACCTGGGGGCTGCAGGCTTTCCTGCTGCCTTCAGCCTCAAAACCACCCTTTCCCACTTGGCGCCGCTCCACGCAAAAAATGGCCATATGTCTGGAGATTTGTCCCACGCCCAAAGAGCCAGCAGGGAAAACTCTGCCTGGTTCTAAAGCTCTTTGGGAACCGCTTGCGTAGCCCCACACACCTGGGGGCTGCAGGCTTTCCTGCTGCCTTCAGCCTCAAAACCACCCTTTCCCACTTGGCGCCGCGCCAGGCACAAAAATGGCCATATGTCTGGAGATTGGTCCCACGCCCAAAGAGCCAGCAGGGAAAACTCTGCCTTGTTCTAAAGCTCTTTGGGAACCGCATACGTAGCCCCACAGATGTGGGGGCTGCAGGCTTTCCTGCTGCCTTCAGCCTCAAAACCACCCTTTCCCACTTGGCGCCGCGCCAGGCACAAAAATGGCCATATGTCTGGAGATTGGTCCCATGCCCAAAGAGCCAGCAGGGAAAACTATGCCTTGTTCTCAAGCTCTTTGGGAACCGCTTGCGTAGCCCCACAGACCTGGGGGCTGCAGGCTTTCCTGCTGCCTTCAGCCTCAAAACCACCCTTTCCCACTTGGCGCCGCGCCAGGCACAAAAATGGCCATATGTCTGGAGATTGGTCCCACGCCCAAAGAGCCAGCAGGGAAAACTATGCCTGGCTCTAAAGCTCTTTGGGAACCGCATACGTAGCCCCACAGACGTGGGGGCTGCAGGCTTTCCTGCTGCCTTCAGCCTCAAAACCACCCTTTCCCACTTGGCGCCGCGCCAGGCCAAAAATGGCCATATGTCTGGAGATTGGTCCCACGCCCAAAGAGCCAGCAGGGAAAACTATGCCTGGTTCTAAAGCTCTTTGGGAACCGCATACGTAGCCCCACACACCTGGGGGCTGCAGGCTTTCCTGCTGCCTTCAGCCTCAAAACCACCCTTTCCCACTTGGCGCCGCGCCAGGCAGAGAAATGGCCATCTGTCTGGAGATTGGTCCCATGCCCAAAGAGCCAGCAGGGAAAACTCTGCCTGGTTCTAAAGCTCTTTGGGAACCGCATACGTAGCCCCACAGACGTGGGGGCTGCAGGCTTTCCTGCTGCCTTCAGCCTCAAAACCACCCTTTCCCACTTGGCGCCGCGCCAGGCACAAAAATGGCCATATGTCTGGAGATTGGTCCCATGCCCAAAGAGCCAGCAGGGAAAACTATGCCTTGTTCTCAAGCTCTTTGGGAACCGCTTGCGTAGCCCCACAGACCTGGGGGCTGCAGGCTTTCCTGCTGCCTTCAGCCTCAAAACCACCCTTTCCCACTTGGCGCCGCGCCAGGCACAAAAATGGCCATATGTCTGGAGATTGGTCCCACGCCCAAAGAGCCAGCAGGGAAAACTATGCCTGGCTCTAAAGCTCTTTGGGAACCGCATACGTAGCCCCACAGACGTGGGGGCTGCAGGCTTTCCTGCTGCCTTCAGCCTCAAAACCACCCTTTCCCACTTGGCGCCGCGCCAGGCCAAAAATGGCCATATGTCTGGAGATTGGTCCCACGCCCAAAGAGCCAGCAGGGAAAACTATGCCTGGTTCTAAAGCTCTTTGGGAACCGCATACGTAGCCCCACACACCTGGGGGCTGCAGGCTTTCCTGCTGCCTTCAGCCTCAAAACCACCCTTTCCCACTTGGCGCCGCGCCAGGCAGAGAAATGGCCATCTGTCTGGAGATTGGTCCCATGCCCAAAGAGCCAGCAGGGAAAACTCTGCCTGGTTCTAAAGCTCTTTGGGAACCGCATACGTAGCCCCACAGACGTGGGGGCTGCAGGCTTTCCTGCTGCCTTCAGCCTCAAAACCACCCTTTCCCACTTGGCGCCGCGCCAGGCACAAAAATGGCCATATGTCTGGAGATTGGTCCCATGCCCAAAGAGCCAGCAGGGAAAACTATGCCTTGTTCTCAAGCTCTTTGGGAACCGCTTGCGTAGCCCCACAGACCTGGGGGCTGCAGGCTTTCCTGCTGCCTTCAGCCTCAAAACCACCCTTTCCCACTTGGCGCCGCGCCAGGCACAAAAATGGCCATATGTCTGGAGATTGGTCCCACGCCCAAAGAGCCAGCAGGGAAAACTATGCCTGGCTCTAAAACTCTTTGGGATTCGCATACGTAGCCCCACAGACGTGGGGGCTGCAGGCTTTCCTGCTGCCTTCAGCCTCAAAACCACCCTTTCCCACTTGGCGCCGCGCCAGGCACAAAAATGGCCATATGTCTGGAGATTGGTCCCACGCCCAAAGAGCCAGCAGGGAAAACTATGCCTGGTTCTAAAGCTCTTTGGGAACCGCTTGCGTAGCCCCACACACCTGGGGGCTGCAGGCTTTCCTGCTGCCTTCAGCCTCAAAACCACCCTTTCCCACTTGGCGCCGCTCCACGCAAAAAATGGCCATATGTCTGGAGATTTGTCCCACGCCCAAAGAGCCAGCAGGGAAAACTCTGCCTGGTTCTAAAGCTCTTTGGGAACCGCTTGCGTAGCCCCACACACCTGGGGGCTGCAGGCTTTCCTGCTGCCTTCAGCCTCAAAACCACCCTTTCCCACTTGGCGCCGCGCCAGGCACAAAAATGGCCATATGTCTGGAGATTGGTCCCACGCCCAAAGAGCCAGCAGGGAAAACTATGCCTGGCTCTAAAGCTCTTTGGGAACCGCATACGTAGCCCCACAGACGTGGGGGCTGCAGGCTTTCCTGCTGCCTTCAGCCTCAAAACCACCCTTTCCCACTTGGCACCGCGCCAGCACAAAAATGGCCATATGTCTGGAGATTGGTCCCACGCCCAAAGAGCCAGCAGGGAAAACTATGCCTGGTTCTAAAGCTCTTTGGGAACCGCATACGTAGCCCCACACACCTGGGGGCTGCAGGCTTTCCTGCTGCCTTCAGCCTCAAAACCACCCTTTCCCACTTGGCGCCGCGCCAGGCAGAGAAATGGCCATCTGTCTGGAGATTGGTCCCATGCCCAAAGAGCCAGCAGGGAAAACTCTGCCTGGTTCTAAAGCTCTTTGGGAACCGCATACGTAGCCCCACAGACGTGGGGGCTGCAGGCTTTCCTGCTGCCTTCAGCCTCAAAACCACCCTTTCCCACTTGGCGCCGCGCCAGGCACAAAAATGGCCATATGTCTGGAGATTGGTCCCATGCCCAAAGAGCCAGCAGGGAAAACTATGCCTTGTTCTCAAGCTCTTTGGGAACCGCTTGCGTAGCCCCACACACCTGGGGGCTGCAGGCTTTCCTGCTGCCTTCAGCCTCAAAACCACCCTTTCCCACTTGGCGCCGCGCCAGGCCCAAAAATGGCCATATGTCTGGAGATTGGTCCCACGCCCAAAGAGCCAGCAGCGAAAACTATGCCTGGCTCTAAAGCTCTTTGGGAACCGCATACGTAGCCCCACAGACGTGGGGGCTGCAGGCTTTCCTGCTGCCTTCAGCCTCAAAACCACCCTTTCCCACTTGGCGCCGCGCCAGGCACAAAAATGGCCATATGTCTGGAGATTGGTCCCACGCCCAAAGAGCCAGCAGGGAAAACTATGCCTGGTTCTAAAGCTCTTTGGGAACCGCTTGCGTAGCCCCACACACCTGGGGGCTGCAGGCTTTCCTGCTGCCTTCAGCCTCAAAACCACCCTTTCCCACTTGGCGCCGCGCCAGGCACAAAAATGACCATATGTCTGGAGATTGGTCCCATGCCCAAAGAGCCAGCAGGGAAAACTATGCCTTGTTCTCAAGCTCTTTGGGAACCGCTTGCGTAGCCCCACAGACCTGGGGGCTGCAGGCTTTCCTGCTGCCTTCAGCCTCAAAACCACCCTTTCCCACTTGGCGCCGCACCAGGCACAAAAATGGCCATATCTCTGGAGATTGGCCCCACGCCCAAAGAGCCAGCAGGGAAAACTATGCCTGGTTCTAAAGCTCTTTGGGAACCGCATACGTAGCCCCACAGACGTGGGGGCTGCAGGCTTTCCTGCTGCCTTCAGCCTCAAAACCACCCTTTCCCACTTGGCGCCACGCCAGGCCCAAAAATGGCCATATGTCTGGAGATTGGTCCCACGCCCAAAGAGCCAGCAGGGAAAATTATGCCTTTTTCTAAAGCTCTTTGGGAACCGCTTGCATAGCCCCACAGACCTAGGGACTGTAGGCTTTCCTGGCGCCTTCAGCCTCAAAACCACCCTTTCCCACTTGGCGCCGCCCCACGCAAAAAATGGCCATATGTCTGGAGATTTGTCCCACGCCCAAAGAGCCAGCAGGGAAAACTATGCCTGGTTCTAAAGCTCTTTGGGAAACGCTTGCGTAGCCCCACACACCTGGGGGCTGCAGGCTTTCCTGCTGCCTTCAGCCTCAAAACCACCCTTTCCCACTTGGCGCCTCGCCAGGCACAAAAATGGCCATATGTCTGGAGATTGGTCCCACGCCCAAAGAGCCAGCAGGGAAAACTATGCCTGGTTCTAAAGCTCTTTGGGAACCGCTTGCGTAGCCCCACACACCTGGGGCCTGCAGGCTTTCCTGCTGCCTTCAGCCTCAAAACCACCCTTTCCCACTTGGCGCCGCGCCAGGCACAAAAATGGCCATCTGTCTGGAGATTGGTCCCACGCCCAAAGAGCCAGCAGGGAAAACTATGCCTTGTTTTCAAGCTCTTTGGGAACCCCTTGCATAGCCCCACAGATGTGGGGGCTGCAGGCTTTCCTGCTGCCTTCAGCCTCAAAACCACCCTTTCCCACTTGGCGCCGCGCCAGGCACAAAAATGGCCATATGTCTGGAGATTGGTCCCACGCCCAAAGAGCCAGCAGGGAACACTATACCTTGTTCTAAAGCTCTTTGGGAACCGCTTGCGTAGCCCCACACACCTGGGGGCTGCAGGCTTTCCTGCTGCCTTCAGCCTCAAAAACCACCCTTTCCCACTTGGCGCCACGCCAGGCACAAAAATGGCCATCTGTCTGGAGATTGGTCCCACGCCCAAAGAGCCAGCAGGGAAAATTATGTCTTTTTCTAAAGCTCTTTGGGAACCGCTTGCATAGCCCCACACACCTGGGGGCTGCAGGCTTTCCTGCTGCCTTCAGCCTCAAAACCACCCTTTCCCACTTGGCGCCGCCCCACGCAAAAAATGGCCATATGTCCGGAGATTGGTCCCACGCCCAAAGAGCCAGCAGGGAAAATTATGCCTTTTTCTAAAGCTCTTTGGGAACCGCATACGTAGCCCCACAGACGTGGGGGCTGCAGGCTTTCCTGCTACCTTCAGCCTCAAAACCACCCTTTCCCACTTGGCGCCTCGCCAGGCACAAAAATGGCCATATGTCTGGAGATTGGTCCCACGCCCAAAGAGCCAGCAGGGAAAACAATGCCTTGTTTTCAAGCTCTTTGAGAACCCCTTGCGTAGCCCCACACACCTGGGGGCTGCAGGCTTTCCTGCTGCCTTCAGCCTCAAAACCACCCTTTCCCACTTGGCGCCGCGCCAGGCACAAAAATGGCCATATGTCTGGAGATTGGTCCCACGCCCAAAGAGCCAGCAGGGAAAACTATGCCTTGTTCTCAAGCTCTTTGGGAACCGATTGCGTAGCCCCACACACCTGGGGGCTGCAGGCTTTCCTGCTGCCTTCAGCCTCAAAACCACCCTTTCCCACTTGGCGTCGCGCCAGGCACAAAAATGGCCATATGTCTGGAGATTGGTCCCACGCCCAAAGAGCCAGCAGGGAAAACTATGCCTTGTTCTAAAGCTCTTTGGGAACCTAATACGTAGCCCCACAGACGTGGGGGCTGCAGGCTTTCCTGCTGCCTTCAGCCTCAAAACCACCCTTTCCCACTTGGCGCCGCGCCAGGCACAAAAATGGCCATATGTGTGGAGATTGGTCCCACGCCTAAAGAGCCAGCAGGGAAAACTATGCCTTGTTCTAAAGCTCTTTGGGAACCACTTGCATAGCCCCACAGAGCTAGGGACTGTAGGCTTTCCTGGCACCTTCAGCCTCAAAACCACCCTTTCCCACTTGGCGCCGCGCCAGGCACAAAAATGGCCATATGTCTGGAGATTGGTCCCACGCCCAAAGAGCCAGCAGGGAAAACTATGCCTTGTTTTCAAGCTCTTTGGGAACCCCTTGCATAGCCCCACACACCTGGGGGCTGCAGGCTTTCCTGCTGCCTTCAGCCTCAAAACCACCCTTTCCCACTTGGCGCCGCGCCAGGCACAAAAATGGCCATATGTCTGGAGATTGGTCCCACGCCCAAAGAGCCAGCAGGGAAAATTATGCCTTGTTCTAAAGCTCTTTGGGAACCCCTTGCATAGCCCCACACACCTAGGGACTGTAGGCTTTCCTGGCGCCTTCAGCCTCAAAACCACCCATTCCCACTTGGCACCGCACTAGGCCCAAAAATGGCCATTTGTCTGGAGATTTGCCCCACGCCCAAAGAGCCAGCAGGGAAAACTATGCCTGGTTCTAAAGCTCTTTGGGAACCGCTTGCGTAGCCCCACACACCTGGGGGCTGCAGGCTTTCCTGCTGCCTTCAGACACAAAACCACCCTTTCCCACTTGGCGCCGCGCCAGGCACAAAAATGGCCATATGTCTGGAGATTGGTCCCACGCCCAAAGAGCCAGCAGGGAAAATTATGCCTTTTTCTAAAGCTCTTTGGGAACCGCTTGCATAGCCCCACAGACTTAGGGACTGTAGGCTTTCCTGGCGCCTTCAGCCTCAAAACCACCCTTTCCCACTTGGCGCCGCCCCACGCAAAAAATGGCCATATGTCTGGAGATTTGTCCCACGCCCAAAGAGCCAGCAGGGAAAACTCTGCCTGGTTCTAAAGGTCTTTGGGAACCGCTTGCGTAGCCCCACACACCTGGGGGCTGCAGGCTTTCCTGCTGCCTTCAGCCTCAAAACCACCCTTTCCCACTTGGCGCCTCGCCAGGCACAAAAATGGCCATATGTCTGGAGATTGGTCCCACGCCCAAAGAGCCAGCAGGGAAAACTATGCCTGGTTCTAAAGCTCTTTGGGAACCGCTTGCGTAGCCCCACACACCTGGGGGCTGCAGGCTTTCCTGCTGCCTTCAGCCTCAAAACCACCCTTTCCCACTTGGCGCCGCTCCACGCAAAAAATGGCCATATGTCTGGAGATTTGTCCCACGCCCAAAGAGCCAGCAGGGAAAACTCTGCCTGGTTCTAAAGCTCTTTGGGAACCGCTTGCGTAGCCCCACACACCTGGGGGCTGCAGGCTTTCCTGCTGCCTTCAGCCTCAAAACCACCCTTTCCCACTTGGCGCCGCGCCAGGCACAAAAATGGCCATATGTCTGGAGATTGGTCCCACGCCCAAAGAGCCAGCAGGGAAAACTCTGCCTGGTTCTAAAGCTCTTTGGGAACCGCTTGCGTAGCCCCACACACCTGGGGCCTGCAGGCTTTCCTGCTGCCTTCAGCCTCAAAACCACCCTTTCCCACTTGGCGCCGCGCCAGGCACAAAAATGGCCATATGTCTGGAGATTGGTCCCACGCCCAAAGAGCCAGCAGGGAAAACTATGCCTGGTTCTAAAGCTCTTTGGGAACCGCTTGCGTAGCCCCACACACCTGGGGGCTGCAGGCTTTCCTGCTGCCTTCAGCCTCAAAACCACCCTTTCCCACTTGGCGCCGCGCCAGGCACAAAAATGGCCATCTGTCTGGAGATTGGTCCCACGCCCAAAGAGCCAGCAGGGAAAACTCTGCCTTGTTCTCAAGCTCTTTGGGAACCGCTTGCGTAGCCCCACAGACCTGGGGGCTGCAGGCTTTCCTGCTGCCTTCAGCCTCAAAACCACCCTTTCCCACTTGGCGCCGCGCCAGGCACAAAAATGGCCATATGTCTGGAGATTGGTCCCACGCCCAAAGAGCCAGCAGGGAAAACTATGCCTGGCTCTAAAGCTCTTTGGGAACCGCATACGTAGCCCCACAGACGTGGGGGCTGCAGGCTTTCCTGCTGCCTTCAGCCTCAAAACCACCCTTTCCCACTTGGCGCCGCGCCAGGCACAAAAATGGCCATCTGTCTGGAGATTGGTCCCACGCCCAAAGAGCCAGCAGGGAAAACTCTGCCTGGTTCTAAAGCTCTTTGGGAACCGCTTGCGTAGCCCCACAGACGTGGGGGCTGCAGGCTTTCCTGCTGCCTTCAGCCTCAAAACCACCCTTTCCCACTTGGCGCCGCGCCAGGCACAAAAATGGCCATATGTCTGGAGATTGGTCCCATGCCCAAAGAGCCAGCAGGGAAAACTCTGCCTTGTTCTCAAGCTCTTTGGGAACCGCTTGCGTAGCCCCACAGACCTGGGGGCTGCAGGCTTTCCTGCTGCCTTCAGACCCATACCACCCTTTCCCACTTGGCGCCGCACCAGGCACAAAAATGGCCATATGTCTGGAGATTGGCCCCACGCCCAAAGAGCCAGCAGGGAAAACTATGCCTGGTTCTAAAGCTCTTTGGGAACCGCATACGTAGCCCCACAGACGTGGGGGCTGCAGGCTTTCCTGCTGCCTTCAGCCTCAAAACCACCCTTTCCCACTTGGCGCCGCGCCAGGCCCAAAAATGGCCATATGTCTGGAGATTGGTCCCACGCCCAAAGAGCCAGCAGGGAAAATTATGCCTTTTTCTAAAGCTCTTTAGGAACCGCTTGCGTAGCCCCACACACCTAGGGACTGTAGGCTTTCCTGGCGCCTTCAGCCTCAAAACCACCCTTTCCCACTTGGCGCCGCTCCACGCAAAAAATGGCCATATGTCTGGAGATTTGTCCCACGCCCAAAGAGCCAGCAGGGAAAAATATGCCTGGTTCTAAAGCTCTTTGGGAACCGCTTGCGTAGCCCCACAGACCTGGGGGCTGCAGGCTTTCCTGCTGCCTTCAGCCTCAAAACCACCCTTTCCCACTTGGCGCCACGCCAGGCACAAAAATGGCCATATGTCTGGAGATTGGCCCCACGCCCAAAGAGCCAGCAGGGAAAACTATGCCTTGTTCTAAAGCTCTTTGGGAACCGCATACGTAGCCCCACAGACGTGGGGGCTGCAGGCTTTCCTGCTGCCTTCAGCCTCAAAACCACCCTTTCCCACTTGGCGCCACGCCAGGCCCAAAAATGGCCATATGTCTGGAGATTGGTCCCACGCCCAAAGAGCCAGCAGGGAAAATTATGCCTTTTTCTAAAGCTCTTTGGGAACCGCTTGCATAGCCCCACAGACCTAGGGACTGTAGGCTTTCCTGGCGCCTTCAGCCTCAAAACCACCCTTTCCCACTTGGCGCCGCCCCACGCAAAAAATGGCCATATGTCTGGAGATTTGTCCCACGCCCAAAGAGCCAGCAGGGAAAACTATGCCTGGTTCTAAAGCTCTTTGGGAACCGCTTGCGTAGCCCCACACACCTGGGGGCTGCAGGCTTTCCTGCTGCCTTCAGCCTCAAAACCACCCTTTCCCACTTGGCGCCGCGCCAGGCACAAAAATGGCCATCTGTCTGGAGATTGGTCCCACGCCCAAAGAGCCAGCAGGGAAAACTCTGCCTTGTTCTCAAGCTCTTTGGGAACCGCTTGCGTAGCCCCACAGACCTGGGGGCTGCAGGCTTTCCTGCTGCCTTCAGCCTCAAAACCACCCTTTCCCACTTGGCGCCGCGCCAGGCACAAAAATGGCCATCTGTCTGGAGATTGGTCCCACGCCCAAAGAGCCAGCAGGGAAAACTATGCCTGGCTCTAAAGCTCTTTGGGAACCGCATACGTAGCCCCACAGACGTGGGGGCTGCAGGCTTTCCTGCTGCCTTCAGCCTCAAAACCACCCTTTCCCACTTGGCGCCGCGCCAGGCACAAAAATGGCCATCTGTCTGGAGATTGGTCCCACGCCCAAAGAGCCAGCAGGGAAAACTATGCCTGGTTCTAAAGCTCTTTGGGAACCGCTTGCGTAGCCCCACACACCTGGGGGCTGCAGGCTTTCCTGCTGCCTTCAGCCTCAAAACCACCCTTTCCCACTTGGCGCCGCGCCAGGCACAAAAATGGCCATATGTCTGGAGATTGGTCCCATGCCCAAAGAGCCAGCAGGGAAAACTATGCCTTGTTCTCAAGCTCTTTGGGAACCGCTTGCGTAGCCCCACAGACCTGGGGGCTGCAGGCTTTCCTGCTGCCTTCAGACCCATACCACCCTTTCCCACTTGGCGCCGCACCAGGCACAAAAATGGCCATATGTCTGGAGATTGGCCCCACGCCCAAAGAGCCAGCAGGGAAAACTATGCCTGGTTCTAAAGCTCTTTGGGAACCGCATACGTAGCCCCACAGACGTGGGGGCTGCAGGCTTTCCTGCTGCCTTCAGCCTCAAAACCACCCTTTCCCACTTGGCGCCGCGCCAGGCCCAAAAATGGCCATATGTCTGGAGATTGGTCCCACGCCCAAAGAGCCAGCAGGGAAAATTATGCCTTTTTCTAAAGCTCTTTGGGAACCGCTTGCGTAGCCCCACACACCTAGGGACTGTAGGCTTTCCTGGCGCCTTCAGCCTCAAAACCACCCTTTCCCACTTGGCGCCGCCCCACGCAAAAAATGGCCATATGTCTGGAGATTTGTCCCACGCCCAAAGAGCCAGCAGGGAAAACTATGCCTGGTTCTAAAGCTCTTTGGGAACCGCTTGCGTAGCCCCACACACCTGGGGGCTGCAGGCTTTCCTGCTGCCTTCAGCCTCAAAACCACCCTTTCCCACTTGGCGCCTCGCCAGGCACAAAAATGGCCATATGTCTGGAGATTGGTCCCACGCCCAAAGAGCCAGCAGGGAAAACTCTGCCTGGTTCTAAAGCTCTTTGGGAACCGCTTGCGTAGCCCCACACACCTGGGGCCTGCAGGCTTTCCTGCTGCCTTCAGCCTCAAAACCACCCTTTCCCACTTGGCGCCGCGCCAGGCACAAAAATGGCCATATGTCTGGAGATTGGTCCCACGCCCAAAGAGCCAGCAGGGAAAACTATGCCTGGTTCTAAAGCTCTTTGGGAACCGCTTGCGTAGCCCCACACACCTGGGGGCTGCAGGCTTTCCTGCTGCCTTCAGCCTCAAAACCACCCTTTCCCACTTGGCGCCGCGCCAGGCACAAAAATGGCCATCTGTCTGGAGATTGGTCCCACGCCCAAAGAGCCAGCAGGGAAAACTCTGCCTTGTTCTCAAGCTCTTTGGGAACCGCTTGCGTAGCCCCACACACCTGGGGGCTGCAGGCTTTCCTGCTGCCTTCAGCCTCAAAACCACCCTTTCCCACTTGGCGCCGCGCCAGGCACAAAAATGGCCATATGTCTGGAGATTGGTCCCACGCCCAAAGAGCCAGCAGGGAAAACTATGCCTGGCTCTAAAGCTCTTTGGGAACCGCATACGTAGCCCCACAGACGTGGGGGCTGCAGGCTTTCCTGCTGCCTTCAGCCTCAAAACCACCCTTTCCCACTTGGCGCCGCGCCAGGCACAAAAATGGCCATCTGTCTGGAGATTGGTCCCACGCCCAAAGAGCCAGCAGGGAAAACTATGCCTGGTTCTAAAGCTCTTTGGGAACCGCTTGCGTAGCCCCACAGACGTGGGGGCTGCAGGCTTTCCTGCTGCCTTCAGCCTCAAAACCACCCTTTCCCACTTGGCGCCACGCCAGGCACAAAAATGGCCATATGTCTGGAGATTGGTCCCATGCCCAAAGAGCCAGCAGGGAAAACTATGCCTTGTTCTCAAGCTCTTTGGGAACCGCTTGCGTAGCCCCACACACCTGGGGGCTGCAGGCTTTCCTGCTGCCTTTAGACCCATACCACCCTTTCCCACTTGGCGCCGCACCAGGCACAAAAATGGCCATATGTCTGGAGATTGGCCCCACGCCCAAAGAGCCAGCAGGGAAAACTATGCCTGGTTCTAAAGCTCTTTGGGAACCGCATACGTAGCCCCACAGACGTGGGGGCTGCAGGCTTTCCTGCTGCCTTCAGCCTCAAAACCACCCTTTCCCACTTGGCGCCGCGCCAGGCCCAAAAATGGCCATATGTCTGGAGATTGGTCCCACGCCCAAAGAGCCAGCAGGGAAAATTATGCCTTTTTCTAAAGCTCTTTGGGAACCGCTTGCGTAGCCCCACACACCTAGGGACTGTAGGCTTTCCTGGCGCCTTCAGCCTCAAAACCACCCTTTCCCACTTGGCGCCGCTCCACGCAAAAAATGGCCATATGTCTGGAGATTTGTCCCACGCCCAAAGAGCCAGCAGGGAAAAATATGCCTGGTTCTAAAGCTCTTTGGGAACCGCTTGCGTAGCCCCACACACCTGGGGGCTGCAGGCTTTCCTGCTGCCTTCAGCCTCAAAACCACCCTTTCCCACTTGGCGCCGCACCAGGCACAAAAATGGCCATATGTCTGGAGATTGGCCCCACGCCCAAAGAGCCAGCAGGGAAAACTATGCCTTGTTCTAAAGCTCTTTGGGAACCGCATACGTAGCCCCACAGACGTGGGGGCTGCAGGCTTTCCTGCTGCCTTCAGCCTCAAAACCACCCTTTCCCACTTGGCGCCACGCCAGGCCCAAAAATGGCCATATGTCTGGAGATTGGTCCCACGCCCAAAGAGCCAGCAGGGAAAATTATGCCTTTTTCTAAAGCTCTTTGGGAACCGCTTGCATAGCCCCACAGACCTAGGGACTGTAGGCTTTCCTGGCGCCTTCAGCCTCAAAACCACCCTTTCCCACTTGGCGCCGCCCCACGCAAAAAATGGCCATATGTCTGGAGATTTGTCCCACGCCCAAAGAGCCAGCAGGGAAAACTATGCCTGGTTCTAAAGCTCTTTGGGAACCGCTTGCGTAGCCCCACACACCTGGGGGCTGCAGGCTTTCCTGCTGCCTTCAGCCTCAAAACCACCCTTTCCCACTTCGCGCCTCGCCAGGCACAAAAATGGCCATATGTCTGGAGATTGGTCCCACGCCCAAAGAGCCAGCAGGGAAAACTCTGCCTGGTTCTAAAGCTCTTTGGGAACCGCTTGCGTAGCCCCACACACCTGGGGCCTGCAGGCTTTCCTGCTGCCTTCAGCCTCAAAACCACCCTTTCCCACTTGGCGCCGCGCCAGGCACAAAAATGGCCATATGTCTGGAGATTGGTCCCACGCCCAAAGAGCCAGCAGGGAAAACTATGCCTGGTTCTAAAGCTCTTTGGGAACCGCTTGCGTAGCCCCACACACCTGGGGGCTGCAGGCTTTCCTGCTGCCTTCAGCCTCAAAACCACCCTTTCCCACTTGGCGCCGCGCCAGGCACAAAAATGGCCATCTGTCTGGAGATTGGTCCCACGCCCAAAGAGCCAGCAGGGAAAACTATGCCTTGTTCTCAAGCTCTTTGGGAACCGCTTGCGTAGCCCCACAGACCTGGGGGCTGCAGGCTTTCCTGCTGCCTTCAGCCTCAAAACCACCCTTTCCCACTTGGCGCCGCGCCAGGCACAAAAATGGCCATATGTCTGGAGATTGGTCCCACGCCCAAAGAGCCAGCAGGGAAAACTATGCCTGGCTCTAAAGCTCTTTGGGAACCGCATACGTAGCCCCACAGACGTGGGGGCTGCAGGCTTTCCTGCTGCCTTCAGCCTCAAAACCACCCTTTCCCACTTGGCGCCGCGCCAGGCACAAAAATGGCCATCTGTCTGGAGATTGGTCCCACGCCCAAAGAGCCAGCAGGGAAAACTATGCCTGGTTCTAAAGCTCTTTGGGAACCGCTTGCGTAGCCCCACAGACGTGGGGGCTGCAGGCTTTCCTGCTGCCTTCAGCCTCAAAACCACCCTTTCCCACTTGGCGCCGCGCCAGGCACAAAAATGGCCATATGTCTGGAGATTGGTCCCATGCCCAAAGAGCCAGCAGGGAAAACTATGCCTTGTTCTCAAGCTCTTTGGGAACCGCTTGCGTAGCCCCACAGACCTGGGGGCTGCAGGCTTTCCTGCTGCCTTCAGACCCATACCACCCTTTCCCACTTGGCGCCGCACCAGGCACAAAAATGGCCATATGTCTGGAGATTGGCCCCACGCCCAAAGAGCCAGCAGGGAAAACTATGCCTGGTTCTAAAGCTCTTTGGGAACCGCATACGTAGCCCCACAGACGTGGGGGCTGCAGGCTTTCCTGCTGCCTTCAGCCTCAAAACCACCCTTTCCCACTTGGCGCCACGCCAGGCCCAAAAATGGCCATATGTCTGGAGATTGGTCCCACGCCCAAAGAGCCAGCAGGGAAAATTATGCCTTTTTCTAAAGCTCTTTGGGAACCGCTTGCATAGCCCCACAGACCTAGGGACTGTAGGCTTTCCTGGCGCCTTCAGCCTCAAAACCACCCTTTCCCACTTGGCGCCGCCCCACGCAAAAAATGGCCATATGTCTGGAGATTTGTCCCACGCCCAAAGAGCCAGCAGGGAAAAATATGCCTGGTTCTAAAGCTCTTTGGGAACCGCTTGCGTAGCCCCACAGACGTGGGGGCTGCAGGCTTTCCTGCTGCCTTCAGCCTCAAAACCACCCTTTCCCACTTGGCGCCTCGCCAGGCACAAAAATGGCCATATGTCTGGAGATTGGTCCCACGCCCAAAGAGCCAGCAGGGAAAACTCTGCCTTGTTCTCAAGCTCTTTGGGAACCGCTTGCGTAGCCCCACAGACCTGGGGGCTGCAGGCTTTCCTGCTGCCTTCAGCCTCAAAACCACCCTTTCCCACTTGGCGCCGCGCCAGGCACAAAAATGGCCATATGTCTGGAGATTGGTCCCACGCCCAAAGAGCCAGCAGGGAAAACTATGCCTGGCTCTAAAGCTCTTTGGGAACCGCATACGTAGCCCCACAGACGTGGGGGCTGCAGGCTTTCCTGCTGCCTTCAGCCTCAAAACCACCCTTTCCCACTTGGCGCCGCTCCAGGCACAAAAATGGCCATCTGTCTGGAGATTGGTCCCACGCCCAAAGAGCCAGCAGGGAAAACTATGCCTGGTTCTAAAGCTCTTTGGGAACCGCTTGCGTAGCCCCACAGACGTGGGGGCTGCAGGCTTTCCTGCTGCCTTCAGCCTCAAAACCACCCTTTCCCACTTGGCGCCGCGCCAGGCACAAAAATGGCCATATGTCTGGAGATTGGTCCCATGCCCAAAGAGCCAGCAGGGAAAACTATGCCTTGTTCTCAAGCTCTTTGGGAACCGCTTGCGTAGCCCCACAGACCTGGGGGCTGCAGGCTTTCCTGCTGCCTTCAGACCCATACCACCCTTTCCCACTTGGCGCCGCACCAGGCACAAAAATGGCCATATGTCTGGAGATTGGCCCCACGCCCAAAGAGCCAGCAGGGAAAACTATGCCTGGTTCTAAAGCTCTTTGGGAACCGCATACGTAGCCCCACAGACGTGGGGGCTGCAGGCTTTCCTGCTGCCTTCAGCCTCAAAACCACCCTTTCCCACTTGGCGCCACGCCAGGCCCAAAAATGGCCATATGTCTGGAGATTGGTCCCACGCCCAAAGAGCCAGCAGGGAAAATTATGCCTTTTTCTAAAGCTCTTTGGGAACCGCTTGCATAGCCCCACAGACCTAGGGACTGTAGGCTTTCCTGGCGCCTTCAGCCTCAAAACCACCCTTTCCCACTTGGCGCCGCCCCACGCAAAAAATGGCCATATGTCTGGAGATTTGTCCCACGCCCAAAGAGCCAGCAGGGAAAAATATGCCTGGTTCTAAAGCTCTTTGGGAACCGCTTGCGTAGCCCCACACACCTGGGGGCTGCAGGCTTTCCTGCTGCCTTCAGCCTCAAAACCACCCTTTCCCACTTGGCGCCTCGCCAGGCACAAAAATGGCCATCTGTCTGGAGATTGGTCCCACGCCCAAAGAGCCAGCAGGGAAAACTCTGCCTGGTTCTAAAGCTCTTTGGGAACCGCTTGCGTAGCCCCACACACCTGGGGCCTGCAGGCTTTCCTGCTGCCTTCAGCCTCAAAACCACCCTTTCCCACTTGGCGCCGCGCCAGGCACAAAAATGGCCATATGTCTGGAGATTGGTCCCACGCCCAAAGAGCCAGCAGGGAAAACTATGCCTGGTTCTAAAGCTCTTTGGGAACCGCTTGCGTAGCCCCACACACCTGGGGGCTGCAGGCTTTCCTGCTGCCTTCAGCCTCAAAAACCACCCTTTCCCACTTGGCGCCGCGCCAGGCACAAAAATGGCCATCTGTCTGGAGATTGGTCCCACGCCCAAAGAGCCAGCAGGGAAAACTCTGCCTTGTTCTCAAGCTCTTTGGGAACCGCTTGCGTAGCCCCACACACCTGGGGGCTGCAGGCTTTCCTGCTGCCTTCAGCCTCAAAACCACCCTTTCCCACTTGGCGCCGCGCCAGGCACAAAAATGGCCATATGTCTGGAGATTGGTCCCACGCCCAAAGAGCCAGCAGGTAAAACTATGCCTGGTTCTAAAGCTCTTTGGGAACCGCTTGCGTAGCCCCACACACCTGGGGGCTGCAGGCTTTCCTGCTGCCTTCAGCCTCAAAACCACCCTTTCCCACTTGGCGCCACGCCAGGCACAAAAATGGCCATATGTCTGGAGATTGGTCCCACGCCCAAAGAGCCAGCAGGGAAAACTCTGCCTGGTTCTAAAGCTCTTTGGGAACCGCTTGCGTAGCCCCACACACCTGGGGGCTGCAGGCTTTCCTGCTGCCTTCAGCCTCAAAACCACCCTTTCCCACTTGGCGCCGCGCCAGGCACAAAAATGGCCATATGTCTGGAGATTGGTCCCACGCCCAAATGGCCAGCAGGGAAAACTATGCCTTGTTCTAAAGCTCTTTGGGAACCGCTTGCGTAGCCCCACACACCTGGGGGCTGCAGGCTTTCCTGCTGCCTTCAGCCTCAAAACCACCCTTTCCCACTTGGCGCCGCCCAACGCAAAAAATGGCCATATGTCTGGAGATTTGTCCCACGCCCAAAGAGCCAGCAGGGAAAACTATGCCTTGTTCTAAAGCTCTTTGGGAACCGCTTGCGTAGCCCCACAGACCTGGGGGCTGCAGGCTTTCCTGCTGCCTTCAGCCTCAAAACCACCCTTTCCCACTTGGCGCCGCGCCAGGCACAAAAATGGCCATATGTCTGGAGATTGGTCCCACGCCCAAAGAGCCAGCAGGGAAAACTATGCCTTGTTCTCAAGCTCTTTGGGAACCGCATACGTAGCCCCACAGACGTGGGGGCTGCAGGCTTTCCTGCTGCCTTCAGCCTCCAAACCACCCTTTTCCACTTGGCGCCGCTCTAGGCCCAAAAATGGCCATATGTCTGGAGATTGGTCCCACGCCCAAAGAGCCAGCAGGGAAAACTCTGCCTGGTTCTAAAGCTCTTTGGGAACCGCTTGCGTAGCCCCACAGACCTAGGGACTGTAGGCTTTCCTGGCGCCTTCAGCCTCAAAACCACCCTTTCCCACTTGGCGCCGCCCCACGCAAAAAATGGCCATCTGTCTGGAGATTGGTCCCACGCCCAAAGAGCCAGCAGGGAAAACTCTGCCTGGTTCTAAAGCTCTTTGGGAACCGCTTGCGTAGCCCCACACACCTGGGGGCTGCAGGCTTTCCTGCTGCCTTCAGCCTCAAAACCACCCTTTCCCACTTGGCGCCGCGCCAGGCCCAAAAATGGCCATATGTCTGGAGATTGGTCCCACGCCCAAAGAGCCAGCATGGAAAACTCTGCCTGGTTCTAAAGCTCTTTGGGAACCGCATACATAGCCCCACAGACGTGGGGGCTGCAGGCTTTCCTGCTGCCTTCAGCCTCAAAACCACCCTTTCCCACTTGGCGCCGCGCCAGGCACAAAAATGGCCATATGTCTGGAGATTGGTCCCACGCCCAAAGAGCCAGAAGGGAAAACTATGCCTTGTTTTCAAGCTCTTTGGGAACCGCTTGCGTAGCCCCACACACCTGGGGGCTGCAGGCTTTCCTGCTGCCTTCAGCCTCAAAACCACCCTTTTCCACTTGGCGCCGCTCTAGGCCTAAAAATGGCCATATGTCTGGAGATTGGTCCCACGCCCAAAGCGCCAGCAGGGAAAACTCTACCTGGTTCTAAAGCTCTTTGGGAACCGCTTGCGTAGCCCCACAGACCTGGGTGCTGCAGGCTTTCCTGCTGCCTTCAGCCTCAAAAACCACCCTTTCCCACTTGGCGCCGCCCCACGCAAAAAATGGCCATATGTCTGGAGATTGGTCCCACGCCCAAAGAGCCAGCAGGGAAAACTATGCCTTGTTCTATAGCTCTTTGGGAACCGCTTGCGTAGCCCCACACACCTGGGGGCTGCAGGCTTTCCTGCTGCCTTCAGCCTCAAAACCACCCTTTCCCACTTGGCGCCGCGCCAGGCACAAAAATGGCCATATCTCTGGAGATTGGTGCCACGTCCAAAGAGCCAGCAGGGAAAACTATGCCTTGTTCTCAAGCTCTTTGGGAACCGCTTGCGTAGCCCCACAGACCTGGGGGCTGCAGGCTTTCCTGCTGCCTTCAGCCTCAAAACCACCCTTTCCCACTTGGCGCCGCGCCAGGCACAAAAATGGCCATATGTCTGGAGATTGGTCCCACGCCCAAAGCGCCAGCAGGGAAAACTCTACCTGGTTCTAAAGCTCTTTGGGAACCGCATACGTAGCCCCACAGACGTGGGGGCTGCAGGCTTTCCTGCTGCCTTCAGCCTCAAAACCACCCTTTCCCACTTGGCGCCGCGCCAGGCACAAAAATGGCCATATGTCTGGAGATTGGTCCCACGCCCAAAGAGCCAGCAGGGAAAATTATGCCTTGTTCTAAAGCTCTTTGGGAACCGCTTGCGTAGCCCCACAGACCTAGGGACTGTAGGCTTTCCTGCTGCCTTCAGCCTCAAAACCACCCTTTCCTACTTGGCGCCGCCCCACGCAAAAAATGGCCATATGTCTGGAGATTGGTCCCACGCCCAAAGAGCCAGCAGGGAAAACTCTGCCTGGTTCTAAAGCTCTTTGGGAACCGCCTACGTAGCCCCACAGACCTGGGGGCTGCAGGCTTTCCTGCTGCCTTCAGCCTCAAAACCACCCTTTCCCACTTGGCGCCGCGCCAGGCACAAAAATGGACATATGTCTGGAGACTGGTCGCACGCCCAAAGAGCCAGCAGGGAAAACTATGCCTTGTTTTCAAGCTCTTTGGGAACCCCTTGCGTAGCCCCACACACCTGGGGGTTGCAGGCTTTCCTGCTGCCTTCAGCCTCAAAACCACCCTTTCCCACTTGGCGCCGCGCCAGGCACAAAAATGGCCATATGTCTGGAGATTGGTCCCACGCCCAAAGAGCCAGCAGGGAAAATTATGCCTTGTTCTAAAGCTCTTTGGGAACCGCTTGCGTAGCCCCACACACCTGGGGGCTGCAGGCTTTCCTGCTGCCTTCAGCCTCAAAAACCACCCTTTCCCACTTGGCGCCACGCCAGGCACAAAAATGGCCATATGTCTGGAGATTGGTCCCACGCCCAAAGAGCCAGTAGGGAAACTTATGTCTTTTTCTAAAGCTCTTTGGGAACCGCTTGCATAGCCCCACAGACCTAGGGACTGTAGGCTTTCCTGGCGCCTTCAGCCTCAAAACCACCCTTTCCCACTTGGCGCCGCCCTACGCAAAAAATGGCCATATGTCTGGAGATTTGTCCCACGCCCAAAGAGCCAGCAGGGAAAACTATGCCTTGTTCTAAAGCTCTTTGTGAAACGCTTCCGTAGCCCCACACACCTGGGGGCTGCAGGCTTTCCTGCTGCCTTCAGCCTCAAAACCACCCTTTCCCTCTTGGCGCCACGCCAGGCACAAAAATGGCCATATGTCTGGAGATTGGTCCCACGCCCAAAGAGCCAGCAGGGAAAACTATGCCTTGTTCTAAAGCTCTTTGGGAACCGCTTGCGTAGCCCCACACACCTGGGGGCTGCAGGCTTTCCTGCTGCCTTCAGCCTCAAAACCACCCTTTCCCACTTGGCGCCGCGCCAGGCACAAAAATGGCCATATGTCTGGAGATTGGTCCCACGCCCAAAGCGCCAGCAGGGGAAAACTCTGCCTGGTTCTAAAGCTCTTTGGGAACCGCATACGTAGCCCCACAGACGTGGGGGCTGCAGGCTTTCCTGCTGCCTTCAGCCTCAAAACCACCCTTTCCCACTTGGCGCCTCGCCAGGCACAAAAATGGCCATATGTCTGGAGATTGGTCCCACGCCCAAAGAGCCAGCAGGGAAAATTATGCCTTGTTCTAAAGCTCTTTGGGAACCGCTTGCGTAGCCCCACACACCTGGGGGCTGCAGGCTTTCCTGCTGCCTTCAGCCTCAAAACCACCCTTTCCCACTTGGCGCCGCCCCACGCAAAAAATGGCCATATGTCTGGAGATTTGTCCCACGCCAAAAGAGCCAGCAGGGAAAAATATGCCTGGTTCTAAAGCTCTTTGGGAACCGCTTGCGTAGCCCCACAGACGTGGGGGCTGCAGGCTTTCCTGCTGCCTTCAGCCTCAAAACCACCCTTTCCCACTTGGCGCCGCGCCAGGCACAAAAATGGCCATATGTCTGGAGATTGGTCCCACGCCCAAAGAGCCAGCAGGGAAAACTATGCCTTGTTTTCAAGCTCTTTGGGAACCCCTTGCGTAGCCCCACACACCTGGGGGCTGCAGGCTTTCCTGCTGCCTTCAGCCTCAAAACCACCCTTTCCCACTTGGCGCCGCGCCAGGCACAAAAATGGCCATATGTCTGGAGATTGGTCCCACGCCCAAAAAGCCAGCAGGGAAAATTATGCCTTGTTCTAAAGCTCTTTGGGAACCGCTTGCGTAGCCCCACACACCTGGGGGCTGCAGGCTTTCCTGCTGCCTTCAGCCTCAAAAACCACCCTTTCCCACTTGGCGCCACGCCAGGCACAAAAATGGCCATATGTCCGGAGATTGGTCCCACGCCCAAAGAGCCAGCAGGGAAAACTATGCCTTGTTTTCAAGCTCTTTGGGAACCCCTTGCGTAGCCCCACACACCTGGGGGCTGCAGGCTTTCCTGCTGCCTTCAGCCTCAAAACCACGCTTTCCCACTTGGCGCCGCCCCACGCAAAAAATGGCCATATGTCTGGAGATTTGTCCCACGCCCAAAGAGCCAGCAGGGAAAACTATGCCTTGTTCTATAGCTCTTTGGGAACCGCTTGCGTAGCCCCACACACCTGGGGGCTGCAGGCTTTCCTGCTGCCTTCAGCCTCAAAACCACCCTTTCCCACTTGGCGCCGCGCCAGGCACAAAAATGGCCATATCTCTGGAGATTGGTCCCACGTCCAAAGAGCCAGCAGGGAAAACTATGCCTTGTTCTAAAGCTCTTTGGGAACCGCTTGCGTAGCCCCACACACCTGGGGGCTGCAGGCTTTCCTGCTGCCTTCAGCCTCAAAACCACCCTTTCCCACTTGGCGCCGCGCCAGGCACAAAAATGGCCATATGTCTGGAGATTGGTCCCACGCCCAAAGCGCCAGCAGGGAAAACTCTACCTGGTTCTAAAGCTCTTTGGGAACCGCATACGTAGCCCCACAGACGTGGGGGCTGCAGGCTTTCCTGCTGCCTTCAGCCTCAAAACCACCCTTTCCCACTTGGCACCGCGCCAGCACAAAAATGGCCATATGTCTGGAGATTGGTCCCACGCCCAAAGAGCCAGCAGGGAAAACTATGCCTTGTTCTAAAGCTCGTTGGGAACCGCTTGCGTAGCCCCACAGAGCTAGGGACTGTAGGCTTTCCTGCTGCCTTCAGCCTCAAAACCACCCTTTCCCACTTGGCGCCGCCCTACGCAAAAAATGGCCATATGTCTGGAGATTGGTCCCACGCCCAAAGAGCCAGCAGGGAAAACTATGCCTTGTTCTAAAGCTCTTTGTGAAACGATTGCGTAGCCCCACACACCTGGGGGCTGCAGGCTTTCCTGCTGCCTTCAGCCTCAAAACCACCCTTTCCCTCTTGGCGCCACGCCAGGCACAAAAATGGCCATATGTCTGGAGATTGGTCCCACGCCCAAAGAGCCAGCAGGGAAAACTATGCCTTGTTCTAAGCTCTTTGGGAACCGCTTGCGTAGCCCCACACACCTGGGGGCTGCAGGCTTTCCTGCTGCCTTCAGCCTCAAAACCACCCTTTCCCACTTGGCGCCGCCCCAGGCACAAAAATGGCCATATGTCTGGAGATTGGTCCCACGCCCAAAGAGCCAGCAGGGAAAACTGTGCCTGGTTCTAAAGCTCTTTGGGAACCGCATACGTAGCCCCACAGACGTGGGGGCTGCAGGCTTTCCTGCTGCCTTCAGCCTCAAAACCACCCTTTCCCACTTGGCGCCGCGCCAGGCACAAAAATGGCCATATGTCTGGAGATTGGTCCCACGCCCAAAGAGCCAGCAGGGAAAATTATGCCTTGTTCTAAAGCTCTTTGGGAACCCCTTGCGTAGCCCCACACACCTGGGGGCTGCAGGCTTTCCTGCTGCCTTCAGCCTCAAAAACCACCCTTTCCCACTTGGCGCCACGCCAGGCACAAAAATGGCCATATGTGTGGAGATTGGTCCCACGCCCAAAGAGCCAGCAGGGAAAATTATGCCTTTTTCTAAAGCTCTTTGGGAACCGCTTGCATAGCCCCACAGACCTAGGGACTGTCGGCTTTCCTGGCGCCTTCAGCCTCAAAACCACCCTTTCCCACTTGGCGCCGCGCCAGGCACAAAAATGGCCATATGTCTGGAGATTGGTCCCACGCCCAAAGAGCCAGCAGGGAAAACTATGCCTTGTTCTCAAGCTCTTTGGGAACCGCTTGCGTAGCCCCACAGACGTGGGGGCTGCAGGCTTTCCTGCTGCCTTCAGCCTCAAAACCACCCTTTCCCACTTGGCGCCGCGCCAGGCACAAAAATGGCCATATGTCTGGAGATTGGTCCCACGCCCAAAGAGCCAGCAGGGAAAACTCTGCCTGGTTCTAAAGCTCTTTGGGAACCGCTTGCGTAGCCCCACAGACCTGGGGGCTGCAGGCTTTCCTGCTGCCTTCAGCCCCAAAACCACCCTTTCCCACTTGGCACCGCGCCAGGCACAAAAATGGCCATATGTCTGGAGATTGGTCCCACGCCCAAAGAGCCAGCAGGGAAAACTATGCCTTGTTCTAAAGCTCTTTGGGAACCGCTTGCGTAGCCCCACACACCTGGGGGCTGCAGGCTTTCCTGCTGCCTTCAGCCTCAAAACCACCCTTTCCCACTTGGCGCCGCCCCACGCAAAAAATGGCCATATGTCTGGAGATTGGTCCCACGCCCAAAGAGCCAGCAGGGAAAACTATGCCTTGTTCTATAGCTCTTTGGGAACCGCTTGCGTAGCCCCACACACCTGGGGGCTGCAGGCTTTCCTGCTGCCTTCAGCCTCAAAACCACCCTTTCCCACTTGGCGCCGCGCCAGGCACAAAAATGGCCATCTGTCTGGAGATTGGTCCCACGCCCAAAGAGCCAGCAGGGAAAATTATGTCTTTTTCTAAAGCTCTTTGGGAACCACTTGCATAGCCCCACAGACCTAGGGACTGTAGGCTTTCCTGGCGCCTTCAGCCTCAAAACCACGCTTTCCCACTTGGCGCCGCCCCACGCAAAAAATGGCCATATGTCTGGAGATTTGTCCCACGCCCAAAGAGCCAGCAGGGAAAACTATGCCTTGTTCTAAAGCTCTTTGGGAACCGCTTGCGTAGCCCCACACACCTGGGGGCTGCAGGCTTTCCTGCTGCCTTCAGCCTCAAAACCACCCTTTCCCACTTGGCGCCGCTCCAGGCACAAAAATGGCCATATCTCTGGAGATTGGTCCCACGTCCAAAGAGCCAGCAGGGAAAACTATGCCTTGTTCTAAAGCTCTTTGGGAACCGCTTGCGTAGCCCCACACACCTGGGGGCTGCAGGCTTTCCTGCTGCCTTCAGCCTCAAAACCACCCTTTCCCACTTGGCGCCGCGCCAGGCACAAAAATGGCCATATGTCTGGAGATTGGTCCCACGCCCAAAGAGCCAGCAGGGAAAACTCTACCTGGTTCTAAAGCTCTTTGGGAACCGCATACGTAGACCCACAGACGTGGGGGCTGCAGGCTTTCCTGCTGCCTTCAGCCTCAAAACCACCCTTTCCCACTTGGCGCCGCGCCAGGCACAAAAATGGCCATATGTCTGGAGATTGGTCCAACGCCCAAAGAGCCAGCAGGGAAAATTATGCCTTGTTCTAAAGCTCTTTGGGAACCGCTTGCGTAGCCCCACAGACCTAGGGACTGCAGGCTTTCCTGCTGCCTTCAGCCTCAAAACCACCCTTTCCCACTTGGCGCCGCCCCCCGCAAAAAATGGCCATCTGTCTGGAGATTGGTCCCACGCCCAAAGAGCCAGCAGGGAAAACTCTGCCTGGTTCTAAAGCTCTTTGGGAACCGCCTACGTAGCCCCACACACCTGGGGGCTGCAGGCTTTCCTGCTGCCTTCAGCCTCAAAACCACCCTTTCCCACTTGGCGCCGCGCCAGGCACAAAAATGGCCATATGTCTGGAGATTGGTCCCACGCCCAAAGAGCCAGCAGGGAAAACTATGCCTTGTTCTAAAGCTCTTTGGGAACCGCTTGCGTAGCCCCACACACCTGGGGGCTGCAGGCTTTCCTGCTGCCTTCAGCCTCAAAACCACCCTTTCCCACTTGGCGCCGCTCCACGCAAAAAATGGCCATATGTCTGGAGATTTGTCCCACGCCCAAAGAGCCAGCAGGGAAAACTCTGCCTGGTTCTAAAGCTCTCTGGGAACCGCTTGCGTAGCCCCACACACCTGGGGGCTGCAGGCTTTCCTGCTGCCTTCAGCCTCAAAACCACCCTTTCCCACTTGGCGCCGCGCCAGGCACAAAAATGGCCATATGTCTGGAGACTGGTCCCACGCCCAAAGAGCCAGCAGGGAAAACTATGCCTTGTTTTCAAGCTCTTTGGGAACCCCTTGCGTAGCCCCACACACCTGGGGGCTGCAGGCTTTCCTGCTGCCTTCAGCCTCAAAAACCACCCTTTCCCACTTGGCACCGCGCCAGGCACAAAAATGGCCATATGTCTGGAGATTGGTCCCACGCCCAAAGAGCCAGCAGGGAAAACTCTGCCTGGTTCTAAAGCTCTTTGGGAACCGCTTGCGTAGCCCCACAGACGTGGGGGCTGCAGGCTTTCCTGCTGCCTTCAGCCTCAAAAACCACCCTTTCCCACTTGGCGCCACGCCAGGCACAAAAATGGCCATATGTCTGGAGATTGGTCCCACGCCCAAAGAGCCAGCAGGGAAAATTATGTCTTTTTCTAAAGCTCTTTGGGAACCGCTTGCATATCCCCACAGACCTAGGGACTGTAGGCTTTCCTGGCGCCTTCAGCCTCAAAACCACCCTTTCCCACTTGGCGCCGCCCTACGCAAAAAATGGCCATATGTCTGGAGATTGGTCCCACGCCCAAAGAGCCAGCAGGGAAAACTATGCCTTGTTCTAAAGCTCTTTGTGAAACGATTGCGTAGCCCCACACACCTGGGGGCTGCAGGCTTTCCTGCTGCCTTCAGCCTCAAAACCACCCTTTCCCTCTTGGCGCCACGCCAGGCACAAAAATGGCCATATGTCTGGAGATTGGTCCCACGCCCAAAGAGCCAGCAGGGAAAACTATGCCTTGTTCTAAGCTCTTTGGGAACCGCTTGCGTAGCCCCACACACCTGGGGGCTGCAGGCTTTCCTGCTGCCTTCAGCCTCAAAACCACCCTTTCCCACTTGGCGCCGCGCCAGGCACAAAAATGGCCATATGTCTGGAGATTGGTCCCACGCCCAAAGAGCCAGCAGGGAAAATTATGCCTGGTTCTAAAGCTCTTTGGGAACCCCTTGCGTAGCCCCACACACCTGGGGGCTGCAGGCTTTCCTGCTGCCTTCAGCCTCAAAAACCACCCTTTCCCACTTGGCGCCACGCCAGGCACAAAAATGGCCATATGTGTGGAGATTGGTCCCACGCCCAAAGAGCCAGCAGGGAAAATTATGCCTTTTTCTAAAGCTCTTTGGGAACCGCTTGCATAGCCCCACAGACCTAGGGACTGTAGGCTTTCCTGGCGCCTTCAGCCTCAAAACCACCCTTTCCCACTTGGCGCCGCGCCAGGCACAAAAATGGCCATATGTCTGGAGATTGGTCCCACGCCCAAAGAGCCAGCAGGGAAAACTATGCCTTGTTCTCAAGCTCTTTGGGAACCGCTTGCGTAGCCCCACAGACGTGGGGGCTGCAGGCTTTCCTGCTGCCTTCAGCCTCAAAACCACCCTTTCCCACTTGGCGCCGCGCCAGGCACAAAAATGGCCATATGTCTGGAGATTGGTCCCACGCCCAAAGAGCCAGCAGGGAAAACTCTGCCTGGTTCTAAAGCTCTTTGGGAACCGCTTGCGTAGCCCCACAGACCTGGGGGCTGCAGGCTTTCCTGCTGCCTTCAGCCCCAAAACCACCCTTTCCCACTTGGCACCGCGCCAGGCACAAAAAAGGCCATATGTCTGGAGATTGGTCCCACGCCCAAAGAGCCAGCAGGGAAAACTATGCCTTGTTCTAAAGCTCTTTGGGAACCGCTTGCGTAGCCCCACACACCTGGGGGCTGCAGGCTTTCCTGCTGCCTTCAGCCTCAAAACCACCCTTTCCCACTTGGCGCCGCCCCACGCAAAAAATGGCCATATGTCTGGAGATTGGTCCCACGCCCAAAGAGCCAGCAGGGAAAACTATGCCTTGTTCTATAGCTCTTTGGGAACCGCTTGCGTAGCCCCACACACCTGGGGGCTGCAGGCTTTCCTGCTGCCTTCAGCCTCAAAACCACCCTTTCCCACTTGGCGCCGCGCCAGGCACAAAAATGGCCATATGTCTGGAGATTGGTCCCACGCCCAAAGAGCCAGCAGGGAAAATTATGTCTTTTTCTAAAGCTCTTTGGGAACCACTTGCATAGCCCCACAGACCTAGGGACTGTAGGCTTTCCTGGCGCCTTCAGCCTCAAAACCACGCTTTCCCACTTGGCGCCGCCCCACGCAAAAAATGGCCATATGTCTGGAGATTTGTCCCACGCCCAAAGAGCCAGCAGGGAAAACTATGTCTTGTTCTATAGCTCTTTGGGAACCGCTTGCGTAGCCCCACACACCTGGGGGCTGCAGGCTTTCCTGCTGCCTTCAGCCTCAAAACCACCCTTTCCCACTTGGCGCCGCTCCAGGCACAAAAATGGCCATATGTCTGGAGATTTGTCCCACGCCCAAAGAGCCAGCAGGGAAAACTATGTCTTGTTCTATAGCTCTTTGGGAACCGCTTGCGTAGCCCCACACACCTGGGGGCTGCAGGCTTTCCTGCTGCCTTCAGCCTCAAAACCACCCTTTCCCACTTGGCGCCGCGCCAGGCACAAAAATGGCCATATGTCTGGAGATTGGTCCCACGCCCAAAGAGCCAGCAGGGAAAACTATGCCTTGTTCTCAAGCTCTTTGGGAACCGCTTGCGTAGCCCCACAGACGTGGGGGCTGCAGGCTTTCCTGCTGCCTTCAGCCTCAAAACCACCCTTTCCCACTTGGCGCCGCGCCAGGCACAAAAATGGCCATATGTCTGGAGATTGGTCCCACGCCCAAAGAGCCAGCAGGGAAAACTCTGCCTGGTTCTAAAGCTCTTTGGGAACCGCTTGCGTAGCCCCACAGACCTGGGGGCTGCAGGCTTTCCTGCTGCCTTCAGCCCCAAAACCACCCTTTCCCACTTGGCACCGCGCCAGGCACAAAAAAGGCCATATGTCTGGAGATTGGTCCCACGCCCAAAGAGCCAGCAGGGAAAACTATGCCTTGTTCTAAAGCTCTTTGGGAACCGCTTGCGTAGCCCCACACACCTGGGGGCTGCAGGCTTTCCTGCTGCCTTCAGCCTCAAAACCACCCTTTCCCACTTGGCGCCGCCCCACGCAAAAAATGGCCATATGTCTGGAGATTGGTCCCACGCCCAAAGAGCCAGCAGGGAAAACTATGCCTTGTTCTATAGCTCTTTGGGAACCGCTTGCGTAGCCCCACACACCTGGGGGCTGCAGGCTTTCCTGCTGCCTTCAGCCTCAAAACCACCCTTTCCCACTTGGCGCCGCGCCAGGCACAAAAATGGCCATATGTCTGGAGATTGGTCCCACGCCCAAAGAGCCAGCAGGGAAAATTATGTCTTTTTCTAAAGCTCTTTGGGAACCACTTGCATAGCCCCACAGACCTAGGGACTGTAGGCTTTCCTGGCGCCTTCAGCCTCAAAACCACGCTTTCCCACTTGGCGCCGCCCCACGCAAAAAATGGCCATATGTCTGGAGATTTGTCCCACGCCCAAAGAGCCAGCAGGGAAAACTATGTCTTGTTCTATAGCTCTTTGGGAACCGCTTGCGTAGCCCCACACACCTGGGGGCTGCAGGCTTTCCTGCTGCCTTCAGCCTCAAAACCACCCTTTCCCACTTGGCGCCGCTCCAGGCACAAAAATGGCCATATCTCTGGAGATTGGTCCCACGTCCAAAGAGCCAGCAGGGAAAACTATGCCTTGTTCTAAAGCTCTTTGGGAACCGCTTGCGTAGCCCCACACACCTGGGGGCTGCAGGCTTTCCTGCTGCCTTCAGCCTCAAAACCACCCTTTCCCACTTGGCGCCACGCCAGGCACAAAAATGGCCATATGTGTGGAGATTGGTCCCACGCCCAAAGAGCCAGCAGGGAAAATTATGCCTTTTTCTAAAGCTCTTTGGGAACCGCTTGCATAGCCCCACAGACCTAGGGACTGTAGGCTTTCCTGGCGCCTTCAGCCTCAAAACCACCCTTTCCCACTTGGCGCCGCGCCAGGCACAAAAATGGCCATATGTCTGGAGATTGGTCCCACGCCCAAAGAGCCAGCAGGGAAAACTATGCCTTGTTCTCAAGCTCTTTGGGAACCGCTTGCGTAGCCCCACAGACGTGGGGGCTGCAGGCTTTCCTGCTGCCTTCAGCCTCAAAACCACCCTTTCCCACTTGGCGCCGCGCCAGGCACAAAAATGGCCATATGTCTGGAGATTGGTCCCACGCCCAAAGAGCCAGCAGGGAAAACTCTGCCTGGTTCTAAAGCTCTTTGGGAACCGCTTGCGTAGCCCCACAGACCTGGGGGCTGCAGGCTTTCCTGCTGCCTTCAGCCCCAAAACCACCCTTTCCCACTTGGCACCGCGCCAGGCACAAAAAAGGCCATATGTCTGGAGATTGGTCCCACGCCCAAAGAGCCAGCAGGGAAAACTATGCCTTGTTCTAAAGCTCTTTGGGAACCGCTTGCGTAGCCCCACACACCTGGGGGCTGCAGGCTTTCCTGCTGCCTTCAGCCTCAAAACCACCCTTTCCCACTTGGCGCCGCCCCACGCAAAAAATGGCCATATGTCTGGAGATTGGTCCCACGCCCAAAGAGCCAGCAGGGAAAACTATGCCTTGTTCTATAGCTCTTTGGGAACCGCTTGCGTAGCCCCACACACCTGGGGGCTGCAGGCTTTCCTGCTGCCTTCAGCCTCAAAACCACCCTTTCCCACTTGGCGCCGCGCCAGGCACAAAAATGGCCATATGTCTGGAGATTGGTCCCACGCCCAAAGAGCCAGCAGGGAAAATTATGTCTTTTTCTAAAGCTCTTTGGGAACCACTTGCATAGCCCCACAGACCTAGGGACTGTAGGCTTTCCTGGCGCCTTCAGCCTCAAAACCACGCTTTCCCACTTGGCGCCGCCCCACGCAAAAAATGGCCATATGTCTGGAGATTTGTCCCACGCCCAAAGAGCCAGCAGGGAAAACTATGTCTTGTTCTATAGCTCTTTGGGAACCGCTTGCGTAGCCCCACACACCTGGGGGCTGCAGGCTTTCCTGCTGCCTTCAGCCTCAAAACCACCCTTTCCCACTTGGCGCCGCTCCAGGCACAAAAATGGCCATATGTCTGGAGATTTGTCCCACGCCCAAAGAGCCAGCAGGGAAAACTATGTCTTGTTCTATAGCTCTTTGGGAACCGCTTGCGTAGCCCCACACACCTGGGGGCTGCAGGCTTTCCTGCTGCCTTCAGCCTCAAAACCACCCTTTCCCACTTGGCGCCGCGCCAGGCACAAAAATGGCCATATGTCTGGAGATTGGTCCCACGCCCAAAGAGCCAGCAGGGAAAACTATGCCTTGTTCTCAAGCTCTTTGGGAACCGCTTGCGTAGCCCCACAGACGTGGGGGCTGCAGGCTTTCCTGCTGCCTTCAGCCTCAAAACCACCCTTTCCCACTTGGCGCCGCGCCAGGCACAAAAATGGCCATATGTCTGGAGATTGGTCCCACGCCCAAAGAGCCAGCAGGGAAAACTCTGCCTGGTTCTAAAGCTCTTTGGGAACCGCTTGCGTAGCCCCACAGACCTGGGGGCTGCAGGCTTTCCTGCTGCCTTCAGCCCCAAAACCACCCTTTCCCACTTGGCACCGCGCCAGGCACAAAAAAGGCCATATGTCTGGAGATTGGTCCCACGCCCAAAGAGCCAGCAGGGAAAACTATGCCTTGTTCTAAAGCTCTTTGGGAACCGCTTGCGTAGCCCCACACACCTGGGGGCTGCAGGCTTTCCTGCTGCCTTCAGCCTCAAAACCACCCTTTCCCACTTGGCGCCGCCCCACGCAAAAAATGGCCATATGTCTGGAGATTGGTCCCACGCCCAAAGAGCCAGCAGGGAAAACTATGCCTTGTTCTATAGCTCTTTGGGAACCGCTTGCGTAGCCCCACACACCTGGGGGCTGCAGGCTTTCCTGCTGCCTTCAGCCTCAAAACCACCCTTTCCCACTTGGCGCCGCGCCAGGCACAAAAATGGCCATATGTCTGGAGATTGGTCCCACGCCCAAAGAGCCAGCAGGGAAAATTATGTCTTTTTCTAAAGCTCTTTGGGAACCACTTGCATAGCCCCACAGACCTAGGGACTGTAGGCTTTCCTGGCGCCTTCAGCCTCAAAACCACGCTTTCCCACTTGGCGCCGCCCCACGCAAAAAATGGCCATATGTCTGGAGATTTGTCCCACGCCCAAAGAGCCAGCAGGGAAAACTATGTCTTGTTCTATAGCTCTTTGGGAACCGCTTGCGTAGCCCCACACACCTGGGGGCTGCAGGCTTTCCTGCTGCCTTCAGCCTCAAAACCACCCTTTCCCACTTGGCGCCGCTCCAGGCACAAAAATGGCCATATCTCTGGAGATTGGTCCCACGTCCAAAGAGCCAGCAGGGAAAACTATGCCTTGTTCTAAAGCTCTTTGGGAACCGCTTGCGTAGCCCCACACACCTGGGGGCTGCAGGCTTTCCTGCTGCCTTCAGCCTCAAAACCACCCTTTCCCACTTGGCGCCGCGCCAGGCACAAAAATGGCCATATGTCTGGAGATTGGTCCCACGCCCAAAGAGCCAGCAGGGAAAACTCTACCTGGTTCTAAAGCTCTTTGGGAACCGCATACGTAGACCCACAGACGTGGGGGCTGCAGGCTTTCCTGCTGCCTTCAGCCTCAAAACCACCCTTTCCCACTTGGCGCCGCGCCAGGCACAAAAATGGCCATATGTCTGGAGATTGGTCCCACGCCCAAAGAGCCAGCAGGGAAAATTATGCCTTGTTCTAAAGCTCTTTGGGAACCGCTTGCGTAGCCCCACAGACCTAGGGACTGCAGGCTTTCCTGCTGCCTTCAGCCTCAAAACCACCCTTTCCCACTTGGCGCCGCCCCACGCAAAAAATGGCCATATGTCTGGAGATTGGTCCCACGCCCAAAGAGCCAGCAGGGAAAACTCTGCCTTGTTCTAAAGCTCTTTGGGAACCGCCTACGTAGCCCCACACACCTGGGGGCTGCAGGCTTTCCTGCTGCCTTCAGCCTCAAAACCACCCTTTCCCACTTGGCGCCGCGCCAGGCACAAAAATGGCCATATGTCTGGAGATTGGTCCCACGCCCAAAGAGCCAGCAGGGAAAACTATGCCTTGTTCTAAAGCTCTTTGGGAACCGCTTGCGTAGCCCCACACACCTGGGGGCTGCAGGCTTTCCTGCTGCCTTCAGCCTCAAAACCACCCTTTCCCACTTGGCGCCGCTCCACGCAAAAAATGGCCATATGTCTGGAGATTTGTCCCACGCCCAAAGAGCCAGCAGGGAAAACTCTGCCTGGTTCTAAAGCTCTTTGGGAACCGCTTGCGTAGCCCCACACACCTGGGGGCTGCAGGCTTTCCTGCTGCCTTCAGCCTCAAAACCACCCTTTCCCACTTGGCGCCGCGCCAGGCACAAAAATGGCCATATGTCTGGAGATTGGTCCCACGCCCAAAGAGCCAGCAGGGAAAACTCTGCCTTGTTCTAAAGCTCTTTGGGAACCGCATACGTAGCCCCACAGATGTGGGGGCTGCAGGCTTTCCTGCTGCCTTCAGCCTCAAAACCACCCTTTCCCACTTGGCGCCGCGCCAGGCACAAAAATGGCCATATGTCTGGAGATTGGTCCCATGCCCAAAGAGCCAGCAGGGAAAACTATGCCTTGTTCTCAAGCTCTTTGGGAACCGCTTGCGTAGCCCCACAGACCTGGGGGCTGCAGGCTTTCCTGCTGCCTTCAGCCTCAAAACCACCCTTTCCCACTTGGCGCCGCGCCAGGCACAAAAATGGCCATATGTCTGGAGATTGGTCCCACGCCCAAAGAGCCAGCAGGGAAAACTATGCCTGGGTCTAAAGCTCTTTGGGAACCGCATACGTAGCCCCACAGACGTGGGGGCTGCAGGCTTTCCTGCTGCCTTCAGCCTCAAAACCACCCTTTCCCACTTGGCGCCGCGCCAGGCCAAAAATGGCCATCTGTCTGGAGATTGGTCCCACGCCCAAAGAGCCAGCAGGGAAAACTATGCCTGGTTCTAAAGCTCTTTGGGAACCGCTTGCGTAGCCCCACACACCTGGGGGCTGCAGGCTTTCCTGCTGCCTTCAGCCTCAAAACCACCCTTTCCCACTTGGCGCCTCGCCAGGCACAAAAATGGCCATATGTCTGGAGATTGGTCCCACGCCCAAAGAGCCAGCAGGGAAAACTCTGCCTGGTTCTAAAGCTCTTTGGGAACCGCATACGTAGCCCCACAGACGTGGGGGCTGCAGGCTTTCCTGCTGCCTTCAGCCTCCAAACCACCCTTTTCCACTTGGCGCCGCTCTAGGCCCAAAAATGGCCATATGTCTGGAGATTGGTCCCACGCCCAAAGAGCCAGCAGGGAAAACTATGCCTGGTTCTAAAGCTCTTTGGGAACCGCTTGCGTAGCCCCACAGACGTGGGGGCTGCAGGCTTTCCTGCTGCCTTCAGCCTCAAAACCACCCTTTCCCACTTGGCGCCGCGCCAGGCCAAAAATGGCCATCTGTCTGGAGATTGGTCCCACGCCCAAAGAGCCAGCAGGGAAAATTATGCCTTGTTCTAAAGCTCTTTGGGAACCGCTTGCGTAGCCCCACACACCTGGGGGCTGCAGGCTTTCCTGCTGCCTTCAGCCTCAAAACCACCCTTTCCCACTTGGCGCCGCCCCACGCAAAAAATGGCCATATGTCTGGAGATTTGTCCCACGCCAAAAGAGCCAGCAGGGAAAACTATGCCTGGTTCTAAAGCTCTTTGGGAACCGCTTGCGTAGCCCCACACACCTGGGGGCTGCAGGCTTTCCTGCTGCCTTCAGCCTCAAAACCACCCTTTCCCACTTGGCGCCGCGCCAGGCACAAAAATGGCCATATGTCTGGAGATTGGTCCCACGCCCAAAGAGCCAGCAGGGAAAACTATGCCTTGTTTTCAAGCTCTTTGGGAACCCCTTGCGTAGCCCCACACACCTGGGGGCTGCAGGCTTTCCTGCTGCCTTCAGCCTCAAAACCACCCTTTCCCACTTGGCGCCGCTCTAGGCCTAAAAATGGCAATATGTCTGGAGATTGGTCCCACGCCCAAAAAGCCAGCAGGGAAAATTATGCCTTGTTCTAAAGCTCTTTGGGAACCGCTTGCGTAGCCCCACACACCTGGGGGCTGCAGGCTTTCCTGCTGCCTTCAGCCTCAAAAACCACCCTTTCCCACTTGGCGCCACGCCAGGCACAAAAATGGCCATATGTCCGGAGATTGGTCCCACGCCCAAAGAGCCAGCAGGGAAAATTATGTCTTTTTCTAAAGCTCTTTGGGAACCACTTGCATAGCCCCACAGACCTAGGGACTGTAGGCTTTCCTGGCGCCTTCAGCCTCAAAACCACGCTTTCCCACTTGGCGCCGCCCCACGCAAAAAATGGCCATATGTCTGGAGATTTGTCCCACGCCCAAAGAGCCAGCAGGGAAAACTATGCCTTGTTCTATAGCTCTTTGGGAACCGCTTGCGTAGCCCCACACACCTGGGGGCTGCAGGCTTTCCTGCTGCCTTCAGCCTCAAAACCACCCTTTCCCACTTGGCGCCGCGCCAGGCACAAAAATGGCCATATCTCTGGAGATTGGTCCCACGCCCAAAGAGCCAGCAGGGAAAACTATGCCTTGTTCTAAGCTCTTTGGGAACCGCTTGCGTAGCCCCACACACCTGGGGGCTGCAGGCTTTCCTGCTGCCTTCAGCCTCAAAACCACCCTTTCCCACTTGGCGCCGCGCCAGGCACAAAAATGGCCATATGTCTGGAGATTGGTCCCACGCCCAAAGAGCCAGCAGGGAAAACTGTGCCTGGTTCTAAAGCTCTTTGGGAACCGCATACGTAGCCCCACAGACGTGGGGGCTGCAGGCTTTCCTGCTGCCTTCAGCCTCAAAACCACCCTTTCCCACTTGGCGCCGCGCCAGGCACAAAAATGGCCATATGTCTGGAGATTGGTCCCACGCCCAAAGAGCCAGCAGGGAAAATTATGCCTTGTTCTAAAGCTCTTTGGGAACCCCTTGCGTAGCCCCACACACCTGGGGGCTGCAGGCTTTCCTGCTGCCTTCAGCCTCAAAAACCACCCTTTCCCACTTGGCGCCACGCCAGGCACAAAAATGGCCATATGTGTGGAGATTGGTCCCACGCCCAAAGAGCCAGCAGGGAAAATTATGCCTTTTTCTAAAGCTCTTTGGGAACCGCTTGCATAGCCCCACAGACCTAGGGACTGTAGGCTTTCCTGCTGCCTTCAGCCTCAAAACCACCCTTTCCCACTTGGCGCCGCGCCAGGCACAAAAATGGCCATATGTGTGGAGATTGGTCCCACGCCCAAAGAGCCAGCAGGGAAAACTATGCCTTGTTCTAAAGTTCTTTGGGAACCGCTTGCGTAGCCCCACACACCTGGGGGCTGCAGGCTTTCCTGCTGCCTTCAGCCTCAAAACCACCCTTTCCCACTTGGCGCCGCGCCAGGCACAAAAATGGCCATATGTCTGGAGATTGGTCCCACGCCCAAAGAGCCAGCAGGGAAAACTCTGCCTGGTTCTAAAGCTCTTTGGGAACCGCTTGCGTAGCCCCACAGACCTGGGGGCTGCAGGCTTTCCTGCTGCCTTCAGCCCCAAAACCACCCTTTCCCACTTGGCACCGCGCCAGGCACAAAAATGGCCATATGTCTGGAGATTGGTCCCACGCCCAAAGAGCCAGCAGGGAAAACTATGCCTTGTTCTAAAGCTCTTTGGGAAACGCTTGCGTAGCCCCACACACCTGGGGGCTGCAGGCTTTCCTGCTGCCTTCAGCCTCAAAACCACCCTTTCCCACTTGGCGCCGCCCCACGCAAAAAATGGCCATATGTCTGGAGATTGGTCCCACGCCCAAAGAGCCAGCAGGGAAAACTATGCCTTGTTCTATAGCTCTTTGGGAACCGCTTGCGTAGCCCCACAGACCTGGAGGCTGCAGGCTTTCCTGCTGCCTTCAGCCTCAAAACCACCCTTTCCCACTTGGCGCCGCGCCAGGCACAAAAATGGCCATATGTCTGGAGATTGGTCCCACGCCCAAAGAGCCAGCAGGGAAAATTATGTCTTTTTCTAAAGCTCTTTGGGAACCACTTGCATAGCCCCACAGACCTAGGGACTGTAGGCTTTCCTGGCGCCTTCAGCCTCAAAACCACGCTTTCCCACTTGGCGCCGCCCCACGCAAAAAATGGCCATATGTCTGGAGATTTGTCCCACGCCCAAAGAGCCAGCAGGGAAAACTATGCCTTGTTCTATAGCTCTTTGGGAACCGCTTGCGTAGCCCCACACACCTGGGGGCTGCAGGCTTTCCTGCTGCCTTCAGCCTCAAAACCACCCTTTCCCACTTGGCGCCGCTCCAGGCACAAAAATGGCCATATCTCTGGAGATTGGTCCCACGTCCAAAGAGCCAGCAGGGAAAACTATGCCTTGTTCTAAAGCTCTTTGGGAACCGCTTGCGTAGCCCCACACACCTGGGGGCTGCAGGCTTTCCTGCTGCCTTCAGCCTCAAAACCACCCTTTCCCACTTGGCGCCGCGCCAGGCACAAAAATGGCCATATGTCTGGAGATTGGTCCCACGCCCAAAGAGCCAGCAGGGAAAACTCTACCTGGTTCTAAAGCTCTTTGGGAACCGCATACGTAGACCCACAGACGTGGGGGCTGCAGGCTTTCCTGCTGCCTTCAGCCTCAAAACCACCCTTTCCCACTTGGCGCCGCGCCAGGCACAAAAATGGCCATATGTCTGGAGATTGGTCCCACGCCCAAAGAGCCAGCAGGGAAAATTATGCCTTGTTCTAAAGCTCTTTGGGAACCGCTTGCGTAGCCCCACAGACCTAGGGACTGCAGGCTTTCCTGCTGCCTTCAGCCTCAAAACCACCCTTTCCCACTTGGCGCCGCCCCACGCAAAAAATGGCCATATGTCTGGAGATTGGTCCCACGCCCAAAGAGCCAGCAGGGAAAACTCTGCCTGGTTCTAAAGCTCTTTGGGAACCGCCTACGTAGCCCCACACACCTGGGGGCTGCAGGCTTTCCTGCTGCCTTCAGCCTCAAAACCACCCTTTCCCACTTGGCGCCGCGCCAGGCACAAAAATGGCCATATGTCTGGAGATTGGTCCCACGCCCAAAGAGCCAGCAGGGAAAACTATGCCTTGTTCTAAAGCTCTTTGGGAACCGCTTGCGTAGCCCCACACACCTGGGGGCTGCAGGCTTTCCTGCTGCCTTCAGCCTCAAAACCACCCTTTCCCACTTGGCGCCGCTCCACGCAAAAAATGGCCATATGTCTGGAGATTTGTCCCACGCCCAAAGAGCCAGCAGGGAAAACTCTGCCTGGTTCTAAAGCTCTTTGGGAACCGCTTGCGTAGCCCCACACACCTGGGGGCTGCAGGCTTTCCTGCTGCCTTCAGCCTCAAAACCACCCTTTCCCACTTGGCGCCGCGCCAGGCACAAAAATGGCCATATGTCTGGAGATTGGTCCCACGCCCAAAGAGCCAGCAGGGAAAACTCTGCCTTGTTCTAAAGCTCTTTGGGAACCGCATACGTAGCCCCACAGATGTGGGGGCTGCAGGCTTTCCTGCTGCCTTCAGCCTCAAAACCACCCTTTCCCACTTGGCGCCGCGCCAGGCACAAAAATGGCCATATGTCTGGAGATTGGTCCCATGCCCAAAGAGCCAGCAGGGAAAACTATGCCTTGTTCTCAAGCTCTTTGGGAACCGCTTGCGTAGCCCCACAGACCTGGGGGCTGCAGGCTTTCCTGCTGCCTTCAGCCTCAAAACCACCCTTTCCCACTTGGCGCCGCGCCAGGCACAAAAATGGCCATATGTCTGGAGATTGGTCCCACGCCCAAAGAGCCAGCAGGGAAAACTATGCCTGGGTCTAAAGCTCTTTGGGAACCGCATACGTAGCCCCACAGACGTGGGGGCTGCAGGCTTTCCTGCTGCCTTCAGCCTCAAAACCACCCTTTCCCACTTGGCGCCGCGCCAGGCCAAAAATGGCCATATGTCTGGAGATTGGTCCCACGCCCAAAGAGCCAGCAGGGAAAACTATGCCTGGTTCTAAAGCTCTTTGGGAACCGCTTGCGTAGCCCCACACACCTGGGGGCTGCAGGCTTTCCTGCTGCCTTCAGCCTCAAAACCACCCTTTCCCACTTGGCGCCTCGCCAGGCACAAAAATGGCCATATGTCTGGAGATTGGTCCCACGCCCAAAGAGCCAGCAGGGAAAACTCTGCCTGGTTCTAAAGCTCTTTGGGAACCGCATACGTAGCCCCACAGACGTGGGGGCTGCAGGCTTTCCTGCTGCCTTCAGCCTCCAAACCACCCTTTTCCACTTGGCGCCGCTCTAGGCCCAAAAATGGCCATATGTCTGGAGATTGGTCCCACGCCCAAAGAGCCAGCAGGGAAAACTCTGCCTGGTTCTAAAGCTCTTTGGGAACCGCTTGCGTAGCCCCACAGACCTAGGGACTGTAGGCTTTCCTGGCGCCTTCAGCCTCAAAACCACCCTTTCCCACTTGGCGCCGCCCCACGCAAAAAATGGCCATATGTCTGGAGATTTGTCCCACGCCCAAAGAGCCAGCAGGGAAAACTATGCCTGGTTCTAAAGCTCTTTGGGAACCGCTTGCGTAGCCCCACACACGTGGGGGCTGCAGGCTTTCCTGCTGCCTTCAGCCTCAAAACCACCCTTTCCCACTTGGCGCCGCGCCAGGCACAAAAATGGCCATCTGTCTGGAGATTGGTCCCACGCCCAAAGAGCCAGCATGGAAAACTCTGCCTGGTTCTAAAGCTCTTTGGGAACCGCTTGCGTAGCCCCACACACCTGGGGGCTGCAGGCTTTCCTGCTGCCTTCAGCCTCAAAACCACCCTTTTCCACTTGGCGCCGCGCCAGGCACAAAAATGGCCATATGTCTGGAGATTGGTCCCACGCCCAAAGAGCCAGCAGGGAAAACTATGCCTTGTTTTCAAGCTCTTTGGGAACCGCTTGCGTAGCCCCACAGACCTGGGGGCTGCAGGCTTTCCTGCTGCCTTCAGCCTCAAAAACCACGCTTTCCCACTTGGCGCCGCCCCACGCAAAAAATGGACATATGTCTGGAGATTTGTCCCACGCCCAAAGAGCCAGCAGGGAAAACTATGCCTTGTTCTATAGCTCTTTGGGAACCGCTTGCGTAGCCCCACACACCTGGGGGCTGCAGGCTTTCCTGCTGCCTTCAGCCTCAAAACCACCCTTTCCCACTTGGCGCCGCGCCAGGCACAAAAATGGCCATATCTCTGGAGATTGGTGCCACGTCCAAAGAGCCAGCAGGGAAAACTATGCCTTGTTCTCAAGCTCTTTGGGAACCGCTTGCGTAGCCCCACAGACCTGGGGGCTGCAGGCTTTCCTGCTGCCTTCAGCCTCAAAACCACCCTTTCCCACTTGGCGCCGCGCCAGGCACAAAAATGGCCATATGTCTGGAGATTGGTCCCACGCCCAAAGCGCCAGCAGGGAAAACTCTACCTGGTTCTAAAGCTCTTTGGGAACCGCATACGTAGCCCCACAGACGTGGGGGCTGCAGGCTTTCCTGCTGCCTTCAGCCTCAAAACCACCCTTTCCCACTTGGCGCCGCGCCAGGCACAAAAATGGCCATATGTCTGGAGATTGGTCCCATGCCCAAAGAGCCAGCAGGGAAAATTATGCCTTGTTCTAAAGCTCTTTGGGAACCGCTTGCGTAGCCCCACAGACCTAGGGACTGCAGGCTTTCCTGCTGCCTTCAGCCTCAAAAACCACGCTTTCCCACTTGGCGCCGCCCCACGCAAAAAATGGCCATATGTCTGGAGATTGGTCCCACGCCCATAGAGCCAGCAGGGAAAACTCTGCCTGGTTCTAAAGCTCTTTGGGAACCGCCTACGTAGCCCCACAGACCTGGGGGCTGCAGGCTTTCCTGCTGCCTTCAGCCTCAAAACCACCCTTTCCCACTTGGCGCCGCGCCAGGCACAAAAATGGCCATATGTCTGGAGACTGGTCCCACGCCCAAAGAGCCAGCAGGGAAAACTATGCCTTGTTTTCAAGCTCTTTGGGAACCCCTTGCGTAGCCCCACACACCTGGGGGTTGCAGGCTTTCCTGCTGCCTTCAGCCTCAAAACCACCCTTTCCCACTTGGCGCCGCGCCAGGCACAAAAATGGCCATATGTCTGGAGATTGGTCCCACGCCCAAAGAGCCAGCAGGGAAAATTATGCCTTGTTCTAAAGCTCTTTGGGAACCGCTTGCGTAGCCCCACACACCTGGGGGCTGCAGGCTTTCCTGCTGCCTTCAGCCTCAAAAACCACCCTTTCCCACTTGGCGCCACGCCAGGCACAAAAATGGCCATATGTCTGGAGATTGGTCCCACGCCCAAAGAGCCAGTAGGGAAAATTATGTCTTTTTCTAAAGCTCTTTGGGAACCGCTTGCATAGCCCCACAGACCTAGGGACTGTAGGCTTTCCTAGCGCCTTCAGCCTCAAAACCACCCTTTCCCACTTGGCGCCGCCCTACGCAAAAAATGGCCATATGTCTGGAGATTTGTCCCACGCCCAAAGAGCCAGCAGGGAAAACTATGCCTTGTTCTATAGCTCTTTGGGAACCGCTTGCGTAGCCCCACACACCTGGGGGCTGCAGGCTTTCCTGCTGCCTTCAGCCTCAAAACCACCCTTTCCCACTTGGCGCCGCGCCAGGCACAAAAATGGCCATATCTCTGGAGATTGGTGCCACGTCCAAAGAGCCAGCAGGGAAAACTATGCCTTGTTCTCAAGCTCTTTGGGAACCGCTTGCGTAGCCCCACAGACCTGGGGGCTGCAGGCTTTCCTGCTGCCTTCAGCCTCAAAACCACCCTTTCCCACTTGGCGCCGCGCCAGGCACAAAAATGGCCATATGTCTGGAGATTGGTCCCACGCCCAAAGCGCCAGCAGGGAAAACTCTACCTGGTTCTAAAGCTCTTTGGGAACCGCATACGTAGCCCCACAGACGTGGGGGCTGCAGGCTTTCCTGCTGCCTTCAGCCTCAAAACCACCCTTTCCCACTTGGCGCCGCGCCAGGCACAAAAATGGCCATATGTCTGGAGATTGGTCCCATGCCCAAAGAGCCAGCAGGGAAAATTATGCCTTGTTCTAAAGCTCTTTGGGAACCGCTTGCGTAGCCCCACAGACCTAGGGACTGCAGGCTTTCCTGCTGCCTTCAGCCTCAAAAACCACGCTTTCCCACTTGGCGCCGCCCCACGCAAAAAATGGCCATATGTCTGGAGATTGGTCCCACGCCCATAGAGCCAGCAGGGAAAACTCTGCCTGGTTCTAAAGCTCTTTGGGAACCGCCTACGTAGCCCCACAGACCTGGGGGCTGCAGGCTTTCCTGCTGCCTTCAGCCTCAAAACCACCCTTTCCCACTTGGCGCCGCGCCAGGCACAAAAATGGCCATATGTCTGGAGACTGGTCCCACGCCCAAAGAGCCAGCAGGGAAAACTATGCCTTGTTTTCAAGCTCTTTGGGAACCCCTTGCGTAGCCCCACACACCTGGGGGTTGCAGGCTTTCCTGCTGCCTTCAGCCTCAAAACCACCCTTTCCCACTTGGCGCCGCGCCAGGCACAAAAATGGCCATATGTCTGGAGATTGGTCCCACGCCCAAAGAGCCAGCAGGGAAAATTATGCCTTGTTCTAAAGCTCTTTGGGAACCGCTTGCGTAGCCCCACACACCTGGGGGCTGCAGGCTTTCCTGCTGCCTTCAGCCTCAAAAACCACCCTTTCCCACTTGGCGCCACGCCAGGCACAAAAATGGCCATATGTCTGGAGATTGGTCCCACGCCCAAAGAGCCAGTAGGGAAAATTATGTCTTTTTCTAAAGCTCTTTGGGAACCGCTTGCATAGCCCCACAGACCTAGGGACTGTAGGCTTTCCTAGCGCCTTCAGCCTCAAAACCACCCTTTCCCACTTGGCGCCGCCCTACGCAAAAAATGGCCATATGTCTGGAGATTTGTCCCACGCCCAAAGAGCCAGCAGGGAAAACTATGCCTTGTTCTAAAGCTCTTTGTGAAACGCTTCCGTAGCCCCACACACCTGGGGGCTGCAGGCTTTCCTGCTGCCTTCAGCCTCAAAACCACCCTTTCCCTCTTGGCGCCACGCCAGGCACAAAAATGGCCATATGTCTGGAGATTGGTCCCACGCCCAAAGAGCCAGCAGGGAAAACTATGCCTTGTTCTAAAGCTCTTTGGGAACCGCTTGCGTAGCCCCACACACCTGGGGGCTGCAGGCTTTCCTGCTGCCTTCAGCCTCAAAACCACCCTTTCCCACTTGGTGCCGCGCCAGGCACAAAAATGGCCATATGTCTGGAGATTGGTCCCACGCCCAAAGCGCCAGCAGGGAAAACTCTGCCTGGTTCTAAAGCTCTTTGGGAACCGCATACGTAGCCCCACAGACCTGGGGGCTGCAGGCTTTCCTGCTGCCTTCAGCCTCAAAACCACCCTTTCCCACTTGGCGCCTCGCCAGGCACAAAAATGGCCATATGTCTGGAGATTGGTCCCACGCCCAAAGAGCCAGCAGGGAAAATTATGCCTTGTTCTAAAGCTCTTTGGGAACCGCTTGCGTAGCCCCACACACCTGGGGGCTGCAGGCTTTCCTGCTGCCTTCAGCCTCAAAACCACCCTTTCCCACTTGGCGCCGCCCCACGCAAAAAATGGCCATATGTCTGGAGATTGGTCCCACGCCAAAAGAGCCAGCAGGGAAAACTATGCCTGGTTCTAAAGCTCTTTGGGAACCGCTTGCGTAGCCCCACACACCTGGGGGCTGCAGGCTTTCCTGCTGCCTTCAGCCTCAAAACCACCCTTTCCCACTTGGCGCCGCGCCAGGCACAAAAATGGCCATATGTCTGGAGATTGGTCCCACGCCCAAAGAGCCAGCAGGGAAAACTATGCCTTGTTTTCAAGCTCTTTGGGAACCCCTTGCGTAGCCCCACACACCTGGGGGCTGCAGGCTTTCCTGCTGCCTTCAGCCTCAAAACCACCCTTTCCCACTTGGCGCCGCTCTAGGCCTAAAAATGGCCATATGTCTGGAGATTGGTCCCACGCCCAAAGAGCCAGCAGGGAAAATTATGCCTTGTTCTAAAGCTCTTTGGGAACCGCTTGCGTAGCCCCACACACCTGGGGGCTGCAGGCTTTCCTGCTGCCTTCAGCCTCAAAAACCACCCTTTCCCACTTGGCGCCACGCCAGGCACAAAAATGGCCATATGTCCCGAGATTGGTCCCACGCCCAAAGAGCCAGCAGGGAAAATTATGTCTTTTTCTAAAGCTCTTTGGGAACCACTTGCATAGCCCCACAGACCTAGGGACTGTAGGCTTTCCTGGCGCCTTCAGCCTCAAAACCACGCTTTCCCACTTGGCGCCGCCCCACGCAAAAAATGGCCATATGTCTGGAGATTTGTCCCACGCCCAAAGAGCCAGCAGGGAAAACTATGCCTTGTTCTATAGCTCTTTGGGAACCGCTTGCCTAGCCCCACACACCTGGGGGCTGCAGGCTTTCCTGCTGCCTTCAGCCTCAAAACCACCCTTTCCCACTTGGCGCCGCGCCAGGCACAAAAATGGCCATATCTCTGGAGATTGGTCCCACGTCCAAAGAGCCAGCAGGGAAAACTATGCCTTGTTCTAAAGCTCTTTGGGAACCGCTTGCGTAGCCCCACACACCTGGGGGCTGCAGGCTTTCCTGCTGCCTTCAGCCTCAAAACCACCCTTTCCCACTTGGCGCCGCGCCAGGCACAAAAATGGCCATATGTCTGGAGATTGGTCCCACGCCCAAAGAGCCAGCAGGGAAAACTCTACCTGGTTCTAAAGCTCTTTGGGAACCGCATACGTAGCCCCACAGACCTGGGGGCTGCAGGCTTTCCTGCTGCCTTCAGCCTCAAAACCACCCTTTCCCACTTGGCACCGCGCCAGGCACAAAAATGGCCATATGTCTGGAGATTGGTCCCACGCCCAAAGAGCCAGCAGGGAAAACTATGCCTTGTTTTCAAGCTCTTTGGGAACCCCTTGCGTAGCCCCACACACCTGGGGGCTGCAGGCTTTCCTGCTGCCTTCAGCCTCAAAACCACCTTTTCCCACTTGGCACCGCGCCAGGCACAAAAATGGCCATATGTCTGGAGATTGGTCCCACACCCAAAGAGCCAGCAGGGAAAACTCTGCCTGGTTCTAAAGCTCTTTGGGAACCGCTTGCGTAGCCCCACAGACGTGGGGGCTGCAGGCTTTCCTGCTGCCTTCAGCCTCAAAAACCACCCTTTCCCACTTGGCGCCACGCCAGGCACAAAAATGGCCATATGTCTGGAGATTGGTCCCACGCCCAAAGAGCCAGCAGGGAAAATTATGACTTTTTCTAAAGCTCTTTGGGAACCGCTTGCATATCCCCACAGACCTAGGGACTGTAGGCTTTCCTGGCGCCTTCAGCCTCAAAACCACCCTTTCCCACTTGGCGCCGCCCTACGCAAAAAATGGCCATATGTCTGGAGATTGGTCCCACGCCCAAAGAGCCAGCAGGGAAAACTATGCCTTGTTCTAAAGCTCTTTGTGAAACGCTTGCGTAGCCCCACACACCTGGGGGCTGCAGGCTTTCCTGCTGCCTTCAGCCTCAAAACCACCCTTTCCCTCTTGGCGCCACGCCAGGCACAAAAATGGCCATATGTCTGGAGATTGGTCCCACGCCCAAAGAGCCAGCAGGGAAAACTATGCCTTGTTCTAAGCTCTTTGGGAACCGCTTGCGTAGCCCCACACACCTGGGGGCTGCAGGCTTTCCTGCTGCCTTCAGCCTCAAAACCACCCTTTCCCACTTGGCGCCGCGCCAGGCACAAAAATGGCCATATGTCTGGAGATTGGTCCCACGCCCAAAGCGCCAGCAGGGAAAACTGTGCCTGGTTCTAAAGCTCTTTGGGAACCGCATACGTAGCCCCACAGACGTGGGGGCTGCAGGCTTTCCTGCTGCCTTCAGCCTCAAAACCACCCTTTCCCACTTGGCGCCGCGCCATGCACAAAAATGGCCATATGTCTGGAGATTGGTCCCACGCCCAAAGAGCCAGCAGGGAAAATTATGCCTTGTTCTAAAGCTCTTTGGGAACCCCTTGCGTAGCCCCACACACCTGGGGGCTGCAGGCTTTCCTGCTGCCTTCAGCCTCAAAAACCACCCTTTCCCACTTGGCGCCACGCCAGGCACAAAAATGGCCATATGTGTGGAGATTGGTCCCACGCCCAAAGAGCCAGCAGGGAAAATTATGCCTTTTTCTAAAGCTCTTTGGGAACCGCTTGCATAGCCCCACAGACCTAGGGACTGTAGGCTTTCCTGGCGCCTTCAGCCTCAAAACCACCCTTTCCCACTTGGCGCCGCGCCAGGCACAAAAATGGCCATATGTCTGGAGATTGGTCCCACGCCCAAAGAGCCAGCAGGGAAAACTATGCCTTGTTCTCAAGCTCTTTGGGAACCGCTTGCGTAGCCCCACAGACGTGGGGGCTGCAGGCTTTCCTGCTGCCTTCAGCCTCAAAACCACCCTTTCCCACTTGGCGCCGCGCCAGGCACAAAAATGGCCATATCTCTGGAGATTGGTCCCACGTCCAAAGAGCCAGCAGGGAAAACTATGCCTTGTTCTAAAGCTCTTTGGGAACCGCTTGCGTAGCCCCACACACCTGGGGGCTGCAGGCTTTCCTGCTGCCTTCAGCCTCAAAACCACCCTTTCCCACTTGGCGCCGCGCCAGGCACAAAAATGGCCATATGTCTGGAGATTGGTCCCACGCCCAAAGCGCCAGCAGGGAAAACTCTGCCTGGTTCTAAAGCTCTTTGGGAACCGCCTACGTAGCCCCACAGACCTGGGGGCTGCAGGCTTTCCTGCTGCCTTCAGCCTCAAAACCACCCTTTCCCACTTGGCGCCGCGCCAGGCACAAAAATGGCCATATGTCTGGAGACTGGTCCCACGCCCAAATAGCCAGCAGGGAAAATTATGCCTTGTTCTCAAGCTCTTTGGGAACCGCTTGCGTAGCCCCACACACCTGGGGGCTGCAGGCTTTCCTGCTGCCTTCAGCCTCAAAACCACCCTTTCCCACTTGGCGCCGCGCCAGGCACAAAAATGGCCATATGTCTGGAGATTGGTCCCACGCCCAAAGAGCCAGCAGGGAAAACTCTGCCTGGTTCTAAAGCTCTTTGGGAACCACTTGCGTAGCCCCACACACCTGGGGGCTGCAGGCTTTCCTGCTGCCTTCAGCCTCAAAACCACCCTTTCCCACTTGGCGCCGCGCCAGGCACAAAAATGGCCATATGTCTGGAAATTGGTCCCACGCCCAAAGAGCCAGCAGGGAAAACTATGCCTGGTTCTAAAGCTCTTTGGGAACCGCTTGCATAGCCCCACACACCTGGGGGCTGCAGGCTTTCCTGCTGCCTTCAGCCTCAAAACCACCCTTTCCCACTTGGCGCCGCCCCACGCAAAAAATGGCCATATGTCTGGAGATTGGTCCCACGCCCAAAGAGCCAGCAGGGAAAACTATGCCTTGTTCTAAAGCTCTTTGGGAAACGCTTGCGTAGCCCCACACACCTGGGGGCTGCAGGCTTTCCTGCTGCCTTCAGCCTCAAAACCACCCTTTCCCACTTGGCGCCGCGCCAGGCACAAAAATGGCCATATGTCTGGAGATTGGTCCCACGCCCAAAGAGCCAGCAGGGAAAATTATGTCTTTTTCTAAAGCTCTTTGGGAACCACTTGCATAGCCCCACAGACCTAGGGACTGTAGGCTTTCCTGGTGCCTTCAGCCTCAAAACCACGCTTTCCCACTTGGCGCCGCCCCACGCAAAAAATGGCCATATGTCTGGAGATTTGTCCCACGCCCAAAGAGCCAGCAGGGAAAACTATGCCTTGTTCTAAAGCTCTTTGGGAACCGCTTGCGTAGCCCCACACACCTGGGGGCTGCAGGCTTTCCTGCTGCCTTCAGCCTCAAAACCACCCTTTCCCACTTGGCGCCGCGCCAGGCACAAAAATGGCCATATCTCTGGAGATTGGTCCCACGTCCAAAGAGCCAGCAGGGAAAACTATGCCTTGTTCTAAAGCTCTTTGGGAACCGCTTGCGTAGCCCCACACACCTGGGGGCTGCAGGCTTTCCTGCTGCCTTCAGCCTCAAAACCACCCTTTCCCACTTGGCGCCGCGCCAGGCACAAAAATGGCCATATGTCTGGAGATTGGTCCCACGCCCAAAGAGCCAGCAGGGAAAACTCTACCTGGTTCTAAAGCTCTTTGGGAACCGCATACGTAGACCCACAGACGTGGGGGCTGCAGGCTTTCCTGCTGCCTTCAGCCTCAAAACCACCCTTTCCCACTTGGCGCCGCGCCAGGCACAAAAATGGCCATATGTCTGGAGATTGGTCCCACGCCCAAAGAGCCAGCAGGGAAAATTATGCCTTGTTCTAAAGCTCTTTGGGAACCGCTTGCGTAGCCCCACAGACCTAGGGACTGCAGGCTTTCCTGCTGCCTTCAGCCTCAAAACCACCCTTTCCCACTTGGCGCCGCCCCACGCAAAAAATGGCCATATGTCTGGAGATTTGTCCCACGCCCAAAGAGCCAGCAGGGAAAACTCTGCCTGGTTCTAAAGCTCTTTGGGAACCGCCTACGTAGCCCCACACACCTGGGGGCTGCAGGCTTTCCTGCTGCCTTCAGCCTCAAAACCACCCTTTCCCACTTGGCGCCGCGCCAGGCACAAAAATGGCCATATGTCTGGAGATTGGTCCCACGCCCAAAGAGCCAGCAGGGAACACTATGCCTTGTTCTAAAGCTCTTTGGGAACCGCTTGCGTAGCCCCACACACCTGGGGGCTGCAGGCTTTCCTGCTGCCTTCAGCCTCAAAACCACCCTTTCCCACTTGGCGCCGCCACACGCAAAAAATGGCCATCTGTCTGGAGATTTGTCCCACGCCCAAAGAGCCAGCAGGGAAAACTATGCCTTGTTCTAAAGCTCTTTGGGAACCGCTTGCGTAGCCCCACACACCTGGGGGCTGCAGGCTTTCCTGCTGCCTTCAGCCTCAAAACCACCCTTTCCCACTTGGCGCCGCGCCAGGCACAAAAATGGCCATATGTCTGGAGATTGGTCCCACGCCCAAAGAGCCAGCAGGGAAAACTATGCCTTGTTCTAAAGCTCTTTGGGAACCGCATACGTAGCCCCACAGACCTAGGGACTGCAGGCTTTCCTGCTGCCTTCAGCCTCAAAACCACCCTTTCCCACTTGGCGCCGCCCCACGCAAAAAATGGCCATATGTCTGGAGATTGGTCCCACGCCCAAAGAGCCAGCAGGGAAAACTCTGCCTGGTTCTAAAGCTCTTTGGGAACCGCCTACGTAGCCCCACACACCTGGGGGCTGCAGGCTTTCCTGCTGCCTTCAGCCTCAAAACCACCCTTTCCCACTTGGCGCCGCGCCAGGCACAAAAATGGCCATCTGTCTGGAGATTGGTCCCACGCCCAAAGAGCCAGCAGGGAACACTATGCCTTGTTCTAAAGCTCTTTGGGAACCGCTTGCGTAGCCCCACACACCTGGGGGCTGCAGGCTTTCCTGCTGCCTTCAGCCTCAAAACCACCCTTTCCCACTTGGCGCCGCCACACGCAAAAAATGGCCATCTGTCTGGAGATTTGTCCAACGCCCAAAGAGCCAGCAGGGAAAACTATGCCTGGTTCTAAAGCTCTTTGGGAACCGCTTGCGTAGCCCCACACACCTGGGGGCTGCAGGCTTTCCTGCTGCCTTCAGCCTCAAAACCACCCTTTCCCACTTGGCGCCGCGCCAGGCACAAAAATGGCCATATGTCTGGAGATTGGTCCCACGCCCAAAGAGCCAGCAGGGAAAACTATGCCTTGTTCTAAAGCTCTTTGGGAACCGCATACGTAGCCCCACAGACGTGGGGGCTGCAGGCTTTCCTGCTGCCTTCAGCCTCAAAACCACCCTTTCACACTTGGCGCCGCGCCAGGCCCAAAAATGGCCATATGTCTGGAGATTGGTCCCATGCCCAAAGAGCCAGCAGGGAAAACTATGCCTTGTTCTCAAGCTCTTTGGGAACCGCTTGCGTAGCCCCACAGACCTGGCGGCTGCAGGCTTTCCTGCTGCCTTCAGCCTCAAAACCACCCTTTCCCACTTGGCGCCTCGCCAGGCACAAAAATGGCCATATGTCTGGAGATTGGTCCCACGCCCAAAGAGCCAGCAGGGAAAACTATGCCTGGTTCTAAAGCTCTTTGGGAACCGCATACGTAGCCCCACAGACGTGGGGGCTGCAGGCTTTCCTGCTGCCTTCAGCCTCAAAACTACCCTTTTCCACTTGGCATCACGCCAGGCACAAAAATGGCCATATGTCTGGAGATTGGTCCCACGCCCAAAGAGCCAGCAGGGAACACTATGCCTTGTTCTAAAGCTCTTTGGGAACCGCTTGCGTAGCCCCACACACCTGGGGGCTGCAGGCTTTCCTGCTGCCTTCAGCCTCAAAACCACCCTTTCCCACTTGGCGCCGCCACACGCAAAAAATGGCCATCTGTCTGGAGATTTGTCCAACGCCCAAAGAGCCAGCAGGGAAAACTATGCCTGGTTCTAAAGCTCTTTGGGAACCGCTTGCGTAGCCCCACACACCTGGGGGCTGCAGGCTTTCCTGCTGCCTTCAGCCTCAAAACCACCCTTTCCCACTTGGCGCCGCGCCAGGCCCAAAAATGGCCATATGTCTGGAGATTGGTCCCACGCCCAAAGAGCCAGCAGGGAAAACTATGCCTTGTTCTAAAGCTCTTTGGGAACCGCATACGTAGCCCCACAGACGTGGGGGCTGCAGGCTTTCCTGCTGCCTTCAGCCTCAAAACCACCCTTTCACACTTGGCGCCGCGCCAGGCCCAAAAATGGCCATCTGTCTGGAGATTGGTCCCATGCCCAAAGAGCCAGCAGGGAAAACTATGCCTTGTTCTCAAGCTCTTTGGGAACCGCTTGCGTAGCCCCACAGACCTGGCGGCTGCAGGCTTTCCTGCTGCCTTCAGCCTCAAAACCACCCTTTCCCACTTGGCACCTCGCCAGGCACAAAAATGGCCATATGTCTGGAGATTGGTCCCACGCCCAAAGAGCCAGCAGGGAAAACTATGCCTGGTTCTAAAGCTCTTTGGGAACCGCATACGTAGCCCCACAGACGTGGGGGCTGCAGGCTTTCCTGCTGCCTTCAGCCTCAAAACCACCCTTTTCCACTTGGCATCACGCCAGGCACAAAAATGGCCATATATCTGGAGATTGTTTCCACGCCCAAAGAGCCAGCAGGGAAAATTATGCCTTGTTCTAAAGCTCTTTGGGAACCGCTTGCATAGCCCCACAGACCTAGGGACTGTAGGCTTTCCTGGCGCCTTCAGCCTCAAAACCACCCTTTCCCAGTTGGCGCCGCGCCAGGCACAAAAATGGCCATATGTCTGGAGATTGGTCCCACGCCCAAAGAGCCAGCAGGGAAAACTATGCCTTGTTTTCAAGCTCTTTTGGAACCGCTTGGGTAGCCCCACACACCTGGGGGCTGCAGGCTTTCCTGCTGCCTTCAGCCTCAAAACCACCCTTTCCCACTTGGCGCCGCGCCAGGCACAAAAATGGCCATATGTCTGGAGATTGGTCCCACGCCCAAAGAGCCAGCAGGGAAAACTCTGCCTGGTTCTAAAGCTCTTTGGGAACCGCATACGTAGCCCCACAGACGTGGGGGCTGCAGGCTTTCCTGCTGCCTTCAGCCTCAAAACCACCCTTTCCCACTTGGCGCCGCGCCAGGCACAAAAATGGCCATATGTCTGGAGATTGGTCCCACGCCCAAAGAGCCAGCAGGGAAAACTATGCCTGGTTCTAAAGCTCTTTGGGAACCGCTTGCGTAGCCCCACAGACCTGGGGGCTGCAGGCTTTCCTGCTGCCTTCAGCCTCAAAACCACCCTTTCCCACTTGGCGCCGCCCCACGCAAAAAATGGCCATATGTCTGGAGATTTGTCCCACGCCCAAAGAGCCAGCAGGGAAAACTATGCCTGGTTCTAAAGCTCTTTGGGAACCGCTTGCGTAGCCCCACACACCTGGGGGCTGCAGGCTTTCCTGCTGCCTTCAGCCTCAAAACCACCCTTTCCCACTTGGCGCCGCGCCAGGCACAAAAATGGCCATATGTCTGGAGATTGGTCCCACGCCCAAAGAGCCAGCAGGGAAAACTCTGCCTGGTTCTCAAGCTCTTTGGGAACCGGTTGCGTAGCCCCACACACCTGGGGGCTGCAGGCTTTCCTGCTGCCTTCAGCCTCAAAACCACCCTTTCCCACTTGGCGCCGCGCCAGGCACAAAAATGGCCATATGTCTGGAGATTGGTCCCACGCCCAAAGAGCCAGCAGGGAAAACTATGCCTGGTTCTAAAGCTCTTTGGGAACCGCTTGCGTAGCCCCACACACCTGGGGGCTGCAGGCTTTCCTGCTGCCTTCAGCCTCAAAACCACCCTTTCCCACTTGGCGCCGCCCCACGCAAAAAATGGCCATATGTCTGGAGATTTGTCCAACGCCCAAAGAGCCAGCAGGGAAAATTATGCCTGGTTCTAAAGCTCTTTGGGAACCGCTTGCGTAGCCCCACACACCTGGGGGCTGCAGGCTTTCCTGCTGCCTTCAGCCTCAAAACCACCCTTTCCCACTTGGCGCCGCGCCAGGCACAAAAATGGCCATATGTCTGGAGATTGGTCCCACGCCCAAAGAGCCAGCAGGGAAAACTCTGCCTGGTTCTCAAGCTCTTTGGGAACCGGTTGCGTAGCCCCACACACCTGGGGGCTGCAGGCTTTCCTGCTGCCTTCAGCCTCAAAACCACCCTTTCCCACTTGGCGCCGCGCCAGGCACAAAAATGGCCATATGTCTGGAGATTGGTCCCACGCCCAAAGAGCCAGCAGGGAAAACTCTGCCTGGTTCTAAAGCTCTTTGGGAACCGCTTGCGTAGCCCCACAGACGTGGGGGCTGCAGGCTTTCCTGCTGCCTTCAGCCTCAAAACCACCCTTTCCCACTTGGCGCCGCGCCAGGCACAAAAATGGCCATATGTCTGGAAATTGGTCCCACGCCCAAAGAGCCAGCAGGGAAAACTATGCCTGGTTCTAAAGCTCTTTGGGAACCGCTTGCATAGCCCCACACACCTGGGGGCTGCAGGCTTTCCTGCTGCCTTCAGCCTCAAAACCACCCTTTCCCACTTGGCGCCGCCCCACGCAAAAAATGGCCATATGTCTGGAGATTTGTCCCACGCCCAAAGAGCCAGCAGGGAAAATTATGCCTTGTTCTAAAGCTCTTTGGGAAACGCTTGCGTAGCCCCACACACCTGGGGGCTGCAGGCTTTCCTGCTGCCTTCAGCCTCAAAACCACCCTTTCCCACTTGGCGCCGCGCCAGGCCCAAAAATGGCCATATGTCTGGAGATTGGTCCCACGCCCAAAGAGCCAGCAGGGAAAATTATGTCTTTTTCTAAAGCTCTTTGGGAACCACTTGCATAGCCCCACAGACCTAGGGACTGTAGGCTTTCCTGGCGCCTTCAGCCTCAAAACCACCCTTTCCCACTTGGCGCCGCCCCACGCAAAAAATGGCCATATGTCTGGAGATTTGTCCCATGCCCAAAGAGCCAGCAGGGAAAACTATGCCTTGTTCTATAGCTCTTTGGGAACCGCTTGCGTAGCCCCACACACCTGGGGGCTGCAGGCTTTCCTGCTGCCTTCAGCCTCAAAACCACCCTTTCCCAGTTGGCGCCTCGCCAGGCACAAAAATGGCCATATGTATGGAGATTGGTCCCACGCCCAAAGAGCCAGCAGGGAAAACTATGCCTTGTTTTCAAGCTCTTTGGGAACCGCTTGCGTAGCCCCACACACCTGGGGGCTGCAGGCTTTCCTGCTGCCTTCAGCCTCAAAACCACCCTTTCCCACTTGGCGCCGCGCCAGGCACAAAAATGGCCATATGTCTGGAGATTGGTCCCACGCCCAAAGCGCCAGCAGGGAAAACTCTGCCTGGTTCTCAAGCTCTTTGGGAACCGCTTGCCTAGCCCCACACACCTGGGGGCTGCAGGCTTTCCTGCTGCCTTCAGCCTCAAAACCACCCTTTCCCACTTGGCCCCGCGCCAGGCACAAAAATGGCCATATGTCTGGAGATTGGTCCCACGCCCAAAGAGCCAGCAGGGAAAACTATGCCTTGTTCTAAAGCTCTTTGGGAACCGCTTGCGTAGCCCCACAGACCTGGGGGCTGCAGGCTTTCCTGCTGCCTTCAGCCTCAAAACCACCCTTTCCCACTTGGCGCCGCGCCAGGCACAAAAATGGCCATATGTCTGGAGATTGGTCCCACGCCCAAAGAGCCAGCAGGGAAAACTATGCCTTGTTCTAAAGCTCTTTGGGAACCGCTTGCATAGCCCCACACACCTGGGGGCTGCAGGCTTTCCTGCTGCCTTCAGCCTCAAAACCACCCTTTCCCACTTGGCGCCGCCCCACGCAAAAAATGGCCATATGTCTGGAGATTTGTCCCACGCCCAAAGAGCCAGCAGGGAAAACTATGCCTGGTTCTAAAGCTCTTTGGGAACCGCTTGCGTAGCCCCACACACCTGGGGGCTGCAGGCTTTCCTGCTGCCTTCAGCCTCAAAACCACCCTTTCCCACTTGGCGCCGCGCCAGGCACAAAAATGGCCATATGTCTGGAGATTGGTCCCACGCCCAAAGAGCCAGCAGGGAAAACTATGCCTGGTTCTCAAGCTCTTTGGGAACCGGTTGCGTAGCCCCACACACCTGGGGGCTGCAGGCTTTCCTGCTGCCTTCAGCCTCAAAACCACCCTTTCCCACTTGGCGCCGCCCCACGCAAAAAATGGCCATATGTCTGGAGATTTGTCCCACGCCCAAAGAGCCAGCAGGGAAAACTATGCCTTGTTCTAAAGCTCTTTGGTAAACGCTTGCGTAGCCCCACACACGTGGGGGCTGCAGGCTTTCCTGCTGCCTTCAGCCTCAAAACCACCCTTTCCCACTTGGCGCCGCGCCAGGCACAAAAATGGCCATATGTCTGGAGATTGGTCCCACGCCCAAAGAGCCAGCAGGGAAAACTCTGCCTGGTTCTAAAGCTCTTTGGGAACCGCATACGTAGCCCCACAGACGTGGGGGCTGCAGGCTTTCCTGCTGCCTTCAGCCTCAAAACCACCCTTTCCCACTTGGCGCCGCGCCAGGCACAAAAATGGCCATATGTCTGGAGATTGGTCCCATGCCCAAAGAGCCAGCAGGGAAAACTATGCCTGGTTCTAAAGCTCTTTGGGAACCGCTTGCGTAGCCCCACAGACCTGGGGGCTGCAGGCTTTCCTGCTGCCTTCAGCCTCAAAACCACCCTTTCCCACTTGGCGCCGTGCCAGGCACAAAAATGGCCATATGTCTGGAGATTGGTCCCACGCCCAAAGAGCCAGCAGGGAAAACTATGCCTTGTTCTAAAGCTCTTTGGGAACCGCATACGTAGCCCCACAGACGTGGGGGCTGCAGGCTTTCCTGCTGCCTTCAGCCTCAAAACCACCCTTTCCCACTTGGCGCCGCGCCAGGCACAAAAATGGCCATCTGTCTGGAGATTGGTCCCACGCCCAAAGAGCCAGCAGGGAAAACTATGCCTGGTTCTAAAGCTCTTTGGGAACCGCTTGCGTAGCCCCACACACCTGGGGGCTGCAGGCTTTCCTGCTGCCTTCAGCCTCAAAACCACCCTTTCCCACTTGGCGCCGCGCCAGGCACAAAAATGGCCATATGTCTGGAGATTGGTCCCACGCCCAAAGAGCCAGCAGGGAAAACTCTGCCTGGTTCTAAAGCTCTTTGGGAACTGCATACGTAGCCCCACAGACGTGGGGGCTGCAGGCTTTCCTGCTGCCTTCAGCCTCAAAACCACCCTTTCCCACTTGGCGCCGCGCCAGGCACAAAAATGGCCATATGTCTGGAGATTGGTCCCACGCCCAAAGAGCCAGCAGGGAAAACTATGCCTTGTTTTCAAGCTCTTTGGGAACCCCTTGCGTAGCCCCACACACCTGGGGGTTGCAGGCTTTCCTGCTGCCTTCAGCCTCAAAACCACCCTTTCCCACTTGGCGCCTCGCCAGGCACAAAAATGGCCATATGTCTGGAGATTGGTCCCACGCCCAAAGAGCCAGCAGGGAAAATTATGCCTTTTTCTAAAGCTCTTTGGGAACCGCTTGCTTAGCCCCACAGACCTAGGGACTGTATGCTTTCCTGGCGCCTTCAGCCTCAAAACCACCCTTTCCCACTTGGCGCCGCCCCACGCAAAAAATGGCCATATGTCTGGAGATTTGTCCCACGCCCAAAGAGCCAGCAGGGAAAACTATGCCTGGTTCTAAAGGTCTTTGGGAACCGCTTGCGTAGCCCCACACACCTGGGGGCTGCAGGCTTTCCTGCTGCCTTCAGCCTCAAAACCACCCTTTCCCACTTGGCGCCGCGCCAGGCACAAAAATGGCCATATGTCTGGAGATTGGTCCCACGCCCAAAGAGCCAGCAGGGAAAACTCTACCTGGTTCTAAAGCTCTTTGGGAACCGCTTGCGTAGCCCCACAGACCTAGGGACTGCAGGCTTTCCTGCTGCCTTCAGCCTCAAAACCACCCTTTCCCACTTGGCGCCGCCCCACGCAAAAAATGGCCATATGTCTGGAGATTGGTCCCACGCCCAAAGAGCCAGCAGGGAAAACTCTGCCTGGTTCTAAAGCTCTTTGGGAACCGCCTACGTAGCCCCACACACCTGGGGGCTGCAGGCTTTCCTGCTGCCTTCAGCCTCAAAACCACCCTTTCCCACTTGGCGCCGCGCCAGGCACAAAAATGGCCATATGTCTGGAGACTGGTCCCACGCCCAAAGAGCCAGCAGGGAAAACTATGCCTTGTTTTCAAGCTCTTTGGGAACCCCTTGCGTAGCCCCACAGACGTGGGGGCTGCAGGCTTTCCTGCTGCCTTCAGCCTCAAAACCACCCTTTCCCACTTGGCACCGCGCCAGGCACAAAAATGGCCATATGTCTGGAGATTGGTCCCACGCCCAAAGAGCCAGCAGGGAAAATTATGCCTTGTTCTAAACCTCTTTGGGAACCGCTTGCGTAGCCCCACACACCTGGGGGCTGCAGGCTTTCCTGCTGCCTTCAGCCTCAAAACCACCCTTTCCCACTTGGCGCCGCCCCAGGCACAAAAATGGCCATATGTATGGAGATTGGTCCCACGCCCAAAGAGCCAGCAGGGAAAACTATGCCTGGTTCTAAAGCTCTTTGGGAACCGCTTGCATAGCCCCACAGACCTGGGGGCTGCAGGCTTTCCTGCTGCCTTCAGCCTCAAAACCACCCTTTCCCACTTGGCGCCGCGCCAGGCACAAAAATGGCCATATGTCTGGAGATTGGTCCCACGCCCAAAGAGCCAGCAGGGAAAACTATGCCTGGTTCTAAAGCTCTTTGGGAACCGCTTGCATAGCCCCACACACCTGGGGGCTGCAGGCTTTCCTGCTGCCTTCAGCCTCAAAACCACCCTTTCCCACTTGGCGCCGCCCCACGCAAAAAATGGCCATATGTCTGGAGATTTGTCCCACGCCCAAAGAGCCAGCAGGGAAAACTATGCCTTGTTCTAAAGCTCTTTGGTAAACGCTTGCGTAGCCCCACACACCTGGGGGCTGCAGGCTTTCCTGCTGCCTTCAGCCTCAAAACCACCCTTTCCCACTTGGCGCCGCGCCAGGCACAAAAATGGCCATATGTCTGGAGATTGGTCCCACGCCCAAAGAGCCAGCAGGGAAAACTCTGCCTGGTTCTAAAGCTCTTTGGGAACCGCATACGTAGCCCCACAGACGTGGGGGCTGCAGGCTTTCCTGCTGCCTTCAGCCTCAAAACCACCCTTTCCCACTTGGCGCCGCGCCAGGCACAAAAATGGCCATATGTCTGGAGATTGGTCCCACGCCCAAAGAGCCAGCAGGGAAAACTATGCCTTGTTTTCAAGCTCTTTGGGAACCCCTTGCGTAGCCCCACACACCTGGGGGTTGCAGGCTTTCCTGCTGCCTTCAGCCTCAAAACCACCCTTTCCCACTTGGCGCCGTGCCAGGCACAAAAATGGCCATATGTCTGGAGATTGGTCCCACGCCCAAAGAGCCAGCAGGGAAAATTATGCCTTGTTCTCAAGCTCTTTGGGAACCGCTTGCGTAGCCCCACAGACCTGGGGGCTGCAGGCTTTCCTGCTGCCTTCAGCCTCAAAAACCACCCTTTCCCACTTGGCGCCACGCCAGGCCCAAAAATGGACATCTGTCTGGAGATTGGTCCCACGCCCAAAGAGCCAGCAGGGAAAATTATGCCTTTTTCTAAAGCTCTTTGGGAACCGCTTGCTTAGCCCCACAGACCTAGGGACTGTATGCTTTCCTGGCGCCTTCAGCCTCAAAACCACCCTTTCCCACTTGGCGCCGCGCCAGGCACAAAAATGGCCATATGTCTGGAGATTGGTCCCACGCCCAAAGAGCCAGCAGGGAAAACTATGCCTGGTTCTAAAGCTCTTTGGGAACCGCATACGTAGCCCCACAGACGTGGGGGCTGCAGGCTTTCCTGCTGCCTTCAGCCTCAAAACCACCCTTTCCCACTTAGCGCCGCGCCAGGCACAAAAATGGCCATATGTCTGGAGATTGGTCCCACGCCCAAAGAGCCATCAGGGAAAACTATGCCTGGTTCTAAAGCTCTTTGGGAACCGCTTGCGTAGCCCCACACACCTGGGGGCTGCAGGCTTTCCTGCTGCCTTCAGCCTCAAAACCACCCTTTCCCACTTGGCGCCGCCACACGCAAAAAATGGCCATCTGTCTGGAGATTTGTGCAACGCCCAAAGAGCCAGCAGGGAAAACTCTGCCTGGTTCTAAAGCTCTTTGGGAACCGCTTGCGTAGCCCCACACACCTTGGGGCTGCAGGCTTTCCTGCTGCCTTCAGCCTCAAAACCACCCTTTCCCACTTGGCGCCGCGCCAGGCACAAAAATGGCCATATGTCTGGAGATTGGTCCCACGCCCAAAGAGCCAGCAGGGAAAACTATGCCTTGTTCTAAAGCTCTTTGGGAACCGCATACGTAGCCCCACAGACGTGGGGGCTGCAGGCTTTCCTGCTGCCTTCAGCCTCAAAACCACCCTTTCCCACTTGGCGCCGCCCCACGCAAAAAATGGCCATATGTCTGCAGACTGGTCCCACGCCCAAAGAGCCAGCAGTGAAAACTATGCCTGGTTCTAAAGCTCTTTGGGAACCGCTTGCGTAGCCCCACACACCTGGGGGCTGCAGGCTTTCCTGCTGCCTTCAGCCTCAAAACCACCCTTTCCCACTTGGCGCCGCGCCAGGCACAAAAATGGCCATATGTCTGGAGATTGGTCCCACGCCCAAAGACCCAGCAGGGAAAACTATGCCTTGTTTTCAAGCTCTTTGGGAACCCCTTGCGTAGCCCCACACACCTGGGGGCTGCAGGCTTTCCTGCTGCCTTCAGCCTCAAAACCACCCTTTCCCACTTGGCGCCGCGCCAGGCCCAAAAATGGCCATCTGTCTGGAGATTGGTCCCACGCCCAAAGAGCCAGCAGGGAAAACTATGCCTTGTTCTAAAGCTCTTTGGGAAACGCTTGCGTAGCCCCACACACCTGGGGGCTGCAGGCTTTCCTGCTGCCTTCAGCCTCAAAACCACCCTTTCCCACGTGGCGCCGCCCCACGCAAAAAATGGCCATATGTCTGCAGACTGGTCCCACGCCCAAAGAGCCAGCAGTGAAAAATATGCCTCGTTCTAAAGCTCTTTGGGAACCGCTTGCGTAGCCCCAGACACCTGGGGGCTGCAGGCTTTCCTGCTGCCTTCAGCCTCAAAACCACCCTTTCCCACTTGGCGCCGCGCCAGGCACAAAAATGGCCATATGTCTGGAGATTGGTCCCACGCCCAAAGAGCCAGCAGCGAAAACTATGCCTTGTTTTCAGCTCTTTGGGAACCCCTTGCGTAGCCCCACACACCTGGGGGCTGCAGGCTTTCCTGCTGCCTTCAGCCTCAAAACCACCCTTTCCCACTTGGCGCCGCGCCAGGCACAAAAATGGCCATATGTCTGGAGATTGGTCCCACGCCCAAAGCGCCAGCAGGGAAAACTCTGCCTGGTTCTAAAGCTCTTTGGGAACCGCATACGTAGCCCCACAGACCTGGGGGCTGCAGGCTTTCCTGCTGCCTTCAGCCTCAAAACCACCCTTTCCCACTTGGCGCCTCGCCAGGCACAAAAATGGCCATATGTCTGGAGATTGGTCCCACGCCCAAAGAGCCAGCAGGGAAAATTATGCCTTGTTCTAAAGCTCTTTGGGAACCGCTTGCGTAGCCCCACACACCTGGGGGCTGCAGGCTTTCCTGCTGCCTTCAGCCTCAAAACCACCCTTTCCCACTTGGCGCCGCGCCAGGCACAAAAATGGCCATATGTCTGGAGATTGGTCCCACGCCCAAAGAGCCAGCAGGGAAAACTCTGCCTGGTTCTAAAGCTCTTTGGGAACCGCTTGCGTAGCCCCACAGACCTGGGGGCTGCAGGCTTTCCTGCTGCCTTCAGCCTCAAAACCACCCTTTCCCACTTGGCGCCGCGCCAGGCACAAAAATGGCCATATGTCTGGAAATTGGTCCCACGCCCAAAGAGCCAGCAGGGAAAACTATGCCTGGTTCTAAAGCTCTTTGGGAACCGCTTGCATAGCCCCACACACCTGGGGGCTGCAGGCTTTCCTGCTGCCTTCAGCCTCAAAACCACCCTTTCCCACTTGGCGCCGCCCCACGCAAAAAATGGCCATATGTCTGGAGATTTGTCCCACGCCCAAAGAGCCAGCAGGGAAAACTCTGCCTGGTTCTAAAGCTCTTTGGGAACCGCATACGTAGCCCCACAGACGTGGGGGCTGCAGGCTTTCCTGCTGCCTTCAGCCTCAAAACCACCCTTTCCCACTTGGCGCCGCGCCAGGCACAAAAATGGCCATATGTCTGGAGATTGGTCCCACGCCCAAAGAGCCAGCAGGGAAAACTATGCCTGGTTCTAAAGCTCTTTGGGAACCGCTTTCGTAGCCCCCAGACCTGGGGGCTGCAGGCTTTCCTGCTGCCTTCAGCCTCAAAACCACCCTTTCCCACTTGGCGCCGTGCCAGGCACAAAAATGGCCATATGTCTGGAGATTGGTCCCACGCCCAAAGAGCCAGCAGGGAAAACTATGCCTGGTTCTAAAGCTCTTTGGGAACCGCATACGTAGCCCCACAGACGTGGGGGCTGCAGGCTTTCCTGCTGCCTTCAGCCTCAAAACCACCCTTTCCCACTTGGCGCCGCGCCAGGCACAAAAATGGCCATCTGTCTGGAGATTGGTCCCACGCCCAAAGAGCCAGCAGGGAAAACTATGCCTGGTTTTCAAGCTCTTTGGGAACCACTTGCGTAGCCCCACACACCTGGGGGCTGCAGGCTTTCCTGCTGCCTTCAGCCTCAAAACCACCCTTTCCCACTTGGCGCCGCGCCAGGCACAAAAATGGCCATATGTCTGGAGATTGGTCCCACGCCCAAAGAGCCAGCAGGGAAAACTCTGCCTGGTTCTAAAGCTCTTTGGGAACTGCATACGTAGCCCCACAGACGTGGGGGCTGCAGGCTTTCCTGCTGCCTTCAGCCTCAAAACCACCCTTTCCCACTTGGCGCCGCGCCAGGCACAAAAATGGCCATATGTCTGGAGATTGGTCCCACGCCCAAAGAGCCAGCAGGGAAAACTATGCCTTGTTTTCAAGCTCTTTGGGAACCCCTTGCGTAGCCCCACACACCTGGGGGCTGCAGGCTTTCCTGCTGCCTTCAGCCTCAAAACCACCCTTTCCCACTTGGCACCGCGCCAGGCACAAAAATGGCCATATGTCTGGAGATTGGTCCCACGCCCAAAGAGCCAGCAGGGAAAATTATGCCTTGTTCTAAAGCTCTTTGGGAACCGCTTGTGTAGCCCCACACACCTGGGGGCTGCAGGCTTTCCTGCTGCCTTCAGCCTCAAAAACCACCCTTTCCCACTTGGCGCCACGCCAGGCCCAAAAATGGCCATCTGTCTGGAGATTGGTCCCACGCCCAAAGAGCCAGCAGGGAAAATTATGCCTTTTTCTAAAGCTCTTTGGGAACCGCTTGCTTAGCCCCACAGACCTAGGGACTGTAGGCTTTCCTGGCGCCTTCAGCCTCAAAACCACCCTTTCCCACTTGGCGCCGCCCCACGCAAAAAATGGCCATATGTCTGGAGATTGGTCCCACGCCCAAAGAACCAGCAGGGAAAACTATGCCTGGTTCTAAAGCTCTTTGGGAACCCCTTGCGTAGCCCCACAGACCTGGGGGCTGCAGGCTTTCCTGCTGCCTTCAGCCTCAAAACCACCCTTTCCCACTTGGCGACGCGCCAGGCACAAAAATGGCCATATGTCTGGAGATTGGTCCCACGCCCAAAGCGCCAGCAGGGAAAACTCTACCTGGTTCTAAAGCTCTTTGGGAACCGCATACGTAGCCCCACACACCTGGGGGCTGCAGGCTTTCCTGCTGCCTTCAGCCTCAAAACCACCCTTTCCCACTTGGCGCCGCGCCAGGCACAAAAATGGCCATATGTCTGGAGATTGGTCCCACGCCCAAAGAGCCAGCAGGGAAAACTATGCCTGGTTCTAAAGCTCTTTGGGAACCGCTTGCGTAGCCCCACACACCTGGGGGCTGCAGGCTTTCCTGCTGCCTTCAGCCTCAAAACCACCCTTTCCCACTTGGCGCCACGCCAGGCACAAAAATGGCCATATGTCTGGAGATTGGTCCCACGCCCAAAGAGCCAGCAGGGAAAACTATGCCTGGTTCTAAAGCTCTTTGGGAACCGCATACGTAGCCCCACAGACCTGGGGGCTGCAGGCTTTCCTGCTGCCTTCAGCCTCAAAACCACCCTTTCCCACTTGGCGCCGCGCCAGGCCCAAAAATGGCCATATGTCTGGAGATTGGTCCCATGCCCAAAGAGCCATCAGGGAAAACTATGCCTTGTTCTAAAGCTCTTTGGGAACCGCTTGCGTAGCCCCACACACCTGGCGGCTGCAGGCTTTCCTGCTGCCTTCAGCCTCAAAACCACCCTTTCCCACTTGGCACCTCGCCAGGCACAAAAATGGCCATATGTCTGGAGATTGGTCCCACGCCCAAAGAGCCAGCAGGGAAAACTATGCCTGGTTCTAAAGCTCTTTGGGAACCACTTGCATAGCCCCACAGACGTGGGGGCTGCAGGCTTTCCTGCTGCCTTCAGCCTCAAAAACCACCCTTTCCCACTTGGCATCACGCCAGGCACAAAAATGGCCATATGTCTGGAGATTGTTTCCACGCCCAAAGAGCCAGCAGGGAAAATTATGCCTTGTTCTAAAGCTCTTTGGGAACCGCTTGCATAGCCCCACAGACCTAGGGACTGTAGGCTTTCCTGGCGCCTTCAGCCTCAAAACCACCCTTTCCCACTTGGCGCCGCGCCAGGCACAAAAATGGCCATATGTCTGGAGATTGGTCCCACGCCCAAAGAGCCAGCAGGGAAAACTATGCCTTGTTCTAAAGCTCTTTGGGAACCACTTGCGTAGCCCCACACACCTGGGGGCTGCAGGCTTTCCTGCTGCCTTCAGCCTCAAAACCACCCTTTCCCACTTGGCGCCGCGCCAGGCACAAAAATGGCCATATGTCTGGAGATTGGTCCCACGCCCAAAGAGCCAGCATGGAAAACTCTGCCTGGTTCTAAAGCTCTTTGGGAACCGCATACGTAGCCCCACAGACGTGGGGGCTGCAGGCTTTCCTGCTGCCTTCAGCCTCAAAACCACCCTTTCCCACTTGGCGCCGCGCCAGGCACAAAAATGGCCATATGTCTGGAGATTGGTCCCACGCCCAAAGAGCCAGCAGGGAAAACTATGCCTGGTTCTAAAGCTCTTTGGGAACCGCTTGCGTAGCCCCACAGACCTGGGGGCTGCAGGCTTTCCTGCTGCCTTCAGCCTCAAAACCACCCTTTCCCACTTGGCGCCGCCCCACGCAAAAAATGGCCATATGTCTGGAGATTTGTCCCACGCCCAAAGAGCCAGCAGGGAAAACTATGCCTGGTTCTAAAGCTCTTTGGGAACCGCTTGCGTAGCCCCACACACCTGGGGGCTGCAGGCTTTCCTGCTGCCTTCAGCCTCAAAACCACCCTTTCCCACTTGGCGCCGTGCCAGGCACAAAAATGGCCATATGTCTGGAGATTGGTCCCACGCCCAAAGAGCCAGCAGGGAAAACTCTGCCTGGTTCTCAAGCTCTTTGGGAACCGCTTGCGTAGCCCCACAGATGTGAGGGCTGCAGGCTTTCCTGCTGCCTTCAGCCTCAAAACCACCCTTTCCCACTTGGCGCCGCGCCAGGCACAAAAATGGCCATATGTCTGGAGATTGGTCCCACGCCCAAAGAGCGAGCAGGGAAAATTATGCCTTGTTCTAAAGCTCTTTGGGAACCGCTTGCGTAGCCCCACAGACCTGGGGGTTGCAGGCTTTCCTGCTGCCTTCAGCCTCAAAAACCACCCTTTCCCACTTGGCGCCACGCCAGGCACAAAAATGGCCATATGTGTGGAGATTGGTCCCACGCCCAAAGAGCCAGCAGGGAAAACTATGCCTGGTTCTAAAGCTCTTTGGGAACCGCATACGTAGCCCCACACACCTGGGGGCTGCAGGCTTTCCTGCTGCCTTCAGCCTCAAAACCACCCTTTCCCACTTGGCGCCGCGCCAGGCACAAAAATAGCCATATGTCTGGAGATTGGTCCCACGCCCAAAGAGCCAGCAGGGAAAACTATGCCTGGTTCTAAAGCTCTTTGGGAACCGCTTGCGTAGCCCCACACACCTGGGGGCTGCAGGCTTTCCTGCTGCCTTCAGCCTCAAAACCACCCTTTCCCACTTGGCGCCGCCACACGCAAAAAATGGCCATCTGTCTGGAGATTTGTCCAACGCCCAAAGAGCCAGCAGGGAAAACTATGCCTGGTTCTAAAGCTCTTTGGGAACCGCTTGCGTAGCCCCACACACCTGGGGGCTGCAGGCTTTCCTGCTGCCTTCAGCCTCAAAACCACCCTTTCCCACTTGGCGCCGCGCCAGGCACAAAAATGGCCATATGTCTGGAGATTGGTCCCACGCCCAAAGAGCCAGCAGGGAAAACTATGCCTTGTTTTCAAGCTCTTTGGGAACCGCATACGTAGCCCCACAGACGTGGGGGCTGCAGGCTTTCCTGCTGCCTTCAGCCTCAAAACCACCCTTTCCCACTTGGCGCCGCGCCAGGCCCAAAAATGGCCATATGTCTGGAGATTGGTCCCACGCCCAAAGAGCCAGCAGGGAAAACTATGCCTTGTTCTCAAGCTCTTTGGGAACCGCTTGCGTAGCCCCACAGACCTGGGGGCTGCAGGCTTTCCTGCTGCCTTCAGCCTCAAAACCACCCTTTCCCACTTGGCGCCTCGCCAGGCACAAAAATGGCCATATGTCTGGAGATTGGTCCCACGCCCAAAGAGCCAGCAGGGAAAACTATGCCTGGTTCTAAAGCTCTTTGGGAACCGCATACGTAGCCCCACACACCTGGGGGCTGCAGGCTTTCCTGCTGCCTTCAGCCTCAAAAACCACCCTTTCCCACTTGGCGCCGCCACACGCAAAAAATGGCCATCTGTCTGGAGATTTGTCCAACGCCCAAAGAGCCAGCAGGGAAAACTATGCCTGGTTCTAAAGCTCTTTGGGAACCGCTTGCGTAGCCCCACACACCTGGGGGCTGCAGGCTTTCCTGCTGCCTTCAGCCTCAAAACCACCCTTTCCCACTTGGCGCCGCGCCAGGCCCAAAAATGGCCATATGTCTGGAGATTGGTCCCACGCCCAAAGAGCCAGCAGGGAAAACTATGCCTTGTTCTCAAGCTCTTTGGGAACCGCTTGCGTAGCCCCACACACCTGGCGGCTGCAGGCTTTCCTGCTGCCTTCAGCCTCAAAACCACCCTTTCCCACTTGGCGCCTCGCCAGGCACAAAAATGGCCATATATCTGCAGACTGGTCCCACGCCCAAAGAGCCAGCAGGGAAAACTATGCCTGGTTCTAAAGCTCTTTGGGAACCGCTTGCGTAGCCCCACACACCTGGGGGCTGCAGGCTTTCCTGCTGCCTTCAGCCTCAAAACCACCCTTTCCCACTTGGCGCCGCGCCAGGCACAAAAATGGCCATATGTCTGGAGATTGGTCCCACGCCCAAAGAGCCAGCAGGGAAAACTATGCCTTGTTTTCAAGCTCTTTGGGAACCGCTTGCGTAGCCCCACAGACCTGGGGGCTGCAGGCTTTCCTGCTGCCTTCAGCCTCAAAACCACCCTTTCCCACTTGGCGCCGCGCCAGGCCCAAAAATGGCCATATGTCTGGAGATTGGTCCCACGCCCAAAGAGCCAGCAGGGAAAACTCTGCCTGGTTCTAAAGCTCTTTGGGAACCGCATACGTAGCCCCACAGACGTGGGGGCTGCAGGCTTCCCTGCTGCCTTCAGCCTCAAAACCACCCTTTCCCACTTGGCGCCGCGCCAGGCACAAAAATGGCCATATGTCTGGAGATTGGTCCCACGCCCAAAGAGCCAGCAGGGAAAACTGTGCCTGGTTCTAAAGCTCTTTGGGAACCGCTTGCGTAGCCCCACACAACTGGGGGTTGCAGGCTTTCCTGCTGCCTTCAGCCTCAAAAACCACCCTTTCCCACTTGGCGCCACGCCAGGCACAAAAATGGCCATATGTGTGGAGATTGGTCCCACGCCCAAAGAGTCAGCAGGGAAAATTATGTCTTTTTCTAAAGCTCTTTGGGAACCACTTGCATAGCCCCACAGACCTAGGGACTGTAGGCTTTCCTGGCGCCTTCAGCCTCAAAACCACCCTTTCCCACTTGGCGCCGCCCCACGCAAAAAATGGCCATCTGTCTGGAGATTTGTCCCACGCCCAAAGAGCCAGCAGGGAAAACTATGCCTTGTTCTAAAGCTCTTTGGGAAACGCTTGCGTAGCCCCACAGACCTGGGGGCTGCAGGCTTTCCTGCTGCCTTCAGCCTCAAAACCACCCTTTCCCACTTGGCGCCGCGCCAGGCACAAAAATGGCCATATGTCTGGAGATTGGTCCCACGCCCAAAGAGCCAGCAGGGAAAACTCTGCCTGGTTCTAAAGCTCTTTGGGAACCGCATACGTAGCCCCACAGATGTGGGGGCTGCAGGCTTTCCTGCTGCCTTCAGCCTCAAAACCACCCTTTCCCACTTGGCGCCGCGCCAGGCACAAAAATGGCCATATGTCTGGAGATTGGTCCCACGCCCAAAGAGCCAGCAGGGAAAACTATGCCTTGTTTTCAAGCTCTTTGGGAACCACTTGCGTAGCCCCACACACCTGGGGGCTGCAGGCTTTCCTGCTGCCTTCAGCCTCAAAACCACCCTTTCCCACTTGGCGCCGCGCCAGGCCCAAAAATGGCCATCTGTCTGGAGATTGGTCCCACGCCCAAAGAGCCAGCAGGGAAAACTATGCCTTGTTCTAAAGCTCTTTGGGAACCGCTTGCGTAGCCCCACAGACCTGGGGGCTGCAGGCTTTCCTGCTGCCTTCAGCCTCAAAACCACCCTTTCCCACGTGGCGCCGCCCCACGCAAAAAATGGCCATATGTCTGCAGACTGGTCCCACGCCCAAAGAGCCAGCAGTGAAAACTATGCCTCGTTCTAAAGCTCTTTGGGAACTGCTTGCGTAGCCCCACAGACGTGGGGGCTGCAGGCTTTCCTGCTGCCTTCAGCCTCAAAACCACCCTTTCCCACTTGGCGCCGCGCCAGGCACAAAAATGGCCATATGTCTGGAGATTGGTCCCACGCCCAAAGAGCCAGCAGGGAAAACTATGCCTTGTTTTCAAGCTCTTTGGGAACCCCTTGCGTAGCCCCACACACCTGGGGGCTGCAGGCTTTCCTGCTGCCTTCAGCCTCAAAACCACCCTTTCCCACTTGGCGCCGCGCCAGGCCCAAAAATGGCCATATGTCTGGAGATTGGTCCCACGCCCAAAGAGCCAGCAGGGAAAACTCTGCCTGGTTCTAAAGCTCTTTGGGAACCGCATACGTAGCCCCACAGATGTGGGGACTGCAGGCTTTCCTGCTGCCTTCAGCCTCAAAACCACCCTTTCCCACTTGGCGCCACGCCAGGCACAAAAATGGCCATATGTCTGGAGATTGGTCCCATGCCCAAACAGCCAGCACGGAAAACTATGCCTTGTTTTGAAGCTCTTTTGGAACCCCTTGCGTAGCCCCACACACCTGGGGGCTGCAGGCTTTCCTGCTGCCTTCAGCCTCAAAACCACCCTTTCCCACTTGGCGCCGCGCCAGGCACAAAAATGGCCATATCTCTGGAGATTGGTCCCACGCCCAAAGAGCCAGCAGGGAAAACTATGCCTTGTTTTCAAGCTCTTTGGGAACCCCTTGCGTAGCCCCACACACCTGGGGGCTGCAGGCTTTCCTGCTGCCTTCAGCCTCAAAACCACCCTTTTCCACTTGGCGCCGCTCTAGGCCCAAAAATGGCCATATGTCTGGAGATTTGTCCCACGCCCAAAGAGCCAGCAGGGAAAATTATGCCTTGATCTAAAGCTCTTTGGGAACCGCTTGCGTAGCCCCACACACCTGGGGGCTGCAGGCTTTCCTGCTGCCTTCAGCCTCAAAAACCACCCTTTCCCACTTGGTGCCACGCCAGGCACAAAAATGGCCATCTGTCTGGAGATTGGTCCCACGCCCAAAGAGTCAGCAGGGAAAATTATTTCTTTTTCTAAAGCTCTTTGGGAACCACTTGCATAGCCCCACAGACCTAGGGACTGTAGGCTTTCATGGCGCCTTCAGCCTCAAAACCACCCTTTCCCACTTGGCGCCGCCCCACGCAAAAAATGGCCATATGTCTGGAGATTTGTCCCACGCCCAAAGAGCCAGCAGGGAAAACTATGCCTTGTTCTAAAGCTCTTTGGGAACCGCTTGCGTAGCCCCACAGACCTGGGGGCTGCAGGCTTTCCTGCTGCCTTCAGCCTCAAAAACCACCCTTTCCCACTGTGGCCGCGCCAGGCACAAAAATGGCCATCTGTCTGGAGATTGGTCCCACGCCCAAAGAGACAGCAGGGAAAATTATGTCTTTTTCTAAAGCTCTTTGGGAACCGCTTGCATAGCCCCACAGACCTAGGGACTGTAGGCTTTCCTGACGCCTTCAGCCTCAAAACCACCCTTTCCCACTTAGCGCCGCGCCAGGCACAAAAGTGGTCATATGTGTGGAGATTGGTCCCACGCCCAAAGAGTCAGCAGGGAAAATTATGTCTTTTTCTAAAGCTCTTTGGGAACCACTTGCATAGCCCCACAGACCTAGGGACTGTAGGCTTTCCTGGCGCCTTCAGCCTCAAAACCACCCTTTCCCACTTGGCGCCGCCCCACGCAAAAAATGGCCATCTGTCTGGAGATTTGTCCCACGCCCAAAGAGCCAGCAGGGAAAACTATGCCTTGTTCTAAAGCTCTTTGGGAAACGCTTGCGTAGCCCCACAGACCTGGGGGCTGCAGGCTTTCCTGCTGCCTTCAGCCTCAAAACCACCCTTTCCCACTTGGCGCCGCGCCAGGCACAAAAATGGCCATATGTCTGGAGATTGGTCCCACGCCCAAAGAGCCAGCAGGGAAAACTCTGCCTGGTTCTAAAGCTCTTTGGGAACCGCATACGTAGCCCCACAGATGTGAGGGCTGCAGGCTTTCCTGCTGCCTTCAGCCTCAAAACCACCCTTTCCCACTTGGCGCCGCGCCAGGCACAAAAATGGCCATATGTCTGGAGATTGGTCCCACGCCCAAAGAGCCAGCAGGGAAAACTATGCCTTGTTTTCAAGCTCTTTGGGAACCACTTGCGTAGCCCCACACACCTGGGGGCTGCAGGCTTTCCTGCTGCCTTCAGCCTCAAAACCACCCTTTCCCACTTGGCGCCGCGCCAGGCCCAAAAATGGCCATCTGTCTGGAGATTGGTCCCACGCCCAAAGAGCCAGCAGGGAAAACTATGCCTTGTTCTAAAGCTCTTTGGGAACCGCTTGCGTAGCCCCACAGACCTGGGGGCTGCAGGCTTTCCTGCTGCCTTCAGCCTCAAAACCACCCTTTCCCACGTGGCGCCGCCCCACGCAAAAAATGGCCATATGTCTGGAGATTGGTCCCACGCCCAAAGATCCAGCAGGGAAAACTATGCCTCGTTCTAAAGCTCTTTGGGAACTGCTTGCGTAGCCCCACAGACGTGGGGGCTGCAGGCTTTCCTGCTGCCTTCAGCCTCAAAACCACCCTTTCCCACTTGGCGCCGCGCCAGGCACAAAAATGGCCATATGTCTGGAGATTGGTCCCACGCCCAAAGAGCCAGCAGGGAAAACTATGCCTTGTTTTCAAGCTCTTTGGGAACCCCTTGCGTAGCCCCACACACCTGGGGGCTGCAGGCTTTCCTGCTGCCTTCAGCCTCAAAACCACCCTTTCCCACTTGGCGCCTCGCCAGGCCCAAAAATGGCCATATGTCTGGAGATTGGTCCCACGCCCAAAGAGCCAGCAGGGAAAACTCTGCCTGGTTCTAAAGCTCTTTGGGAACCGCATACGTAGCCCCACAGATGTGGGGACTGCAGGCTTTCCTGCTGCCTTCAGCCTCAAAACCACCCTTTCCCACTTGGCGCCACGCCAGGCACAAAAATGGCCATATGTCTGGAGATTGGTCCCATGCCCAAACAGCCAGCACGGAAAACTATGCCTTGTTTTGAAGCTGTTTGGGAACCCCTTGCGTAGCCCCACACACCTGGGGGCTGCAGGCTTTCCTGCTGCCTTCAGCCTCAAAACCACCCTTTCCCACTTGGCGCCGCGCCAGGCACAAAAATGGCCATATCTCTGGAGATTGGTCCCACGCCCAAAGAGCCAGCAGGGAAAACTATGCCTTGTTTTCAAGCTCTTTGGGAACCCCTTGCGTAGCCCCACACACCTGGGGGCTGCAGGCTTTCCTGCTGCCTTCAGCCTCAAAACCACCCTTTTCCACTTGGCGCCGCTCTAGGCCCAAAAATGGCCATATGTCTGGAGATTTGTCCCACGCCCAAAGAGCCAGCAGGGAAAATTATGCCTTGATCTAAAGCTCTTTGGGAACCGCTTGCGTAGCCCCACACACCTGGGGGCTGCAGGCTTTCCTGCTGCCTTCAGCCTCAAAAACCACCCTTTCCCACTTGGTGCCACGCCAGGCACAAAAATGGCCATCTGTCTGGAGATTGGTCCCACGCCCAAAGAGTCAGCAGGGAAAATTATGTCTTTTTCTAAAGCTCTTTGGGAACCACTTGCATAGCCCCACAGACCTAGGGACTGTAGGCTTTCATGGCGCCTTCAGCCTCAAAACCACCCTTTCCCACTTGGCGCCGCCCCACGCAAAAAATGGCCATATGTCTGGAGATTTGTCCCACGCCCAAAGAGCCAGCAGGGAAAACTATGCCTTGTTCTAAAGCTCTTTGGGAACCGCTTGCGTAGCCCCACAGACCTGGGGGCTGCAGGCTTTCCTGCTGCCTTCAGCCTCAAAAACCACCCTTTCCCACTGTGGCCGCGCCAGGCACAAAAATGGCCATCTGTCTGGAGATTGGTCCCACGCCCAAAGAGACAGCAGGGAAAATTATGTCTTTTTCTAAAGCTCTTTGGGAACCGCTTGCATAGCCCCACAGACCTAGGGACTGTAGGCTTTCCTGACGCCTTCAGCCTCAAAACCACCCTTTCCCACTTAGCGCCGCGCCAGGCACAAAAGTGGTCATATGTCTGGAGATTGGTCCCACGCCCAAAGAGCCAGCAGGGAAAACTGTGCCTTGTTCTAAAGCTCTTTGGGAAACGCTTGCGTAGCCCCACACACCTGGGGGCTGCAGGCTTTCCTGCTGCCTTCAGCCTCAAAACCACCCTTTCCCACTTGGCGCCGCGCCAGGCACAAAAATGGCCATATGTCTGGAGATTGGTCCCACGCCCAAAGAGCCAGCAGGGAAAACTATGCCTTGTTCTAAAGCTCTTTGGGAACCGCTTGCGTAGCCCCACACACCTGGGGGCTGCAGGCTTTCCTGCTGCCTTCAGCCTCAAAAACCTCCCTTTCCCACTTGGCGCTGGGCCAGGCACAAAAATGGCCATATGTCTGGAGATTGGTCCCACGCCCAAAGAGCCAGCAGGGAAAACTATGCCTTGTTCTCAAGCTCTTTGGGAACCGCTTGCGTAGCCCCACACACCTGGGGGCTGCAGGCTTTCCTGCTGCCTTCAGCCTCAAAACCACCCTTTCCCACTTGGCGCCGCGCCAGGCACAAAAATTGCCATCTGTCTGGAGATTGGTCCCACGCCCAAAGAGCCAGCAGGGAAAACTATGCCTTGTTCTAAAGCTCTTTGGGAACCGCTTGCGTAGCCCCACAGACCTGGGGGATGCAGGCTTTCCTGCTGCCTTCAGCCTCAAAACCACCCTTTCCCACTTGGCGCCTCGCCAGGCACAAAAATGGCCATATGTCTGGAGATTGGTCCCACGCCCAAAGAGCCAGCAGGGAAAACTATGCCTTCTTCTCAAGCTCTTTGAGAACCGCTTGCGTAGGCCCACAGACCTGGGGGCTGCAGGCTTTCCTGCTGCCTTCAGCGTCAAACCACTCTTTCCCACTTGGCGCCGCGCCAGGCACAAAAATGGCCATATGTCTGGAGATTGGTCCCACGCCCAAAGAGCCAGCAGGGAAAACTATGCCTTGTTCTATAGCTCTTTGGGAACCGCTTGCGTAGCCCCACACACCTGGGGGCTGCAGGCTTTCCTGCTGCCTTCAGCCTCAAAACCACCCTTTCCCACTTGGCGCCGCGCCAGGCACAAAAATGGCCATATGTCTGGAGATTGGTCCCACGCCCAAAGAGCCAGCAGGGAAAACTATGCCTTGTTCTAAAGCTCTTTGGGAACCGCTTGCGTAGCCCCACAGACCTGGGGGCTGCAGGCTTTCCTGCTGCCTTCAGCCTCAAAAACCTCCCTTTCCCACTTGGCGCTGGGCCAGGCACAAAAATGGCCATATGTCTGGAGATTGGTCCCACGCCCAAAGAGCCAGCAGGGAAAACTATGCCTTGTTCTCAAGCTCTTTGGGAAACGCTTGCGTAGCCCCACAGACCTGGGGGCTGCAGGCTTTCCTGCTGCCTTCAGCCTCAAAAACCTCCCTTTCCCACTTGGCGCTGCGCCAGACACAAAAATGGCCATATGTCTGGAGATTGGTCCCATGCCCAAACAGCCAGCACGGAAAACTATGCCTTGTTTTGAAGCTGTTTGGGAACCCCTTGCGTAGCCCCACACACCTGGGGGCTGCAGGCTTTCCTGCTGCCTTCAGCCTCAAAAACCACCCTTTCCCACTTGGTGCCACGCCAGGCACAAAAATGGCCATATGTCTGGAGATTGGTCCCACGCCCAAAGAGTCAGCAGGGAAAATTATGTCTTTTTCTAAAGCTCTTTGGGAACCACTTGCATAGCCCCACAGACCTAGGGACTGTAGGTTTTCATGGCGCCTTCAGCCTCAAAACCACCCTTTCCCACTTGGCGCCGCCCCACGCAAAAAATGGCCATATGTCTGGAGATTTGTCCCACGCCCAAAGAGCCAGCAGGGAAAACTATGCCTTGTTCTAAAGCTCTTTGGGAACCGCTTGCGTAGCCCCACAGACCTGGGGGCTGCAGGCTTTCCTGCTGCCTTCAGCCTCAAAAACCACCCTTTCCCACTTGGCGCCACGCCAGGCACAAAAATGGCCATCTGTCTGGAGATTGGTCCCACGCCCAAAGAGACAGCAGGGAAAATTATGTCTTTTTCTAAAGCTCTTTGGGAACCGCTTGCATAGCCCCACAGACCTAGGGACTGTAGGCTTTCCTGACGCCTTCAGCCTCAAAACCACCCTTTCCCACTTAGCGCCGCGCCAGGCACAAAAGTGGTCATATGTCTGGAGATTTGTCCCACGCCCAAAGAGCCAGCAGGGAAAACTATGCCTTGTTCTATAGCTCTTTGGGAACCGCTTGCGTAGCCCCACACACCTGGGGGCTGCAGGCTTTCCTGCTGCCTTCAGCCTCAAAACCACCCTTTCCCACTTGGCGCCGCGCCAGGCACAAAAATGGCCATATGTCTGGAGATTGGTCCCACGCCCAAAGAGCCAGCAGGGAAAACTATGCCTTGTTCTAAAGCTCTTTGGGAACCGCTTGCGTAGCCCCACAGACCTGGGGGCTGCAGGCTTTCCTGCTGCCTTCAGCCTCAAAAACCTCCCTTTCCCACTTGGCGCTGGGCCAGGCACAAAAATGGCCATATGTCTGGAGATTGGTCCCACGCCCAAAGAGCCAGCAGGGAAAACTATGCCTTGTTCTCAAGCTCTTTGGGAACCGCTTGCGTAGCCCCACACACCTGGGGGCTGCAGGCTTTCCTGCTGCCTTCAGCCTCAAAACCACCCTTTCCCACTTGGCGCCGCGCCAGGCACAAAAATTGCCATCTGTCTGGAGATTGGTCCCACGCCCAAAGAGCCAGCAGGGAAAACTATGCCTTGTTCTAAAGCTCTTTGGGAACCGCTTGCGTAGCCCCACAGACCTGGGGGCTGCAGGCTTTCCTGCTGCCTTCAGCCTCAAAACCACCCTTTCCCACTTGGCGCCGCGCCAGGCACAAAAATGGCCATATGTCTGGAGATTGGTCCCACGCCCAAAGAGCCAGCAGGGAAAACTATGCCTTCTTCTCAAGCTCTTTGAGAACCGCTTGCGTAGGCCCACAGACCTGGGGGCTGCAGGCTTTCCTGCTGCCTTCAGCGTCAAACCACTCTTTCCCACTTGGCGCCGCGCCAGGCACAAAAATGGCCATATGTCTGGAGATTGGTCCCACGCCCAAGGAGCCAGCAGGGAAAACTATGCCTTGTTCTAAAGCTCTTTGGGAACCGCTTGCGTAGCCGCACACACCTGGGGGCTGCAGGCTTTCCTGCTGCCTTCAGCCTCAAAACCACCCTTTCCCACTTGGTGCCGCGCCAGGCCCAAAAATGGCCATATGTCTGGAGATTGGTCCCACGCCCAAAGAGCCAGCAGGGAACACTATACCTTGTTCTAAAGTTCTTTGGCAACCGCTTGCGTAGCCCACAGACCTGGGGGCTGCAGACTTTCTTGTTGCCTTCAGCCTAAAACCACCCTTTCCCATTGGCGCCACGCCAGGCAGAAAAATGGCCATATGTCTGGAGATTGGTCCCACGCCCAAAGAGCCAGCAGGGAACACTATGCCTTGTTCTCAAGCTCTTTGGGAACCGCTTGCGTAGCCCCACACACCTGGGGGCTGCAGGCTTTCCTGCTGCCTTCAGCCTCAAAACCACCCTTTCCCACTTGGCGCCGCGCCAGGCACAAAAATGGCCATATGTCTGGAGATTGGTCCCACGCCCAAAGAGCCAGCAGGGAAAACTATGCCTGGTTCTAAAGGTCTTTGGGAACCGCTTGCGTAGCCCCACACACCTGGGGGCTGCAAGCTTTCCTGCTGCCTTCAGCCTCAAAACCACCCTTTCCCACTTGGTGCCGCGCCAGGCCCAAAAATGGCCATATGTATGGAGATTGGTCCCACGCCCAAACAGCCAGCAGGGAACACTATGCCTTGTTCTAAAGCTCTTTGGCAACCGCTTGCGTAGCCCCACACACCTGGGGGCTGCAGGCTTTCCTGCTGCCTTCAGCCTCAAAACCACCCTTTCCCACTTGGCGCCACGCCAGGCACAAAAATGGCCATCTGTCTGGAGATTGGTCCCACGCCCAAAGAGCCAGCAGGGAACACTATGCCTTGTTCTATAGCTCTTTGGGAACCGCTTGCGTAGCCCCACACACCTGGGGGCTGCAGGCTTTCCTGCTGCCTTCAGCCTCAAAACCACCCTTTCCAACTTGGCGTCGTTGGAGGCACAAAAATGGCCATATGTCTGGAGATTGGTCCCACGCCCAAAGAGCCAGCAGGGAACACTATGCCTTGTTCTAAAGCTCTTTGGGAACCGCTTGCGTAGCCCCACACACCTGGGGGCTGCAGGCTTTCCTGCTGCCTTCAGCCTCAAACCACCCTTTCCCACTTGGCGCCACGCCAGGCACAAAAATGGCCATATGTCTGGAGATTGGTCCCACACCCAAAGAGCCAGCAGGGAACACTATGCCTGGTTCTAAAGGTCTTTGGGAACCGCTTGCGTAGCCCCACACACCTGGGGGCTGCAGGCTCTCCTGCTGCCTTCAGCCTCAAAACCACCCTTTCCCACTTGGCGCCGCGCCAGGCACAAAAATGGCCATATGTCTGGAGATTGGTCCCACGCGCAAAGAGCCAGCAGGGAACACTATACCTTGTTCTAAAGCTCTTTGGCAACCGCTTGCGTAGCCCACAGACCTGGGGGCTGCAGACTTTCTTGTTGCCTTCAGCCTCAAACCACCCTTTCCCACTTGGCGCCACGCCAGGCACAAAAATGGCCATATGTCTGGAGATTGGTCCCTCGCCCAAAGAGCCAGCAGGGAACACTATGCCTTGTTCTAAAGCTCTTTGGGAACCGCTTGCGTAGCCCCACAGACCTGGGGGCTGCAGGCTTTCCTGCTGCCTTCAGCCTCAAAACCACCCTTTCCCACTTGGCGCCTCGCCAGGCACAAAAATGGCCATCTGTCTGGAGATTGGTCCCACGCCCAAAGAGCCAGCAGGGAACACTATGCCTTGTTCTAAAGCTCTTTGGGAACCGCTTGCGTAGCCCCACAGACCTGGGGGCTGCAGGCTTTCCTGCTGCCTTCAGCCTCAAAACCACCCTTTCCCACTTGGTGCCGCGCCAGGCACAAAAATGGCCATATGTATGGAGATTGGTCCCACGCCCAAAGAGCCAGCAGGGAACACTATACCTTGTTCTAAAGTTCTTTGGCAACCGCTTGCGTAGCCCACAGACCTGGGGGCTGCAGACTTTCTTGTTGCCTTCAGCCTAAAACCACCCTTTCCCATTGGCGCCACGCCAGGCAGAAAAATGGCCATATGTCTGGAGATTGGTCCCACGCCCAAAGAGCCAGCAGGGAACACTATGCCTTGTTCTAAAGCTCCTTGGGAACCGCTTGCGTAGCCCCACACACCTGGGGGCTGCAGGCTTTCCTGCTGCCTTCAGCCTCAAAACCACCCTTTCCCACTTGGCGTCGCGCCAGGCACAACAATGGCCATCTGTCTGGAGATTGGTCCCACGCCCAATGAGCCAGCAGGGAACATTATGCCTTGTTCTAAAGCTATTTGGGAACCGCTTGCGTAGCCCCACAGACCTGGGGGCTGCAGGCTTTCCTGCTGCCTTCAGCCTCAAAACCACCCTTTCCCACTTGGCGCCGCGCCAGGCACAAAAATGGCCATATGTCTGGAGATTGGTCCCACGCCCAAAGAGCCAGCAGGGAAAACTATGCCTGGTTCTAAAGGTCTTTGGGAACCGCTTGCGTAGCCCCACACACCTGGGGGCTGCAAGCTTTCCTGCTGCCTTCAGCCTCAAAACCACCCTTTCCCACTTGGTGCCGCGCCAGGCCCAAAAATGGCCATATGTATGGAGATTGGTCCCACGCCCAAACAGCCAGCAGGGAACACTATGCCTTGTTCTCAAGCTCTTTGGCAACCGCTTGCGTAGCCCCACACACCTGGGGGCTGCAGGCTTTCCTGCTGCCTTCAGCCTCAAAACCACCCTTTCCCACTTGGCGCCACGCCAGGCACAAAAATGGCCATATGTATGGAGATTGGTCCCACGCCCAAAGAGCCAGCAGGGAACACTATGCCTTGTTCTCAAGCTCTTTGGGAACCGCTTGCGTAGCCCCACACACCTGGGGGCTGCAGGCTTTCCTGCTGCCTTCAGCCTCAAAACCACCCTTTCCAACTTGGCGTCGTTGGAGGCACAAAAATGGCCATATGTCTGGAGATTGGTCCCACGCCCAAAGAGCCAGCAGGGAACACTATGCCTTGTTCTAAAGCTCTTTGGGAACCGCTTGCGTAGCCCCACACACCTGGGGGCTGCAGGCTTTCCTGCTGCCTTCAGCCTCAAACCACCCTTTCCCACTTGGCGCCACGCCAGGCCCAAAAATGGCCATATGTCTGGAGATTGGTCCCACACCCAAAGAGCCAGCAGGGAAAACTATGCCTGGTTCTAAAGGTCTTTGGGAACCGCTTGCGTAGCCCCACAGACCTGGGGGCTGCAGGCTCTCCTGCTGCCTTCAGCCTCAAAACCACCCTTTCCCACTTGGCGCCACGCCAGGCCCAAAAATGGCCATATGTCTGGAGATTGGTCCCACGCCCAATGAGCCAGCAGGGAACACTATACCTTGTTCTAAAGCTCTTTGGCAACCGCTTGCGTAGCCCACAGACCTGGGGGCTGCAGACTTTCTTGTTGCCTTCAGCCTCAAACCACCCTTTCCCACTTGGCGCCACGCCAGGCACAAAAATGGCCATATGTCTGGAGATTGGTCCCTCGCCCAAAGAGCCAGCAGGGAACACTATGCCTTGTTCTAAAGCTCTTTGGGAACCGCTTGCGTAGCCCCACAGACCTGGGGGCTGCAGGCTTTCCTGCTGCCTTCAGCCTCAAAACCACCCTTTCCCACTTGGCGCCTCGCCAGGCACAAAAATGGCCATCTGTCTGGAGATTGGTCCCACGCCCAAAGAGCCAGCAGGGAACACTATGCCTTGTTCTAAAGCTCTTTGGGAACCGCTTGCGTAGCCCCACACACCTGGGGGCTGCAGGCTTTCCTGCTGCCTTCAGCCTCAAAACCACCCTTTCCCACTTGGCGCCTCGCCAGGCACAAAAATGGCCAACTGTCTGGAGATTGGTCCCACGCCCAAAGAGCCAGCAGTGAACACTATGCCTTGTTCTAAAGCTCTTTGGGAAACGCTTGCGTAGCCCCACACACCTGGCGGCTGCAGGCTTTCCTGCTGCCTTAAGCCTCAAAACCACCCTTTCCCACTTGGTGCCGCGCCAGGCCCAAAAATGGCCATATGTATGGAGATTGGTCCCACGCCCAAACAGCCAGCAGGGAACACTATGCCTTGTTCTAAAGCTCTTTGGGAACTGCTTGCGTAACCCCACAGACCTGGGGGCTGCAGGCTTTCCTGCTGCCTTCAGCCTCAAAACCGCCCTTTCCCACTTGGCGCCTCGCCAGGCACAAAAATGGCCATATGTCTGGAGATTGGTCCCACGCCCAAAGAGCCAGCAGGGAACACTATGCCTTGTTCTAAAGCTCTTTGGGAACCGCTTGCGTAGCCCCACACACCTGGGGGCTTCAGACTTTCTTGTTGCCTTCAGCCTCAAAACCACACTTTCCCACTTGGCGCCGTGCCAGGCAGTAAAATGCCATATGTGTGGAGATTGGTCCCACGCCCAAAGAGCCAGCAGGGAACACTATGCCTTGTTCTCAAGCTCTTTGGGAACCGCTTGCGTAGCCCCACACACCTGGGGGCTGCAGGCTTTCCTGCTGCCTTCAGCCTCAAAACCACCCTTTCCCACTTGGCGTCGCGCCAGGCACAAAAATGGCCATCTGTCTGGAGATTTGTCCCACGCCCAATGAGCCAGCAGGGAACATTATGCCTTGTTCTAAAGCTATTTGGGAACCGCTTGCGTAGCCCCACAGACCTGGGGGCTGCAGGCTTTCCTGCTGCCTTCAGCCTCAAAACCACCCTTTCCCACTTGGCGCCGCGCCAGGCACAAAAATGGCCATATGTCTGGAGATTGGTCCCACGCCCAAAGAGCCAGCAGGGAAAACTATGCCTGGTTCTAAAGGTCTTTGGGAACCGCTTGCGTAGCCCCACACACCTGGGGGCTGCAAGCTTTCCTGCTGCCTTCAGCCTCAAAACCACCCTTTCCCACTTGGTGCCGCGCCAGGCCCAAAAATGGCCATATGTATGGAGATTGGTCCCACGCCCAAACAGCCAGCAGGGAACACTATGCCTTGTTCTCAAGCTCTTTGGCAACCGCTTGCGTAGCCCCACACACCTGGGGGCTGCAGGCTTTCCTGCTGCCTTCAGCCTCAAAACCACCCTTTCCCACTTGGCGCCACGCCAGGCACAAAAATGGCCATATGTATGGAGATTGGTCCCACGCCCAAAGAGCCAGCAGGGAACACTATGCCTTGTTCTCAAGCTCTTTGGGAACCGCTTGCGTAGCCCCACACACCTGGGGGCTGCAGGCTTTCCTGCTGCCTTCAGCCTCAAAACCACCCTTTCCAACTTGGCGTCGTTGGAGGCACAAAAATGGCCATATGTCTGGAGATTGGTCCCACGCCCAAAGAGCCAGCAGGGAACACTATGCCTTGTTCTAAAGCTCTTTGGGAACCGCTTGCGTAGCCCCACACACCTGGGGGCTGCAGGCTTTCCTGCTGCCTTCAGCCTCAAACCACCCTTTCCCACTTGGCGCCACGCCAGGCACAAAAATGGCCATATGTCTGGAGATTGGTCCCACACCCAAAGAGCCAGCAGGGAAAACTATGCCTGGTTCTAAAGGTCTTTGGGAACCGCTTGCGTAGCCCCACACACCTGGGGGCTGCAGGCTCTCCTGCTGCCTTCAGCCTCAAAACCACCCTTTCCCACTTGGCGCCACGCCAGGCCCAAAAATGGCCATATGTCTGGAGATTGGTCCCACGCGCAAAGAGCCAGCAGGGAACACTATACCTTGTTCTAAAGCTCTTTGGCAACCGCTTGCGTAGCCCACAGACCTGGGGGCTGCAGACTTTCTTGTTGCCTTCAGCCTCAAACCACCCTTTCCCACTTGGCGCCACGCCAGGCACAAAAATGGCCATATGTCTGGAGATTGGTCCCTCGCCCAAAGAGCCAGCAGGGAACACTATGCCTTGTTCTAAAGCTCTTTGGGAACCGCTTGCGTAGCCCCACAGACCTGGGGGCTGCAGGCTTTCCTGCTGCCTTCAGCCTCAAAACCACCCTTTCCCACTTGGCGCCTCGCCAGGCACAAAAATGGCCATCTGTCTGGAGATTGGTCCCACGCCCAAAGAGCCAGCAGGGAACACTATGCCTTGTTCTAAAGCTCTTTGGGAACCGCTTGCGTAGCCCCACACACCTGGGGGCTGCAGGCTTTCCTGCTGCCTTCAGCCTCAAAACCACCCTTTCCCACTTGGCGCCTCGCCAGGCACAAAAATGGCCAACTTTCTGGAGATTGGTCCCACGCCCAAAGAGCCAGCAGTGAACACTATGCCTTGTTCTAAAGCTCTTTGGGAAACGCTTGCGTAGCCCCACACACCTGGCGGCTGCAGGCTTTCCTGCTGCCTTAAGCCTCAAAACCACCCTTTCCCACTTGGTGCCGCGCCAGGCCCAAAAATGGCCATATGTATGGAGATTGGTCCCACGCCCAAACAGCCAGCAGGGAACACTATGCCTTGTTCTAAAGCTCTTTGGGAACTGCTTGCGTAACCCCACAGACCTGGGGGCTGCAGGCTTTCCTGCTGCCTTCAGCCTCAAAACCGCCCTTTCCCACTTGGCGCCTCGCCAGGCACAAAAATGGCCATATGTCTGGAGATTGGTCCCACGCCCAAAGAGCCAGCAGGGAACACTATGCCTTGTTCTAAAGCTCTTTGGGAACCGCTTGCGTAGCCCCACACACCTGGGGGCTTCAGACTTTCTTGTTGCCTTCAGCCTCAAAACCACACTTTCCCACTTGGCGCCGTGCCAGGCAGTAAAATGCCATATGTGTGGAGATTGGTCCCACGCCCAAAGAGCCAGCAGGGAACACTATGCCTTGTTCTCAAGCTCTTTGGGAACCGCTTGCGTAGCCCCACACACCTGGGGGCTGCAGGCTTTCCTGCTGCCTTCAGCCTCAAAACCACCCTTTCCCACTTGGCGCCTCACCAGGCACAAAAATGGCCAACTGTCTGGAGATTGGTCCCACGCCCAAAGAGCCAGCAGTGAACACTATGCCTTGTTCTAAAGCTCTTTGGGAACCGGTTGCGTAGCCCCACACACCTGGGGGCTGCAGGCTTTCCTGCTGCCTTCAGCCTCAAAACCACCCTTTCCCACTTGGCACCGCGCCAGGCACAAAAATGGCCATCTGTCTGGAGATTGGTCCCACGCCCAAAGAGCCAGCAGGGAACACTATACCTTGTTCTAAAGCTCTTTGGGAACCGCTTGCGTAGCCCACAGACCTGGGGGCTGCAGACTTTCTTGTTGCCTTCATCCTCAAAACCACCCTTTCCCACTTGGCGTCGCGCCAGGCCCAAAAATGGCCATATGTCTGGAGATTTGTCCCACGCCCAATGAGCCAGCAGGGAACACTATGCCTTGTTCTAAAGCTCTTTGGGAACCGCTTGCGTAGCCCCTCAGACCTGGGGGCTGCAGGCTTTCCTGCTGCCTTCAGCCTCAAAACCACCCTTTCCCACTTGGCGCCGTGCCAGGCACAAAAATGGCCATATGTCTGGAGATTGGTCTCACGCCCAAAGAGCCAGCAGGGAAAACTATGCCTGGTTCTAAAGGTCTTTGGGAACCGCTTGCGTAGCCCCACACACCTGGGGGCTGCAGGCTTTCCTGCTGCCTTCAGTCTCAAAACCACCCTTTCCCGCTTGGCGCCACGCCAGGCACAAAAATGGCCATATGTCTGGAGATTGGTCCCATGCCAAAAGAGCCAGCAGGGAACACTATGCCTTGTTCTAAAGCTCTTTGGGAACCGCTTGCGTAGCCCCACAGACCTGAGGGCTGCAAGCTTTCCTGCTGCCTTCAGCCTCAAAACCACCCTTTCCCACTTGGTGCCGCGCCAGGCCCAAAAATGGCCATATGTATGGAGATTGGTCCCACGCCCAAACAGCCAGCAGGGAACACTATGCCTTGTTCTAAAGCTCTTTGGGAACTGCTTGCGTAGCCCCACAGACCTGGGGGCTGCAGGCTTTCCTGCTGCCTTCAGCCTCAAAACCGCCCTTTCCCACTTGGCGCCACGCCAGGCACAAAAATGGCCATATGTCTGGAGATTGGTCCCATGCCCAAAGAGCCAGCAGGGAACACTATGCCTTGTTCTAAAGCTCTTTGGGAACCGCTTGCGTAGCCCCACACACCTGGGGGCTGCAGACTTTCTTGTTGCCTTCAGCCTCAAAACCACCCTTTCCCACTTGGCGCCGTGCCATGCAGTAAAATGCCATATGTGTGGAGATTGGTCCCACGCCCAAAGAGCCAGCAGGGAACACTATGCCTTGTTCTCAAGCTCTTTGGGAACCGCTTGCGTAGCCCCACACACCTGGGGGCTGCAGGCTTTCCTGCTGCCTTCAGCCTCAAAACCACCCTTTCCCACTTGGCGCCTCGCCAGGCACAAAAATGGCCATCTGCCTGGAGATTGGTCCCACGCCCAAAGAGCCAGCAGGGAAAACTGTGCCTTGTTCTAAAGGTCTTTGGGAACCGCTTGCGTAGCCCCACAGACCTGGGGGCTGCAGGCTTTCCTGCTGCCTTCAGCCTCAAAACCACCCTTTCCCACTTGGCGCCGCGCCAGGCCCAAAAATGGCCATATGTCTGGAGATTGGTCCCACGCCCAAAGAGCCAGCAGGGAACACTATACCTTGTTCTAAAGCTCTTTGGCAACCGCTTGCGTAGCCCACAGACCTGGGGGCTGCAGACTTTCTTGTTGCCTTCAGCCTCAAACCACCCTTTCCCACTTGGCGCCACGCCAGGCACAAAAATGGCCATATGTCTGGAGATTGGTCCCATGCCCAAAGAGCCAGCAGGGAACACTATGCCTTGTTCTAAAGCTCTTTGGGAACCGCTTGCGTAGCCCCACACACCTGGGGGCTGCAGACTTTCTTGTTGCCTTCAGCCTCAAAACCACCCTTTCCCACTTGGCGCCGTGCCAGGCAGTAAAATGCCATATGTGTGGAGATTGGTCCCACGCCCAAAGAGCCAGCAGGGAACACTATACCTTGTTCTCAAGCTCTTTGGGAACCGCTTGCGTAGCCCCACACACCTGGGGGCTGCAGGCTTTCCTGCTGCCTTCAGCCTCAAAACCACCCTTTCCCACTTGGCGCCTCGCCAGGCACAAAAATGGCCATATGTATGGAGATTGGTCCCACGCCCAAAGAGCCAGCAGGGAACACTATGCCTTGTTCTAAAGCTCTTTGGGAACCGCTTGCGTAGCCCCACACACCTGGGGGCTGCAGGCTTTCCTGCTGCCTTCAGCCTCAAAACCACCCTTTCCCACTTGGCGCCTCGCCAGGCACAAAAATGGCCATCTGCCTGGAGATTGGTCCCACACCCAAAGAGCCAGCAGGGAAAACTATGCCTTGTTCTAAAGGTCTTTGGGAACCGCTTGCGTAGCCCCACAGACCTGGGGGCTGCAGGCTTTCCTGCTGCCTTCAGCCTCAAAACCACCCTTTCCCACTTGGCGCCGCGCCAGGCCCAAAAATGGCCATATGTCTGGAGATTGGTCCCACGCCCAAAGAGCCAGCAGGGAACACTATACCTTGTTCTAAAGCTCTTTGGCAACCGCTTGCGTAGCCCACAGACCTGGGGGCTGCAGACTTTCTTGTTGCCTTCAGCCTCAAACCACCCTTTCCCACTTGGCGCCACGCCAGGCACAAAAATGGCCATATGTCTGGAGATTGGTCCCATGCCCAAAGAGCCAGCAGGGAACACTATGCCTTGTTCTAAAGCTCTTTGGGAACCGCTTGCGTAGCCCCACACACCTGGGGGCTGCAGGCTTTCTTGTTGCCTTCAGCCTCAAAACCACCCTTTCCCACTTGGCGCCGTGCCAGGCAGTAAAATGCCATATGTGTGGAGATTGGTCCCACGCCCAAAGAGCCAGCAGGGAACACTATGCCTTGTTCTCAAGCTCTTTGGGAACCGCTTGCGTAGCCCCACACACCTGGGGGCTGCAGGCTTTCCTGCTGCCTTCAGCCTCAAAACCACCCTTTCCCACTTGGCGCCTCACCAGGCACAAAAATGGCCAACTGTCTGGAGATTGGTCCCACGCCCAAAGAGCCAGCAGTGAACACTATGCCTTGTTCTAAAGCTCTTTGGGAACCGGTTGCGTAGCCCCACACACCTGGGGGCTGCAGGCTTTCCTGCTGCCTTCAGCCTCAAAACCACCCTTTCCCACTTGGCACCGCGCCAGGCACAAAAATGGCCATCTGTCTGGAGATTGGTCCCACGCCCAAAGAGCCAGCAGGGAACACTATACCTTGTTCTAAAGCTCTTTGGGAACCGCTTGCGTAGCCCACAGACCTGGGGGCTGCAGACTTTCTTGTTGCCTTCATCCTCAAAACCACCCTTTCCCACTTGGCGTCGCGCCAGGCCCAAAAATGGCCATATGTCTGGAGATTTGTCCCACGCCCAATGAGCCAGCAGGGAACACTATGCCTTGTTCTAAAGCTCTTTGGGAACCGCTTGCGTAGCCCCTCAGACCTGGGGGCTGCAGGCTTTCCTGCTGCCTTCAGCCTCAAAACCACCCTTTCCCACTTGGCGCCGTGCCAGGCACAAAAATGGCCATATGTCTGGAGATTGGTCCCACGCCCAAAGAGCCAGCAGGGAAAACTATGCCTGGTTCTAAAGGTCTTTGGGAACCGCTTGCGTAGCCCCACACACCTGGGGGCTGCAGGCTTTCCTGCTGCCTTCAGTCTCAAAACCACCCTTTCCCACTTGGCGCCACGCCAGGCACAAAAATGGCCATATGTCTGGAGATTGGTCCCATGCCAAAAGAGCCAGCAGGGAACACTATGCCTTGTTCTAAAGCTCTTTGGGAACCGCTTGCGTAGCCCCACAGACCTGAGGGCTGCAAGCTTTCCTGCTGCCTTCAGCCTCAAAACCACCCTTTCCCACTTGGTGCCGCGCCAGGCCCAAAAATGGCCATATGTATGGAGATTGGTCCCACGCCCAAAGAGCCAGCAGGGAAAACTCTGCCTTGTTCTAAAGCTCTTTGGGAACTGCTTGCGTAGCCCCACAGACCTGGGGGCTGCAGGCTTTCCTGCTGCCTTCAGCCTCAAAACCGCCCTTTCCCACTTGGCGCCACGCCAGGCACAAAAATGGCCATATGTCTGGAGATTGGTCCCATGCCCAAAGAGCCAGCAGGGAACACTATGCCTTGTTCTAAAGCTCTTTGGGAACCGCTTGCGTAGCCCCACACACCTGGGGGCTGCAGACTTTCTTGTTGCCTTCAGCCTCAAAACCACCCTTTCCCACTTGGCGCCGTGCCAGGCAGTAAAATGCCATATGTGTGGAGATTGGTCCCACGCCCAAAGAGCCAGCAGGGAACACTATACCTTGTTCTCAAGCTCTTTGGGAACCGCTTGCGTAGCCCCACAGACCTGGGGGCTGCAGGCTTTCCTGCTGCCTTCAGCCTCAAAACCACCCTTTCCCACTTGGCGCCTCGCCAGGCACAAAAATGGCCATATGTATGGAGATTGGTCCCACGCCCAAAGAGCCAGCAGGGAACACTATGCCTTGTTCTAAAGCTCTTTGGGAACCGCTTGCGTAGCCCCACACACCTGGGGGCTGCAGGCTTTCCTGCTGCCTTCAGCCTCAAAACCACCCTTTCCCACTTGGCGCCTCGCCAGGCACAAAAATGGCCATCTGCCTGGAGATTGGTCCCACACCCAAAGAGCCAGCAGGGAAAACTATGCCTTGTTCTAAAGGTCTTTGGGAACCGCTTGCGTAGCCCCACAGACCTGGGGGCTGCAGGCTTTCCTGCTGCCTTCAGCCTCAAAACCACCCTTTCCCACTTGGCGCCGCGCCAGGCCCAAAAATGGCCATATGTCTGGAGATTGGTCCCACGCCCAAAGAGCCAGCAGGGAACACTATACCTTGTTCTAAAGCTCTTTGGCAACCGCTTGCGTAGCCCACAGACCTGGGGGCTGCAGACTTTCTTGTTGCCTTCAGCCTCAAACCACCCTTTCCCACTTGGCGCCACGCCAGGCACAAAAATGGCCATATGTCTGGAGATTGGTCCCATGCCCAAAGAGCCAGCAGGGAACACTATGCCTTGTTCTAAAGCTCTTTGGGAACCGCTTGCGTAGCCCCACACACCTGGGGGCTGCAGGCTTTCTTGTTGCCTTCAGCCTCAAAACCACCCTTTCCCACTTGGCGCCGTGCCAGGCAGTAAAATGCCATATGTGTGGAGATTGGTCCCCACGCCCAAAGAGCCAGCAGGGAACACTATGCCTTGTTCTCAAGCTCTTTGGGAACCGCTTGCGTAGCCCCACACACCTGGGGGCTGCAGGCTTTCCTGCTGCCTTCAGCCTCAAAACCACCCTTTCCCACTTGGCGCCTCGCCAGGCCCAAAAATGGCCATATGTATGGAGATTGGTTCCACGCCCAAAGAGCCAGAAGGGAACACTATGCCTTGTTCTCAAGCTCTTTGGGAACCGCTTGCGTAGCCCCACAGACCTGGGGGCTGCAGGCTTTCCTGCTGCCTTCAGCCTCAAAACCACCCTTTCCCACTTGGCGCCTCGCCAGGCACAAAAATGGCCATCTGCCTGGAGATTGGTCCCACGCCCAATGAGCCAGCAGGGAAAACTATGCCTTGTTCTAAAGCTCTTTGGGAACCGCTTGCGTAGCCCCACACACCTGGGGGCTGCAGGCTTTCCTGCTGCCTTCAGCCTCAAAACCACCCTTTCCCACTTGGCGCCGCGCCAGGCCCAAAAATGGCCATATGTGTGGAGATTGGTCCCACGCCCAAAGAGCCAGCAGGGAACACTATACCTTGTTCTAAAGCTCTTTGGCAACCGCTTGCGTAGCCCACAGACCTGGGGGCTGCAGACTTTCTTGTTGCCTTCAGCCTAAAACCACCCTTTCCCATTGGCGCCACGCCAGGCAGAAAAATGGCCATATGTCTGGAGATTCGTCCCACGCCCAAAGAGCCAGCAGGGAACACTATGCCTTGTTCTCAAGCTCTTTGGGAACCGCTTGCGTAGCCCCACACACCTGGGGGCTGCAGGCTTTCCTGCTGCCTTCAGCCTCAAAACCACCCTTTCCCACTTGGCGTCGCGCCAGGCACAAAAATGGCCATCTGTCTGGAGATTTGTCCAACGCCCAATGAGCCAGCAGGGAACATTATGCCTTGTTCTAAAGCTATTTGGGAACCGCTTGCGTAGCCCCACAGACCTGGGGGCTGCAGGCTTTCCTGCTGCCTTCAGCCTCAAAACCACCCTTTCCCACTTGGCGCCGCGCCAGGCACAAAAATGGCCATATGTCTGGAGATTGGTCCCACGCCCAAAGAGCCAGCAGGGAAAACTATGCCTGGTTCTAAAGGTCTTTGGGAACCGCTTGCGTAGCCCCACACACCTGGGGGCTGCAAGCTTTCCTGCTGCCTTCAGCCTCAAAACCACCCTTTCCCACTTGGTGCCGCGCCAGGCCCAAAAATGGCCATATGTATGGAGATTGGTCCCACGCCCAAACAGCCAGCAGGGAACACTATGCCTTGTTCTAAAGCTCTTTGGCAACCGCTTGCGTAGCCCCACACACCCTGGGGGCTGCAGGCTTTCCTGCTGCCTTCAGCCTCAAAACCACCCTTTCCCACTTGGCGCCACGCCAGGCACAAAAATGGCCATCTGTCTGGAGATTGGTCCCACGCCCAAACAGCCAGCAGGGAACACTATGCCTTGTTCTCAAGCTCTTTGGGAACCGCTTGCGTAGCCCCACACACCTGGGGGCTGCAGGCTTTCCTGCTGCCTTCAGCCTCAAAACCACCCTTTCCAACTTGGCGTCGTTGGAGGCACAAAAATGGCCATATGTCTGGAGATTGGTCCCACGCCCAAAGAGCCAGCAGGGAACACTATGCCTTGTTCTAAAGCTCTTTGGGAACCGCTTGCGTAGCCCCACACACCTGGGGGCTGCAGGCTTTTCTGCTGCCTTCAGCCTCAAACCACCCTTTCCCACTTGGCGCCACGCCAGGCACAAAAATGGCCATATGTCTGGAGATTGGTCCCACACCCAAAGAGCCAGCAGGGAAAAGTATGCCTGGTTCTAAAGGTCTTTGGGAACCGCTTGCGTAGCCCCACACACCTGGGGGCTGCAGGCTCTCCTGCTGCCTTCAGCCTCAAAACCACCCTTTCCCACTTGGCGCCACGCCAGGCACAAAAATGGCCATATGTCTGGAGATTGGTCCCACGCGCAAAGAGCCAGCAGGGAACACTATACCTTGTTCTAAAGCTCTTTGGCAACCGCTTGCGTAGCCCACAGACCTGGGGGCTGCAGACTTTCTTGTTGCCTTCAGCCTCAAACCACCCTTTCCCACTTGGCGCCACGCCAGGCACAAAAATGGCCATATGTCTGGAGATTGGTCCCTCGCCCAAAGAGCCAGCAGGGAACACTATGCCTTGTTCTAAAGCTCTTTGGGAACCGCTTGCGTAGCCCCACAGACCTGGGGGCTGCAGGCTTTCCTGCTGCCTTCAGCCTCAAAACCACCCTTTCCCACTTGGCGCCTCGCCAGGCACAAAAATGGCCATCTGTCTGGAGATTGGTCCCACGCCCAAAGAGCCAGCAGGGAACACTATGCCTTGTTCTAAAGCTCTTTGGGAACCGCTTGCGTAGCCCCACAGACCTGGGGGCTGCAGGCTTTCCTGCTGCCTTCAGCCTCAAAACCACCCTTTCCCACTTGGTGCCGCGCCAGGCACAAAAATGGCCATATGTATGGAGATTGGTCCCACGCCCAAACAGCCAGCAGGGAACACTATGCCTTGTTCTAAAGCTCTTTGGGAACCGCTTGCGTAGCCCCACAGACCTGGGGGCTGCAGGTTTTCCTGCTGCCTTCAGCCTCAAAACCGCCCTTTCCCACTTGGCGCCACGCCAGGCACAAAAATGGCCATATGTCTGGAGATTGGTCCCATGCCCAAAGAGCCAGCAGGGAACACTATGCCTTGTTCTAAAGCTCTTTGGGAACCGCTTGCGTAGCCCCATACACCCTGGGGGCTGCAGACTTTCTTGTTGCCTTCAGCCTCAAAACCACCCTTTCCCACTTGGCGCCGTGCCAGGCAGTAAAATGCCATATGTGTGGAGATTGGTCCCACGCCCAAAGAGCCAGCAGGGAACACTATGCCTTGTTCTCAAGCTCTTTGGGAACCGCTTGCGTAGCCCCACACACCTGGGGGCTGCAGGCTTTCCTGCTGCCTTCAGCCTCAAAACCACCCTTTCCCACTTGGCGCCTCGCCAGGCACAAAAATGGCCAACTGTCTGGAGATTGGTCCCACGCCCAAAGAGCCAGCAGTGAACACTATGCCTTGTTCTAAAGCTCTTTGGGAAACGCTTGCGTAGCCCCACACACCTGGCGGCTGCAGGCTTTCCTGCTGCCTTCAGCCTCAAAACCACCCTTTCCCACTTGGTGCCGCGCCAGGCCCAAAAATGGCCATATGTATGGAGATTGGTCCCACGCCCAAACAGCCAGCAGGGAACACTATGCCTTGTTCTAAAGCTCTTTGGGAACTGCTTGCGTAGCCCCACAGACCTGGGGGCTGCAGGCTTTCCTGCTGCCTTCAGCCTCAAAACCGCCCTTTTCCACTTGGCGCCACGCCAGGCACAAAAATGGCCATATGTCTGGAGATTGGTCCCATGCCCAAAGAGCCAGCAGGGAACACTATGCCTTGTTCTAAAGCTCTTTGGGAACCGCTTGCGTAGCCCCACACACCTGGGGGCTGCAAGCTTTCCTGCTGCCTTCAGTCTCAAAACCACCCTTTCCCACTTGGTGCCGCGCCAGGCACAAAAATGGCCATATGTATCGAGATTGGTCCCACGCCCAAACAGCCAGCAGGGAACACTATGCCTTGTTCTAAAGCTCTTTGGGAACTGCTTGCGTAACCCCACAGACCTGGGGGCTGCAGGCTTTCCTGCTGCCTTCAGCCTCAAAACCGCCCTTTCCCACTTGGCGCCACGCCAGGCACAAAAATGGCCATATGTCTGGAGATTGGTCCCACGCCCAAAGAGCCAGCAGGGAACACTATGCCTTGTTCTAAAGCTCTTTGGGAACCGCTTGCGTAGCCCCACAGACCTGGGGGATGCAGGCTTTCCTGCTGCCTTCAGCCTCAAAACCACCCTTTCCCACTTGGCGCCGCGCCAGGCACAAAAATGGCCATCTGTCTGGAGATTGGTCCCACGCCCAAAGAGCCAGCAGGGAAAACTATGCCTTGTTCTCAAGCTCTTTGAGAACCGCTTGCGTAGCCCCACAGACCTGGGGGCTGCAGGCTTTCCTGCTGCCTTCAGCGTCAAACCACTCTTTCCCACTTGGCGCCGCGCCAGGCACAAAAATGGCCATATGTCTGGAGATTGGTCCCACGCCCAAAGAGCCAGCAGGGAAAACTATGCCTTGTTCTAAAGCTCTTTGGGAACCGCTTGCGTAGCCGCACACACCTGGGGGCTGCAGGCTTTCCTGCTGCCTTCAGCCTCAAAACCACCCTTTCCCACTTGGCGCCGCGCCAGGCCCAAAAATGGCCATATGTCTGGAGATTGGTCCCACGCCCAAAGAGCCAGCAGGGAACACTATACCTTGTTCTAAAGTTCTTTGGCAACCGCTTGCGTAGCCCACAGACCTGGGGGCTGCAGACTTTCTTGTTGCCTTCAGCCTAAAACCACCCTTTCCCATTGGCGCCACGCCAGGCAGAAAAATGGCCATCTGCCTGGAGATTGGTCCCACGCCCAAAGAGCCAGCAGGGAACACTATGCCTTGTTCTAAAGCTCTTTGGGAACCGCTTGCGTAGCCCCACACACCTGGGGGCTGCAGGCTTTCCTGCTGCCTTCAGCCTCAAAACCACCCTTTCCCACTTGGCGTCGCGCCAGGCACAAAAATGTCCATCTGTCTGGAGATTTGTCCCACGCCCAATGAGCCAGCAGGGAACATTATGCCTTGTTCTAAAGCTATTTGGGAACCGCTTGCGTAGCCCCACAGACCTGGGGGCTGCAGGCTTTCCTGCTGCCTTCAGCCTCAAAACCACCCTTTCCCACTTGGCGCCGCGCCAGGCACAAAAATGGCCATCTGTCTGGAGATTGGTCCCACGCCCAAACAGCCAGCAGGGAACACTATGCCTTGTTCTAAAGCTCTTTGGGAACCGCTTGCGTAGCCCCACACACCTGGGGGCTGCAGGCTTTCCTGCTGCCTTCAGCCTCAAAACCACCCTTTCCCACTTGGCGCCACGACAGGCACAAAAATGGCCATATGTATGGAGATTGGTCCCACGCCCAAAGAGCCAGCAGGGAACACTATGCCTTGTTCTCAAGCTCTTTGGGAACCGCTTGCGTAGCCCCACACACGTGGGGGCTGCAGGCTTTCCTGCTGCCTTCAGCCTCAAAACCACCCTTTCCAACTTGGCGTCGTTGGAGGCACAAAAATGGCCATATGTCTGGAGATTGGTCCCACGCCCAAAGAGCCAGCAGGGAACACTATGCCTTGTTCTAAAGCTCTTTGGGAACCGCTTGCGTAGCCCCACACACCTGGGGGCTGCAGGCTTTCCTGCTGCCTTCAGCCTCAAACCACCCTTTCCCACTTGGCGCCACGCCAGGCACAAAAATGGCCATATGTCTGGAGATTGGTCCCACACCCAAAGAGCCAGCAGGGAAAACTATGCCTGGTTCTAAAGGTCTTTGGGAACCGCTTGCGTAGCCCCACACACCTGGGGGCTGCAGGCTCTCCTGCTGCCTTCAGCCTCAAAACCACCCTTTCCCACTTGGCGCCACGCCAGGCCCAAAAATGGCCATATGTCTGGAGATTGGTCCCACGCGCAAAGAGCCAGCAGGGAACACTATACCTTGTTCTAAAGCTCTTTGGCAACCGCTTGCGTAGCCCACAGACCTGGGGGCTGCAGACTTTCTTGTTGCCTTCAGCCTCAAACCACCCTTTCCCACTTGGCGCCACGCCAGGCCCAAAAATGGCCATATGTCTGGAGATTGGTCCCTCGCCCAAAGAGCCAGCAGGGAACACTATGCCTTGTTCTAAAGCTCTTTGGGAACCGCTTGCGTAGCCCCACACACCTGGGGGCTGCAGGCTTTCCTGCTGCCTTCAGCCTCAAAACCACCCTTTCCCACTTGGCGCCACGCCAGGCACAAAAATGGCCAACTGTCTGGAGATTGGTCCCACGCCCAAAGAGCCAGCAGGGAAAACTATGCCTTGTTCTAAAGCTCTTTGGGAAACGCTTGCGTAGCCCCACACACCTGGCGGCTGCAGGCTTTCCTGCTGCCTTAAGCCTCAAAACCACCCTTTCCCACTTGGTGCCGCGCCAGGCCCAAAAATGGCCATATGTATGGAGATTGGTCCCACGCCCAAACAGCCAGCAGGGAACACTATGCCTTGTTCTAAAGCTCTTTGGGAACTGCTTGCGTAGCCCCACAGACCTGGGGGCTGCAGGCTTTCCTGCTGCCTTCAGCCTCAAAACCGCCCTTTTCCACTTGGCGCCACGCCAGGCACAAAAATGGCCATATGTCTGGAGATTGGTCCCATGCCAAAAGAGCCAGCAGGGAACACTATGCCTTGTTCTAAAGCTCTTTGGGAACCGCTTGCGTAGCCCCACACACCTGGGGGCTGCAAGCTTTCCTGCTGCCTTCAGTCTCAAAACCACCCTTTCCCACTTGGTGCCGCGCCAGGCACAAAAATGGCCATATGTATCGAGATTGGTCCCACGCCCAAACAGCCAGCAGGGAACACTATGCCTTGTTCTAAAGCTCTTTGGGAACTGCTTGCGTAACCCCACAGACCTGGGGGCTGCAGGCTTTCCTGCTGCCTTCAGCCTCAAAACCGCCCTTTCCCACTTGGCGCCACGCCAGGCACAAAAATGGCCATATGTCTGGAGATTGGTCCCACGCCCAAAGAGCCAGCAGGGAACACTATGCCTTGTTCTAAAGCTCTTTGGGAACCGCTTGCGTAGCCCCACACACCTGGGGGCTGCAGACTTTCTTGTTGCCTTCAGCCTCAAAACCACACTTTCCCACTTGGCGCCGTGCCAGGCAGTAAAATGCCATATGTGTGGAGATTGGTCCCACGCCCAAAGAGCCAGCAGGGAACACTATGCCTTGTTCTCAAGCTCTTTGGGAACCGCTTGCGTAGCCCCACACACCTGGGGGCTGCAGGCTTTCCTGCTGCCTTCAGCCTCAAAACCACCCTTTCCCACTTGGCGCCTCACCAGGCACAAAAATGGCCAACTGTCTGGAGATTGGTCCCACGCCCAAAGAGCCAGCAGTGAACACTATGCCTTGTTCTAAAGCTCTTTGGGAAACGCTTGCGTAGCCCCACACACCTGGGGGCTGCAGGCTTTCCTGCTGCCTTCAGCCTCAAAACCACCCTTTCCCACTTGGCACCGCGCCAGGCACAAAAATGGCCATCTGTCTGGAGATTGGTCCCACGCCCAAAGAGCCAGCAGGGAACACTATACCTTGTTCTAAAGCTCTTTGGGAACCGCTTGCGTAGCCCCACACACCTGGGGGCTGCAGACTTTCTTGTTGCCTTCATCCTCAAAACCACCCTTTCCCACTTGGCGTCGCGCCAGGCCCAAAAATGGCCATATGTCTGGAGATTGGTCCCATGCCAAAAGAGCCAGCAGGGAACACTATGCCTTGTTCTAAAGCTCTTTGGGAACCGCTTGCGTAGCCCCACAGACCTGAGGGCTGCAAGCTTTCCTGCTGCCTTCAGCCTCAAAACCACCCTTTCCCACTTGGTGCCGCGCCAGGCCCAAAAATGGCCATATGTATGGAGATTGGTCCCACGCCCAAACAGCCAGCAGGGAACACTATGCCTTGTTCTAAAGCTCTTTGGGAACTGCTTGCGTAGCCCCACAGACCTGGGGGCTGCAGGCTTTCCTGCTGCCTTCAGCCTCAAAACCACCCTTTCCCACTTGGCGCCGTGCCATGCAGTAAAATGCCATATGTGTGGAGATTGGTCCCACGCCCAAAGAGCCAGCAGGGAACACTATGCCTTGTTCTCAAGCTCTTTGGGAACCGCTTGCGTAGCCCCACACACCTGGGGGCTGCAGGCTTTCCTGCTGCCTTCAGCCTCAAAACCACCCTTTCCCACTTGGCGCCTCGCCAGGCACAAAAATGGCCATCTGCCTGGAGATTGGTCCCACGCCCAAAGAGCCAGCAGGGAAAACTGTGCCTTGTTCTAAAGGTCTTTGGGAACCGCTTGCGTAGCCCCACAGACCTGGGGGCTGCAGGCTTTCCTACTGCCTTCAGCCTCAAAACCACCCTTTCCCACTTGGCGCCGCGCCAGGCCCAAAAATGGCCATATGTCTGGAGATTGGTCCCACGCCCAAAGAGCCAGCAGGGAACACTATACCTTGTTCTAAAGCTCTTTGGCAACCGCTTGCGTAGCCCACAGACCTGGGGGCTGCAGACTTTCTTGTTGCCTTCAGCCTCAAACCACCCTTTCCCACTTGGCGCCACGCCAGGCACAAAAATGGCCATATGTCTGGAGATTGGTCCCATGCCCAAAGCGCCAGCAGGGAACACTATGCCTTGTTCTAAAGCTCTTTGGGAACCGCTTGCGTAGCCCCACACACCTGGGGGCTGCAGACTTTCTTGTTGCCTTCAGCCTCAAAACCACCCTTTCCCACTTGGCGCCGTGCCAGGCAGTAAAATGCCATATGTGTGGAGATTGGTCCCACGCCCAAAGAGCCAGCAGGGAACACTATACCTTGTTCTCAAGCTCTTTGGGAACCGCTTGCGTAGCCCCACACACCTGGGGGCTGCAGGCTTTCCTGCTGCCTTCAGCCTCAAAACCACCCTTTCCCACTTGGCGCCTCGCCAGGCACAAAAATGGCCATATGTATGGAGATTGGTCCCACACCCAAAGAGCCAGCAGGGAAAACTATGCCTTGTTCTAAAGGTCTTTGGGAACCGCTTGCGTAGCCCCACACACCTGGGGGCTGCAGGCTTTCCTGCTGCCTTCAGCCTCAAAACCACCCTTTCCCACTTGGCGCCTCGCCAGGCACAAAAATGGCCATCTGCCTGGAGATTGGTCCCACACCCAAAGAGCCAGCAGGGAAAACTATGCCTTGTTCTAAAGGTCTTTGGGAACCGCTTGCGTAGCCCCACAGACCTGGGGGCTGCAGGCTTTCCTGCTGCCTTCAGCCTCAAAACCACCCTTTCCCACTTGGCGCCGCGCCAGGCCCAAAAATGGCCATATGTCTGGAGATTGGTCCCACGCCCAAAGAGCCAGCAGGGAACACTATACCTTGTTCTAAAGCTCTTTGGCAACCGCTTGCGTAGCCCACAGACCTGGGGGCTGCAGACTTTCTTGTTGCCTTCAGCCTCAAACCACCCTTTCCCACTTGGCGCCACGCCAGGCACAAAAATGGCCATATGTCTGGAGATTGGTCCCATGCCCAAAGAGCCAGCAGGGAACACTATGCCTTGTTCTAAAGCTCTTTGGGAACCGCTTGCGTAGCCCCACACACCTGGGGGCTGCAGGCTTTCTTGTTGCCTTCAGCCTCAAAACCACCCTTTCCCACTTGGCGCCGTGCCAGGCAGTAAAATGCCATATGTGTGGAGATTGGTCCCACGCCCAAAGAGCCAGCAGGGAACACTATGCCTTGTTCTCAAGCTCTTTGGGAACCGCTTGCGTAGCCCCACACACCTGGGGGCTGCAGGCTTTCCTGCTGCCTTCAGCCTCAAAACCACCCTTTCCCACTTGGCGCCTCGCCAGGCCCAAAAATGGCCATATGTATGGAGATTGGTTCCACGCCCAAAGAGCCAGAAGGGAACACTATGCCTTGTTCTCAAGCTCTTTGGGAACCGCTTGCGTAGCCCCACAGACCTGGGGGCTGCAGGCTTTCCTGCTGCCTTCAGCCTCAAAACCACCCTTTCCCACTTGGCGCCTCGCCAGGCACAAAAATGGCCATCTGCCTGGAGATTGGTCCCACGCCCAAAGAGCCAGCAGGGAAAACTATGCCTTGTTCTAAAGCTCTTTGGGAACCGCTTGCGTAGCCCCACACACCTGGGGGCTGCAGGCTTTCCTGCTGCCTTCAGCCTCAAAACCACCCTTTCCCACTTGGCGCCGCGCCAGGCACAAAAATGGCCATATGTGTGGAGATTGGTCCCACGCCCAAAGAGCCAGCAGGGAACACTATACCTTGTTCTAAAGCTCTTTGGCAACCGCTTGCGTAGCCCACAGACCTGGGGGCTGCAGACTTTCTTGTTGCCTTCAGCCTCAAACCACCCTTTCCCACTTGGCGCCACGCCAGGCACAAAAATGGCCATCTGTCTGGAGATTGGTCCCACGCCCAAAGAGCCAGCAGGGAACACTATGCCTTGTTCTAAAGCTCTTTGGGAACTGCTTGCGTAGCCCCACACACCTGGGGGCTGCAGACTTTCTTGTTGCCTTCAGCCTCAAAACCACCCTTTCCCACTTGGTGCCGCGCCAGGCAGTAAAATGCCATATGTGTGGAGATTGGTCCCACGCCCAAAGAGCCAGCAGGGAACACTATGCCTTGTTCTCAAGCTCTTTGGGAACCGCTTGCGTAGCCCCACACACCTGGGGGCTGCAGGCTTTCCTGCTGCCTTCAGCCTCAAAACCACCCTTTCCCACTTGGCGCCGTGCCAGGCACAAAAATGGCCATATGTCTGGAGATTGGTCCCACGCCCAAAGAGCCAGCAGGGAACACTATGCCTTGTTCTCAAGCTCTTTGGGAACCGCTTGCGTAGCCCCACACACCTGGGGGCTGCAGGCTTTCCTGCTGCCTTCAGCCTCAAAACCACCCTTTCCCACTTGGCGCCTCGCCAGGCACAAAAATGGCCATATGTCTGGAGATTGGTCCCACGCCCAAAGAGCCAGCAGGGAAAACTATGCCTTGTTCTAAAGGTCTTTGGGAACCGCTTGCGTAGCCCCACAGACCTGGGGGCTGCAGGCTTTCCTGCTGCCTTCAGCCTCAAAACCACCCTTTCCCACTTGGCGCCGCGCCAGGCCCAAAAATGGCCATATGTCTGGAGATTGGTCCCACGCCCAAAGAGCCAGCAGGGAACACAATACCTTGTTCTAAAGCTCTTTGGCAACCGCTTGCGTAGCCCACAGACCTGGGGGCTGCAGACTTTCTTGTTGCCTTCAGCCTCAAACCACCCTTTCCCACTTGGCGCCACGCCAGGCACAAAAATGGCCATATGTCTGGAGATTGGTCCCATGCCCAAAGAGCCAGCAGGGAACACTATGCCTTGTTCTAAAGCTCTTTGGGAACCGCTTGCGTAGCCCCACACACCTGGGGGCTGCAGACTTTCTTGTTGCCTTCAGCCTCAAAACCACCCTTTCCCACTTGGCGCCGTGCCAGGCAGTAAAATGCCATATGTGTGGAGATTGGTCCCACGCCCAAAGAGCCAGCAGGGAACACTATGCCTTGTTCTCAAGCTCTTTGGGAACCGCTTGCGTAGCCCCACACACCTGGGGGCTGCAGGCTTTCCTGCTGCCTTCAGCCTCAAAACCACCCTTTCCCACTTGGCGCCTCGCCAGGCACAAAAATGGCCATTTGTATGGAGATTGGTCCCACGCCCAAAGAGCCAGCAGGGAACACTATGCCTTGTTCTCAAGCTCTTTGGGAACCGCTTGCGTAGCCCCACAGACCTGGGGGCTGCAGGCTTTCCTGCTGCCTTCAGCCTCAAAACCACCCTTTCCCACTTGGCGCCTCGCCAGGCACAAAAATGGCCATCTGCCTGGAGATTGGTCCCACGCCCAAAGAGCCAGCAGGGAAAACTATGCCTTGTTCTAAAGCTCTTTTGGAACCCCTTGCGTAGCCCCACACACCTGGGGGCTGCAGGCTTTCCTGCTGCCTTCAGCCTCAAAACCACCCTTTCCCACTTGGCGCCGCGCCAGGCCCAAAAATGGCCATATGTCTGGAGATTGGTCCCACGCCCAAAGAGCCAGCAGGGAACACTATACCTTGTTCTAAAGCTCTTTGGCAACCGCTTGCGTAGCCCACAGACCTGGGGGCTGCAGGCTTTCTTGTTGCCTTCAGCCTCAAACCACCCTTTCCCACTTGGCGCCACGCCAGGCACAAAAATGGCCATATGTCTGGAGATTGGTCCCACGCCCAAAGAGCCAGCAGGGAACACTATGCCTTGTTCTAAAGCTCTTTGGGAACCGCTTGCGTAGCCCCACACACCTGGGGGCTGCAGGCTTTCCTGCTGCCTTCAGCCTCAAAACCACCCTTTCCCACTTGGTGCCGCGCCAGGCACAAAAATGGCCATATGTATGGAGATTGGTCCCACGCCCAAAGAGCCAGCAGGGAACACTATGCCTTGTTCTCAAGCTCTTTGGGAACCGCTTGCGTAGCCCCACACACCTGGGGGCTGCAGGCTTTCCTGCTGCCTTCAGCCTCAAAACCACCCTTTCCCACTTGGCGCCTCGCCAGGCACAAAAATGGCCATATGTATGGAGATTGGTCCCACGCCCAAAGAGCCAGCAGGGAAAACTATGCCTTGTTCTAAAGCTCTTTGGGAACCGCTTGCGTACCCCTACAGACCTGGGGGCTGCAGGCTCTCCTGCTGCCTTCAGCCTCAAAACCACCCTTTCCCACTTGGCGCCGCCCCACGCAAAAAATGGCCATATGTATGGAGATTGGTCCCATGCCCAAAGAGCCAGCAGGGAACACTATACCTTGTTCTAAAGCTCTTTGGCAACCGCTTGCGTAGCCCCACAGACCTGGGGGCTGGAGACTTTCTTGTTGCCTTCAGCCTCAAACCACCCTTTCCCACTTGGCGCCACGCCAGGCCCAAAAATGGCCATATGTCTGGAGATTGGTCCCACGCCCAAAGAGCCAGCAGGGAACACTATGCCTTGTTCTAAAGCTCTTTGGGAACCGCTTGCGTAGCCCCACACACCTGGGGGCTGCAGGCTTTCCTGCTGCCTTCAGCCTCAAAACCACCCTTTCCCACTTGGTGCCGCGCCAGGCACAAAAATGGCCATATGTATGGAGATTGGTCCCACGCCCAAAGAGCCAGCAGGGAACACTATGCCTTGTTCTAAAGCTCTTTGGGAACTGCTTGCGTAGCCCCACAGACGTGGGGGCTGCAGGCTTTCCTGCTGCCTTCAGCCTCAAAACCGCCCTTTCCCACTTGGCGCCGCGCCAGGCACAAAAATGGCCATATGTCTGGAGATTGGTCCCACGCCCAAAGAGCCAGCAGGGAACACTATGCCTTGTTCTAAAGGTCTTTGGGAACCGCTTGCGTAGCCCCACAGACCTGGGGGCTGCAGGCTTTCCTGCTGCCTTCAGCCTCAAAACCACCCTTTCCCATTTGGCGCCAAGCCAGACACAAAAATGGCCATATGTCTGGAGATTGGTCCCATGCCAAAAGAGCCAGCAGGGAACACTATGCCTTGTTCTAAAGCTCTTTGGGAACCGCTTGCGTAGCCCCACACACCTGGGGGCTGCAAGCTTTCCTGCAGCCTTCAGCCTCAAAACCACCCTTTCCCACTTGGTGCCGCGCCAGGGACAAAAATGGCCATATGTATGGAGATTGGTCCCACGCCCAAACAGCCAGCAGGGAACACTATGCCTTGTTCTAAAGCTCTTTGGGAACTGCTTGCGTAGCCCCACAGACCTGGGGGCTGCAGGCTTTCCTGCTGCCTTCAGCCTCAAAACCGCCCTTTCCCACTTGGCGCCGCGCCAGGCCCAAAAATGGCCATATGTCTGGAGATTGGTCCCACGCCCAAAGAGCCAGCAGGGAACACTATACCTTGTTCTAAAGCTCTTTGGCAACCGCTTGCGTAGCCCACAGACCTGGGGGCTGCAGACTTTCTTGTTGCCTTCAGCCTCAAAACCACCCTTTCCCACTTGGCGCCGTGCCAGGCAGTAAAATGCCATATGTGTGGAGATTGGTCCCACGCCCAAAGAGCCAGCAGGGAACACTATGCCTTGTTCTCAAGCTCTTTGGGAACCGCTTGCGTAGCCCCACACACCTGGGGGCTGCAGGCTTTCCTGCTGCCTTCAGCCTCAAAACCACCCTTTCCCACTTGGCGCCTCGCCAGGCACAAAAATGGCCATATGTATGGAGATTGGTCCCACGCCCAAAGAGCCAGCAGGGAACACTATGCCTTGTTCTCAAGCTCTTTGGGAACCGCTTGCGTAGCCCCACAGACCTGGGGGCTGCAGGCTTTCCTGCTGCCTTCAGCCTCAAAACCACCCTTTCCCACTTGGCGCCTCGCCAGGCACAAAAATGGCCATCTGTCTGGAGATTGGTCCCACGCCCAAAGAGCCAGCAGGGAAAACTATGCCTTGTTCTAAAGCTCTTTGGGAACCGCTTGCGTAGCCCCACAGACCTGGGGGCTGCAGGCTTTCCTGCTGCCTTCAGCCTCAAAACCACCCTTTCCCACTTGGCGCCGCGCCAGGCCCAAAAATGGCCATATGTCTGGAGATTGGTCCCACGCCCAAAGAGCCAGCAGGGAACACTATACCTTGTTCTAAAGCTCTTTGGCAACCGCTTGCGTAGCCCACAGACCTGGGGGCTGCAGACTTTCTTGTTGCCTTCAGCCTCAAACCACCCTTTCCCACTCGGCGCCACGCCAGGCACAAAAATGGCCATATGTCTGGAGATTGGTCCCACGCCCAAAGAGCCAGCAGGGAACACTATGCCTTGTTCTAAAGCTCTTTGGGAACCGCTTGCGTAGCCCCACACACCTGGGGGCTGCAGGCTTTCCTGCTGCCTTCAGCCTCAAAACCACCCTTTCCCACTTGGTGCCGCGCCAGGCACAAAAATGACCATATGTATGGAGATTGGTCCCACGCCCAAAGAGCCAGCAGGGAACACTATGCCTTGTTCTAAAGCTCTTTGGGAACTGCTTGCGTAGCCCCACAGACGTGGGGGCTGCAGGCTTTCCTGCTGCCTTCAGCCTCAAAACCACCCTTTCCCACTTGGCGCCGCGCCAGGCCCAAAAATGGCCATATGTCTGGAGATTGGTCCCACGCCCAAAGAGCCAGCAGGGAACACTATACCTTGTTCTAAAGCTCTTGGCAACCGCTTGCGTAGCCCACAGACCTGGGGGCTGCAGACTTTCTTGTTGCCTTCAGCCTCAAACCACCCTTTCCCACTTGGCGCCACGCCAGGCACAAAAATGGCCATATGTCTGGAGATTGGTCCCACGCCGAAAGAGCCAGCAGGGAACACTATGCCTTGTTCTAAAGCTCTTTGGGAACCGCTTGCGTAGCCCCACACACCTGGGGGCTGCAGGCTTTCCTGCTGCCTTCAGCCTCAAAACCACCCTTTCCCACTTGGTGCCGCGCCAGGCACAAAAATGGCCATATGTATGGAGATTGGTCCCACGCCCAAAGAGCCAGCAGGGAACACTATGCCTTGTTCTCAAGCTCTTTGGGAACCGCTTGCGTAGCCCCACACACCTGGGGGCTGCAGGCTTTCCTGCTGCCTTCAGCCTCAAAACCACCCTTTCCCACTTGGCGCCTCGCCAGGCACAAAAATGGCCATATGTATGGAGATTGGTCCCACGCCCAAAGAGCCAGCAGGGAAAACTATGCCTTGTTCTAAAGCTCTTTGGGAACCGCTTGCGTACCCCTACAGACCTGGGGGCTGCAGGCTCTCCTGCTGCCTTCAGCCTCAAAACCACCCTTTCCCACTTGGCGCCGCGCCAGGCACAAAAATGGCCATATGTCTGGAGATTGGTCCCACGCCCAAAGAGCCAGCAGGGAACACTATACCTTGTTCTAAAGCTCTTTGGCAACCGCTTGCGTAGCCCCACAGACCTGGGGGCTGGAGACTTTCTTGTTGCCTTCAGCCTCAAACCACCCTTTCCCACTTGGCGCCACGCCAGGCCCAAAAATGGCCATATGTCTGGAGATTGGTCCCACGCCCAAAGAGCCAGCAGGGAACACTATGCCTTGTTCTAAAGCTCTTTGGGAACCGCTTGCGTAGCCCCCACACACCTGGGGGCTGCAGGCTTTCCTGCTGCCTTCAGCCTCAAAACCACCCTTTCCCACTTGGTGCCGCGCCAGGCACAAAAATGGCCATATGTATGGAGATTGGTCCCACGCCCAAAGAGCCAGCAGGGAACACTATGCCTTGTTCTAAAGCTCTTTGGGAACTGCTTGCGTAGCCCCACAGACGTGGGGGCTGCAGGCTTTCCTGCTGCCTTCAGCCTCAAAACCGCCCTTTCCCACTTGGCGCCGCGCCAGGCACAAAAATGGCCATATGTCTGGAGATTGGTCCCACGCCCAAAGAGCCAGCAGGGAACACTATGCCTTGTTCTAAAGCTCTTTGGGAACCGCTTGCGTAGCCCCACAGACCTGGGGGCTGCAGGCTTTCCTGCTGCCTTCAGCCTCAAAACCACCCTTTCCCATTTGGCGCCAAGCCAGACACAAAAATGGCCATATGTTCTGGAGATTGGTCCCATGGCAAAAGAGCCAGCAGGGAACACTATGCCTTGTTCTAAAGCTCTTTGGGAACCGCTTGCGTAGCCCCACACACCTGGGGGCTGCAAGCTTTCCTGCAGCCTTCAGCCTCAAAACCACCCTTTCCCACTTGGTGCCGCGCCAGGGACAAAAATGGCCATATGTATGGAGATTGGTCCCACGCCCAAACAGCCAGCAGGGAACACTATGCCTTGTTCTAAAGCTCTTTGGGAACTGCTTGCGTAGCCCCACAGACCTGGGGGCTGCAGGCTTTCCTGCTGCCTTCAGCCTCAAAACCGCCCTTTCCCACTTGGCGCCGCGCCAGGCCCAAAAATGGCCATATGTCTGGAGATTGGTCCCACGCCCAAAGAGCCAGCAGGGAACACTATACCTTGTTCTAAAGCTCTTTGGCAACCGCTTGCGTAGCCCACAGACCTGGGGGCTGCAGACTTTCTTGTTGCCTTCAGCCTCAAAACCACCCTTTCCCACTTGGCGCCGTGCCAGGCAGTAAAATGCCATATGTGTGGAGATTGGTCCCACGCCCAAAGAGCCAGCAGGGAACACTATGCCTTGTTCTCAAGCTCTTTGGGAACCGCTTGCGTAGCCCCACAGACCTGGGGGCTGCAGGCTTTCCTGCTGCCTTCAGCCTCAAAACCACCCTTTCCCACTTGGCGCCTCGCCAGGCACAAAAATGGCCATATGTATGGAGATTGGTCCCACGCCCAAAGAGCCAGCAGGGAACACTATGCCTTGTTCTCAAGCTCTTTGGGAACCGCTTGCGTAGCCCCACAGACCTGGGGGCTGCAGGCTTTCCTGCTGCCTTCAGCCTCAAAACCACCCTTTCCCACTTGGCGCCTCGCCAGGCACAAAAATGGCCATCTGCCTGGAGATTGGTCCCACGCCCAAAGAGCCAGCAGGGAAAACTATGCCTTGTTCTAAAGCTCTTTGGGAACCGCTTGCGTAGCCCCACACACCTGGGGGCTGCAGGCTTTCCTGCTGCCTTCAGCCTCAAAACCACCCTTTCCCACTTGGCGCCGCGCCAGGCCCAAAAATGGCCATATGTCTGGAGATTGGTCCCACGCCCAAAGAGCCAGCAGGGAACACTATACCTTGTTCTAAAGCTCTTTGGCAACCGCTTGCGTAGCCCACAGACCTGGGGGCTGCAGACTTTCTTGTTGCCTTCAGCCTCAAACCACCCTTTCCCACTCGGCGCCACGCCAGGCACAAAAATGGCCATATGTCTGGAGATTGGTCCCACGCCCAAAGAGCCAGCAGGGAACACTATGCCTTGTTCTAAAGCTCTTTGGGAACCGCTTGCGTAGCCCCACACACCTGGGGGCTGCAGGCTTTCCTGCTGCCTTCAGCCTCAAAACCACCCTTTCCCACTTGGTGCCCGCGCCAGGCACAAAAATGACCATATGTATGGAGATTGGTCCCACGCCCAAAGAGCCAGCAGGGAACACTATGCCTTGTTCTAAAGCTCTTTGGGAACTGCTTGCGTAGCCCCACAGACGTGGGGGGCTGCAGGCTTTCCTGCTGCCTTCAGCCTCAAAACCACCCTTTCCCACTTGGCGCCGCGCCAGGCCCAAAAATGGCCATATGTCTGGAGATTGGTCCCACGCCCAAAGAGCCAGCAGGGAACACTATACCTTGTTCTAAAGCTCTTTGGCAACCGCTTGCGTAGCCCACAGACCTGGGGGCTGCAGACTTTCTTGTTGCCTTCAGCCTCAAACCACCCTTTCCCACTTGGCGCCACGCCAGGCACAAAAATGGCCATATG